>NW_024386860.1:19122200-19491427 GCF_900408965.1 Simochromis diagramma
CTGTGTCTGTGTGTGTCTGTGTGTGTGTGCGTCTGTGTGTGTGAGTCTGTGTGTGAGTCTGTGTCTGTGTCTGTGTGTGTGTGTGTCTGTGTGTGTGTGTGTGTGTGTGTGTGTGTGTGTGTCTGTGTGTGTGTGTGTGTGTGTGTGTGTGTGTGTGTGTGTGTGTGTGTGTCTGTGTGTGTGTGTGTCTGTGTGTGTGTGTGTGTGTGTGTGTGTGTCTGTGTGTGTGTCTGTGTGTCTGTGAGTCTGTGTGCGAGTCTGTGTGTGTGTGTCTGTGTGTGTGTGTGTGTGTGTGTGTGTCTGTGTGTCTGTGTGCGAGTCTGTGTGTGTGTGTGTGTGTGTGTGTGTGTGTGTGTGTGTGTGTCTGTGTGTGTGTTATTGTCCTCTACCTGCAATAAAAATGCTGAACTAAAAATATCCCTGCACCTCCATCTCTGATGTGTAGATGTTCGAGAAAAGCTTTTCTTCCATGCATATTAATGCTACACACACACACACACGCTTTCACACACACACACACACACACACACACATGCTCGCACCCACACAGGGTTAAAGGTCGTTCCTGCTCAGCAATGACTGAATAAATAACTAAATTAATCATTTCCTGTGTGAAAGGAGAGCTGTTCAGTGCTGCAGAGGGATCAGGTGGAAGTGAGGTAAATCAGCTTTCAAAATAAAAGCATCCACCCATCCATCCCTCTGTAACGTCAGAAAGACTTTCTGCAGTTCTGTGGAACAACGGCTGTGTCCCAATTCAGGGTCTGCAGCCTTAAAGGCCGCATTTCAAGGCCGATTACGTCACAGCGACGCGACGAAGGCTGTCCCAATTCAAAGGCTGCTCGAAATGCAGCCCTCAAATGCGTCCTTCATTTCTCTGAATTTTAAGGCTGTGGCGGTGTAGACTTCATGGCCCAACATATCCCAGAATGCATAGCGCAGCGGTGGGTGTGGATAATTTTGTCGGAAAAAACAGCGGATGAGGGGCACCCAAAGAGTAAACTTTAAGTAAGTACTGAATATGATGTCACTTATTTATGTGCAAATGTTTAATAATGAAGAACATTAAAACATGACTGTTGGCCACATGTCGGCACAGTTATGTGACATTAGTGACGTTTGTACTAACTTGGTTTTAAAGCCTTTACTTTAAAATATACGCCGTTCAATAGCTGAGCTTAATCTTACAGAGAATGTGATGATTTTATGGATATTTAAAGTCAGCACTGAGACAAATTTAGTAATGCCAACATGTTAAAAGAACAATATTTGTCTTTTATATATAACACATTTATATATACAGTGTCAGAGAAACCTGTCTTTGAGTGAAGAATTAAGGTGACAGGAAATATAAATAAATGCAGCTTGAATCTTTACTGCAGCTCAGTATTTGAAACAGTCATTCACTGCTGTAATAACTAATAATGACTGAAATTATAACTATAATATTGGCCATATTATATTTACATTACCACAGTGAGATGACTTTAGTCTCATGAACAACATTAGCTAATTGTTATTTACTAGCTAATCTTAAATGCCTGTTCAGCACAGAAACAATCATGTTTCACAGTCCTGTGGTCTCAGCCTCAGATACTCATCAAATCAAAGCTCATGTAGAAACAAACAAACAAATGAACAAAAGATTTTCTCCTTCATTTCTGTCAAACAAAGCTGTATGAAGCGTTTCCAGCTGTTAGCGTCATGGTTGCTAGGCAACCTGGGCAGCGCGACCGAGGCTAGACCGCCCATTTCACAAGCCTCGCACTTCCAGCCTTAGCGGTCTTTGAGTACGCGGCCCTTGTGGACCATTAAGGCTGCAGACCCTGAATTGGGACACAGCCAATAAGTGCTTCCTTACTGCTTCCATAGTCAGCAGCAGCCAGGTGCTGCTGATGCTGATGAATGGACCATCAGCAGGTGTGAGCAGCTTTAAAAATGAGCATGTTTCTGCAGCACTGAGACGTGTTAGCACGATGCTGAGCAGTGATGTGAGGGAAGCACCTGGTGCTTTCACAGGAAAGATTATGAGACTACCTCCAAACAATCTGCAGCGAGAGCGATCCATGAAGCTCCAACTCAGACTCTACAGAAGGTTAAAGGTCATGAAAGAACATCTGAGGTTTGTAAAACTGCGTCTGAAGAAAGCAGCAGACTACAGGAACAGGCGAGAGCGTAGTGAAAATATCTGTCGAAGGCTCACAGCAGCACACTTGCTCAAATGCATGAACCATGCATGTAGAGACCATTGTTCACCTTTTCTGTGTGAACCATTCTCAACTTGTTAACTTGTCATTTCTGAGGCTGGTGGCTCGGATGAGTTTACCCTCAGCAGCAGAGGGGACTCTGGGTCTTCCTGTCCTGGGCGTCCTCATGTGAGACAGTTTCATCGTAGCGCTTGATGGATTTTGGGGACACATTCAAAGTTTTAGCAATTTTCCAGACTGACTGCCCTTCAGTTCTTAAAGTAATGATGGACTGTTGTTTCTCTTAGCTGATTGGTTGTTGCCATAATACGAATTCTAACAGTTGTCAAATAGGACTGTCAGCTGTGCACCAGCCTGCTTCTGCCCAACACAACTGATGGTCCCAACGGCATTAAGAAGGCAAGAAACTCCACAAATGAACCCTGACAGGCTCACCTGTGAGGTGAAACCATGTCAGGAGGCTACTTACAGGAATCTAAAATATAAAACAGATTTAGTTATTTATATTTTTTCTTTGCTACATATTCCACATATCTTGCTTCGTATATTAGATGTCTTCAGTTTGTATCTACGATGTGAAAATGTTGTAAAAATAAAGAAAAAACATGAAATAAGAAGCTGTGTTCGAACTGGTTGCATAAAATCTTCATGTTAGAGTCTGAACTCTCCTTCTGATTGGCAGAGACTACTCAGGTGACCGAGCCAATCAGCGTCCACATCAAACATAAAGCACCATGTGATGAACCCAAATTGACCAGGAAACAATCCACATCTGCAGGAGTTCAACCGTCTCCGCTTCAGAGAAGAAAACTCACCAGGTTTCACGCTCCACCCCCTCTAACAAGGAGGAGGAGCTTAACAACGCTGTCTGAAGGGCAGCTTTGTGTTTTGACAGAGACGGGAAAAACGAGTGCACTCAGAGAAATGTTTGTGACTCCAGCTGCTCCTGCCGGCTGTCGGGGCGAGTCTTCGTGGGTTTCCACAGAAACGGCGCTCCGTTGTTTCCTGTCTGGGTCAGGAGGACGTGATGTAAGGTGTTTGTATCTGCCTGCCGACACAGTGGCTGCATTAAATAACCACAGCCTCGGGTTTTTCCTAACTGAAGGAAAACATCAGGTTAACGAGCGCTCTAAGCTCGCCATCCTGCTGATGCGTGCGGTATCCTGACCCTCCGCTCAGAGATGACGCTGCCATTTTAAATCTTTCCTGATGGCTGCACTGTGCTGCGGTCAGCTCAGAGCACCGCAGGCAGTCAGAGCTGACGTCTCCGTTTACTCAGCAGCAGAGCACAGGCCAAGCTGCCGCCGCTTCACCAGCTCGCCGTCTGCATCTGAGCGTGACCTCGCACGCAGGAAAAGGAAGCTTCACTCTGAGGAAACGATGGAGTCAGAGCCTCATCCAGCTTCTCGTACTGGCACTGGTTTCCTTTGAGGTCAGAGGGCCGCGCTCCTCCTGTGTCAGGTTTCTGCTGCTTCCTCTTTCAGGACATGCGAAGCAGAAATCCAGGCTGCAGATGCAGACAGACACAAGCGTTCACCTCGCCACGACCTCTACGTCCACATTCGGTCTCAGGCCTAACATGTGCACGTGTGCCCGGTGTGGGTCCTGCAGCTCTTTTACTCTGCAGGCCCTGCTGTCAGTGTCACACATACCAAATCGTCCCGAATCCTTTTTGAGCTTTTTATTTCTGTACTGACGAGCAAACCTGGAAGGGCGACCAAGCAAGCGATGGTCACAGTCAGAGGATCCCTGCAACTCTTCCAGCTGTCCCAGAATTCCCGTGCACATTCCATTCTGGGCCCTCCGGTATCAGCTCCATCCGAACGTGAACCTTCATAAAATCAGATCCAATAAGGTCGCCGTGTCACTGGCGTTTAAACCAGGCTGAAGCTGAGACGCTCAGGAAAAGCTCCAGAGCGTTCCTCTGAGTTATGTTCGGCTGAAGGTTTTCAATTCAATTTTATTTATACAGCACCAAATCACAACAACAGTCACCTCAAAGTGCTTTATATTGTAACGTAGACCCCACAATAATACATGCAGAGAAAAACCCAACAATCATATGACCCCCTATGAGCAGCACTTTGGCGACAGTGGGAAGGAAAAACTCCCTTTTAACAGGAAGAAACCTCCGGCAGAACCAGGCTCAGGGAGGGGCGGGGCCATCTGCTGTGATTGGTTGGGGTGAGAGAAGGAAGACAGGATGAAGACATGCTGTGTTTGTTGCCGTTAATGCGTTCCTGAAACTTTCTCGTGTAAACAGGGTGATCCTCCATCAGCTCGTCCACTCTGATCACTTCCTGTTCCTTCACACAGAGTGGAGAAGTTCCTGTTTAAAGAAAAGCACCGGGGTTCACACACGGCCCAAAGTCGAACAGACCGCAGATCACATGACCTGTCAGGTGATCAGGAGCACAGTCAGAGGTCACAGCTCGACGACGGATGTCTAAAGTCACACGAGGTCAGACCTACCAGCTGTAACCACCCATCGTACTCAAGAACACCTGTGCAGGAGGGTTGAACACCAGCCTTCTGATTGGTACATGAGCCACCTGAACATGCCCCTTCACAACAGTAACGACAGCAGATTGGTGGTTGGTGTCTGAACCCCCGTTGGCAGGCTGCCGGCAGGTGGTTCATCATTGTGACGGCTCAGACTGAGCCTCCCTCACAGATCTGATCGCCGATCAGCTGATTTTCCAGTGCACTCAGCTCCACGTCTGCAATCGGTTTCCAGCTCGGCACCGTGACATCATCCAAAGCGAAGCAATAAATTTGCGGGTCGCCCCCCGCCCCCTCCCAGCCCCTCACTACTGACATTCCACCATATTAATCTTTAACCGCTGCCAGATGGACAGGAAGCAGCAGAGTGGGCTGAAGCACGGCCTCGTGGGTACGTTTGTTCAGGATGAGCTGCTTGCTTCATCACCATGGCGACGGCACACGGAGAGCATGATGTCAGAGGATGTTTGAGCTGCAGTTTGGCTTCAGGAGTCCAGAACCGCCAGAAACACTTCAGTCTGCTTCCTGCAGACATCACCAACGTAACGACGAGCTTCCACGCCGTAGGACATTTCTCTCAGAGCGACTTTGACCAAAAACAACCGCACGCACATACAAATAAACACACTATGTATGTTATAAATTGACTGTACAGAAAAATTAATATTAAATCAACTTTGCTAAAATTATGTTGAACTGTAGTCTACTCTGGTCCCGTCCCCAGGCTAAAACCCCCAAAACGTGACTATCCAGAGTTGGGACCAGGAAGCAATTAAAAACCAGCAACAAAAAAGTCACACAATGAAACAACAATACGGTATCCTGAACAGGATGGATGATGGATCTGTAGGGATGGGTATCATTTAGGTTTTATCCGATGCCGGTGCCAAACTGGTACTTTTGAAACAGTGCGGTGCTTAAACCAGAGCTTCCCAAAGTGTGGGGCCCAAACAGGATCCCACATTCTTGATTTTTAGTTTAGTTTAGTTCTTGTAATGACTAACTGCTCCTGACATGTTGGAGATGTTTGCTCTTTATACAGTAAAGTTACAGCGGGATACAAATAACATCAGGCTGATCCTGCCATGATTTGTTCCCCCGGTTCAAATCACAGACAAACAGGATCCCACAGCTGTTTATGTTTTTAAACCCATTTTCACAGAGAGGCTTTTTTGATTTGATAGCAATGTTGAACATTATTACACAGGAAAAAACAACTGCATGTAAAATAATGACACCGTGACGCCTCTGCCTTTGTAAATGGAGGGACAGTAACTGCGTGTAAAACCTGCAGACAGTCAGATTAACAGTATTTCGTCTCTATCTGCCATTCTGCAGTTCATCTCATGTAAACAATAACGTGGCGCACAGCGTGGAAAAAGGCACATACCTTTGACGTTGTGTGACGAACTCTGTATTCCTCGTCCACACGTAAACGCAAAAAAGGACTTTTAAAAAATCTCCGTTTTCAGTGATTCGAAACGCCGTTTACGTGGACGAAACAGCTGCGTGTTCAAAAATACCCGTGTAGGTGCGGACGCAGCGTAAAAGAGTTAGTAGTTTATTTTATTACTACCTGTAATTTATTGCAGATTACTTGTATTTGCTTAATTGTTTACTAAATGTTTGAGGTGTGAAGTAAACTGCAATGGAGCAAAATATGGGCGTGTGGTTGGAGGATGTGTTTGTGCGTGCGCGCCGGGGGGGGGCAGCATTCTTCTTGTAAAACAAAGGGGGGCCTAGCGAAAAAGTTTGGGAACCACTGGCTTAAACGGTGCTTAAAGAATGGAGAACAAACTTTGTCCAAAAACCTCTCGTGTTTTTATTTTTAGCAGTCTCTTTTTTTCTGCAAAATGAAAACCAAGTTAGCCTTTTCTGTTGATACACACCTCCTTTGGTTGGAAGCGGTGCTTAAACAATGGAAAACACAAACTTTGTCCTAAAACCTCTCATATCTGGCTGGCCTCGTTATCAGCCGGCAGCCATTAGCACTAATGCGTCAGCAAACAGTGACGCGGTGGAATCAGCGAGTGCTGTAAAGAGCTCACGCTGAGAGCACTCGTTAGGGTTCACTTTGGTCTCCAGTGAGACTTACAAACTAGTTCCACTCTCGGCTCCTATTAGCCCGTTAGCTGCGAGGAGCTAGGAGCTCGCCCCCTTGGTGGACTGGGATAGAGGGTAGAGTGGTCGCCCCGTGATCGGGAGGTCGAGGTTTCAAATCAACTGAACGGCTACCCTGAGGTACCCCTGAGCGAGGTACCGTCCCCACACACTGCTCCTCATGCGCTGCACTGGTGGCTGCCCACTGCTTCACTGGCTGAATGGGTTAAATGCAGAGGAATTTCCCTATGGGGACTAACACATACACATTATTATTATTATTAATGAGGGCAGGGCTGATGAGCTGAAGCAAGAGGTTAATCAGCTGGAGGGCTCTTCAGTCCCAGGAGCTTCTCTGCAAACTCTCAGGGCTCATCTGCACCAAAGGACCGACGCCTCCGCTCACAGGAAACTTTGATCCCATGTCCCCAACTTGTCAACTGGAGTCCAGACTGGAGCTAACTGGATGATTATTCTGCCTGCTGCTGACCGGGAACCACAGGAAGCCGTTTATTGGTTTTTATCTCAGTGAAGCCTTTCAGTGTAATCGTCCTGTTGGCTGTGCTGACAGAGACGTGCGTGGCGTTTTAACGCACAGATTATCCAGAAGCTTCCAGACACACTGTAGCCTGCAGAAGATGGATTTCCCCACCGCAAAGCTCCTGGAGTCAAACTCCTCACCTGCAGCTCACCTGCAGCTCACCTGCAGCTCACCTGCAGCTCACCTACAGCTCACCTGCAGCTCACCTGCAGCTCACACTCCTCTGAGGCTGATTCGCTGCTGTCTGATGCCGTGCCTAATAAAGAGGCTGAGCTGTACTCAGAGCAGCTTGTCTCATAATGTTTGATTAAGGAGACAAAAGGCAGACACAAGGTAAAATTAGCCTCAGTGTGTTTGGCAGGAAATACCTACAGATCTGATAGGCGTCCGCGGCGGCCTTATAAGGCGGCAGGTTGTGACCTCTGTTAATGAATGTGCTGTCGGGAGGTTTGCTGGCTCTGTGGGAACCGGAGAGGGAAGCTGTCTGTGGCTGTTTGTTCGAGCTCTCGGCGGGTTTACACACTGATACACCTCCGCAGATAGAGGACGCTCGATTTATGACTCCATCGCTAAACTGTGGCCGAGCCGAAGGCACCACGTCTCAGGTCCTGTGCTCCCCCTCAGCTCACCCAACAGACTTTCACTCCCACAAACTCCCAGCCTCTCTGAATTATCCATCACACACGAGTCCCAGCCTCGCCTCCTGCTCCTGCTCTGTGTGCGAATGGCTTCACGGACGCTCGAAGTCCTCGCTTTGTACTGGAGAAACTATGCTGTTATAGTTTGACAGCAGAAATGATGAAAAGACGATCAAAGACAGCGAGCGACGCAGGAAGGTTAGAGCGCTTTGTGGATGACTAAAACCCTGAAAAGTCAGGGCCTGCAGGCAGCTCGTCTGCACGTCTGCACCTCAGCCCGGCCGAGGCCGTGATCTCCGCTCACGGATCTCAGCTGGAGAACGGGCCGAAGCTCCGAGTGCAGGAGTTCGTCTGCAGGTGTATCTGCACGGCGGCTGGGACACGAAACCCAGGTTAGAGTGTCACGAAGAAAAAACAGCCAGATGTGGGTCTACGGCGGCAAGCTGTAGCGGTTTTTCAAAATAAAAGCCCTGTGCTTCATGCAGGACTTCAGAGGCTAAAGAGAATCTGGTCAAAACTGTAAAATCATCCACATACGCAGCTTACTGAAACACAGCTTTCAGCACCAGCATCCGTACTGCCAGCTGCTGTCAGTTTATCTACACTGCAGGACGATGCTTTACTGCAGTACAGAGTCAGAATCCTTCTGTTTAGACTCTGAGGGCTCCGGCATTAAACCTGAACGCAGGTCTGATCATCTCTGACAGGAAATGACTTAACAACAGGTGTGTGTCTGCAGCTCCTCTGACAAACCTGCCACAGCATCGCGGTCGATTCAGCTCGAGTTTCTGCCTCTGCTGCAGAGGAGGGGAGGAGGAGGGGGAGGGGAGGAGGTAGAGGATCGCACACACACACATCGTTTCTGTGTGTGTGTGTGCGCGTGTGTGTTCCTCTGAGCATGTATTCATATCTTTGTGAGGACCTGTCCCCGCGAGTTTGGAGCATGTTAGTGACAGGGTTAAGGTGGTTTGGGGTAAACGGTCAGTTAGACGTCCCTACAAGTTATGAATACCCGACGTGTAGGGATGGGTATTGATAAGATTTTCACGATTCGATTCTTTATCGATTCTCTTATCGATTCTTTTTAAAAAAGGAGAACACTAAGGTCGATTAGCTCAGAACTTTGTTTTATATCTTCTCTTTGAACAAGATAGAAATTTAGGAGTAACATGACCTTACAAACCCAACATGAGATCTTAAGAGATCCAGCCTACGGCTCTTCAATGGGGTGTCACAGGGTCCCCGGGAAAAAACATTGTAAATGTAAAATAATAAAATAAATATTCTTCTGTAGCAATAACAAAGTATAACATAAATTATTCTGTAGCAATTACACAAGAATATCCAGTAATGTCCCTGCCTACAATTAAACACATTCACTTACTGAAAATCATCTGCTGTGGCAAACGGGTGCAAGCCTTTGACCACAAACTGAGTCTCTGCTCGGTGACATTCGTCTATCCTGCCTGAAAGGAGACGCTACCGGCAGACTGCAGCGAGAACTGCCAGCGTCTGAGCCAGACTCTGTCTGTCTCATCATGGTCACCTAAACGCACAGTAATGGCAGGTTTTGTAATAAGGCAGATCGCGCTAACATAATATGCACTGTTAGTTGATTATTTACCTGCCGCATTAACGGGAGAGGACGTGCAAACGTTACCGCTGCTGCTGGGCTGAGATTCACGAATTAAAAACACGACATTCATTTAAGGTCATCGCGTGTTTTGTGAGCAAATGCTTTTGCATATTCGTAGTGTTTCCTCCCTTAAATGAAACATCTACTTTGCAAGTATTGCAAGTTGCCCTGTTGTCATCTGTTCTCGTAAAGTGTAACCAAACTTTTGAGCATTTGAGCCGCCGTGTTTCCTGCCAGGTAAATGACGCTCCGCAACGTGGCGACGTCATTCGGGGCGACTGGAATCGATAAAGGAATCGTTTGCAAAAATGACAAACAATTCCAAGGAATTGAAACAGTGGGAACCGGTTCTCAACAAGAACCGGTCTTCGATACCCATCCCTACCAACGTGTGTGTGTTTGTGTAGCAGCAGGGTGATGCTGTGCACAGATAAAGGTTTCCAATTGGACAGAGCGGTGCGATCTACCTGGTGTCTGCTGGTTTTTCTGGACTAACACAAGATGTTGACAAAGCTGATTTCTAGATCATTTTTGCTGCGAGGAAAACAGCGTGGTGTGGACGTCGCATAACGTCAGTTGCGAGAATCAAAGAGAAAGCACGCCACCGAAGCTCGCCACATGCCGAAAATGCCACGTCCAGGTGAGCAGCTCTCTGATTTGCTTGAGCGTGTTTGTTCACATTCAATTTTAGTTAAAACTCTGATCTGATTCAGATGACCTTAACGTACAGGTGTCATGAAGGGGGCGTCACCTACAGAGACCAGTTTGGAAGCACGTTTATTTGGCGGCCGGTCACGGACTCACCTCGCCCGTTATCCTGGATTTTGGAGAGGATCTGGGAGTAGGTCACGGACTCCTCCATGAACACGCTTTCCTCGACGCTGATGTTGATGTTGCTCAGCTCCATGTACAGACCCTCGATGGCGAAGTAGCACGGCCGGTCGTCCTTCTTGTTGTCGCTGAAGACAACCATCACCTGTTCCCGCCACCCAAAATGCTCGCAGATCCGCACCGCGAACCGCCCAAGCTTCTTGTGCGTTGGCCCCGTGTTGGTGATGGACAGGTACGTTCCGCTGGAAAACGCCACAGCCGGGGCGCCTGCCGTCACCATGGGGACACTCCAGTGGGTGGTGAAGAGGCCGACGGGGGAGGAGCTGTAGGAGCAGCCGGGCCCAATGAACGCCCACGGGTTGTAGGCGAGTTTCAGGTCCACCGCCATGAGCGGGGCGACAGACTCGGAGCACATCCCATCCTTGTCCTGGCTGTTCTTGAAGAAGTACACAAGGTGATGGTTGGGGAGGAGGGTGGGGTCGGCGTTGATGTTTCTGACGGCCCGGTCCACGGCAGGGCCGATGCGAGGCCACGCCCACGGGTATCTGGTGTTGTTCTCTGGTAAAATGACAGCCAGTGTGATGTTCTGGAGGCGTTCGTGGTCATGCTGGGTTTGACCCGGGCCGTGAGTTCGGGCCTCCACTGGCAGGCTGAGCAGAACCGGCAGAGCCAGCAGGAGGGTGGCGCCTTCCTTCCAGCGGGCCATCCTCCG
Source organism: Simochromis diagramma (assembly GCF_900408965.1). Taxonomy (NCBI): domain Eukaryota; kingdom Metazoa; phylum Chordata; class Actinopteri; order Cichliformes; family Cichlidae; genus Simochromis; species Simochromis diagramma. The sequence continues at coordinate 19,133,368 of NW_024386860.1, forward strand.
CCCACAGGTGGTCCACGTCCACCGCAGCTGGGTAACCGAGCGCCGCGAGCTGCAGAGACACAACAGAGGCGTTAGACAGGCCTGAGGTGTGAAACTCGCTGTAAGCAAAGCCTAATCACATGCTGAGCACAGCGCGAGCTGCCGTCACGCCTCGCCTCACTCCAACAATCTGCTCCGTCAGTCCTTAAAGGCCTCGCCGAGGCGGGGGAGACAAACTCCCTGAAGCGTTCCTGGAAGACCCTCCACCCTCTAAACAAACAACATGAAGCCGCCGTGATGTCAGACAAATACGCGCCATCGGTCGGCCTCATGAGCGCCAGACCTATGGGCTCAAAATGTGGTCATAAATATTTTGTACTTGTAAATCGGTTTTGTGCTTGTAAAAAAGATTTGTATGTGTAAAAAAAATTTGTGCGTGCATAAAAAAGATTTGTGCGTGCGTAAAAAAGATTTGTGTGTGGACTTAGCCCAAAAAACCCCCCTGCAAGTTACAAATACGAATTTTGACCCTATTTTTCTTCCTTTAAACTGATTGGTCAATGTCATGTCAATCACAAATTAAACAATCCAATCAGAGAACAGATGGGTTTGGCTGTCGGAGGGGCACTTTTTTGAACTGCAGGTCCTTGAAGGGTAATCTCTATATAAATATCCGATAGCAGTTAGGTCCCCTAACTTTCAGCAGCTGTTGAAAGGATAAAGTTGTGGTATGTCAGTGGTTAGAAATACATTATTACTTTAGGATTAGTTTAACACAAAGTCAGGGCTGACCCGGGACCATTGCTGTGAGTCACAGTGCGCAGCATAAAGGTCCTTTCACATCGGACGCAGGATGTGCTGCTAATGCTAACTGCTAACTAAAAGCAAAGGATCCAGAATTTGTTGCTGGCTGCTGGGCTCTGTGTGCAGCAGCTCTACCTGTACTAGATGCACCTGCTCCTTGTTGTTTTTATCGCTGACTTTATGTGAACTACAAGAGTTTCTGGTTTTTTTTGCTGGTTCTTCAAACGTTCAATAAAAACATGTATGCTAATTCACAACGAAGAAAGCTTTGTAATGAAGACTGTCATTTCCAAAACACTACCCCCCTGCGTCCGCAGCGCTGTTGAAAAGGCTGTGGAAGTCCCTGTATTAAACACGTAGTCCTGTGACACAGAAATCCCCAAACTCGGACGACCACAGACTGTTTTCCTTCGTGGTGATGAAGGAAAACGCTGGGTTGGCATGTAAAAGGCCATTTATTCCCTTCAAAGACCTGCAGTTCAAAAAAAGCGCCCCTCCAACAGCCAAACCCATCTGTTCTCTGATTGGATTGTTACATTTGTGATTGACATGACATTCACCAATCAGATGAAAGGAAGAAAAATAGGGTCAAAATCCGTACTTGTAACTTGCAGGGGTTTTTTGGCTAAGTCCACACACAAATCTTTTTTACACACACAAATCTTTTTTACACACACAAATCTTTTTTACACATACAAATCTTTTTTACAAGTACAAAACCGATTTACAAGTACAAAATATTTATGACCACATTTTGAGCCCATACAGACCTGCCTGTGCTAAAGTGAGACCGCCATTGAAGCTTCATACTATAATTTATTTATACAGCACTTTAAAAACAACACATGGCTGACCAGCAGAAATAATAAATACAATAAATAAATAACAATAACAGTGTCAGTTACCCACTGAGTCAAAGGCCAGTGAATAAAAATGAGTTTTGAACCAGCACTGATGTGCAGAGGAGGCTTCGGGGCCACAGCAGTGGACGCAGGTTTCAGCCGTGATTTAGGGGCTGAGACCTTCCACTGCAGGAAAACACGCTCCTCGTCACGCCTCATTCACACACACACTAACACAGACTGGGGCAGCCAGGTTTCGAACCACCAACCTTCTGATCAGTGGATGCTGAACCTCCTGAGCCACAGCCGCCCCTAAAACAACCTGAACGTGGAACAGCTCAGGGCGTCAGACTCACTGTGGATGGTGGGGGGATGTGGGTGATGGTGGGGGGATGTGGGTGATGGGTTCGTGCTCGTCTCCCAGTGCAGCTTTCAGCACAGAGACAGGCTCAGAGGTGCCACTCTGCCACGCCAGTTGCTCATCCTGCAGCTGTGACCGTGTGCACACGGGATCACCTGCGGGCACGTTGGCACTAACGGGCTTCCATACCCGCCGTGCCTGAAAGCGTCTGCGCCCGCGGACCGCAGCTGTCCGTCCTCGGGCTTCCTGAACTTTGCCCCCGGAGGAAAAGTGTGTCTCCAAACTTTAACGCTGTAAAAACACGTTCAGAGATAAAAACACGGAACTTCAGCACACTTACATTCAGCGCGTTCACGTGCGCAGCCGCGACCCTCGGTGCGCGCAGATCAGCTGTAAATCCTCCAAGTCCGCTCAGGTCACAGGCACGAGCCCTCCGGAGTGTCAGCCCGAGCCCACTCAGCTCCCACTGCCACACAGCGGCGGAGCAGCCGGACCGACCACAGCCTGCAGGGCGGAGAGCCGGGGAGGAGCGGGGGGAGGAACCAGACCAGGGCTGCACAACAGAGGCAAACTACAGCCCAGCGGCGCTGTCACTGCGCCCTCTGGTGGCCGCCTGCAGTTCCTCTGGTGTCCAGCAGAGGCAGCAGAGCGTCAGTCTCCACAGACGCCCATGTTATCAGAATCAGATCATTTATGAGGAAATGATGTGTTTACAGTCGCTCCAAGACAATGAGAGCAACAGACTGAACCAGTGAAATAATGTACAGTTACAAACATAAGAAATCGCTCAATTATAAACATCCAGAATATTACAGAGGTGAAATATATATGATTGACATTTTTATTTTTTTAAACGAACTTTATTTAGAACAATAACAATGACAATCTCAAAGAGACAAGCGACATATTGAATCATTCAGAACAGAATCACACCTCCTTTTTCTTTTCTCCCGATCAGAGGAATACACATCACTGCCACAGTGCCGTTGGTACACCACAATGAAATCGACAATAACTGACAGTAAACACACATACACACACAGACATATATATGCATACATGTCTGTGTGTATAAATGTGTACGTATGCACATGCATACGCACACATCTATACACACACATCTACATAATAATAATAATATCAAAAGATGAATAACCAATACAAAAATAAATAAATAACAATAAAAAAGAATGAAAAACAAGGAACAGAAATAAAGGAGACAAGGGGGATCATAAACTCTCTAAAAGTGAGGTTCCATCAACAAGACACATAACTTAAATAAGGGGCTAAGAGAAATCGAACTCTTCTAAAAAACTATGCAGTTTGATTGCTCGGGGCTTATTTATTAGCTTAAGAGATTTACGGGAGTTCGTTTTTAAGAGCAGGCCATGAAGGGGGGATTTAGCATATCAGCATTTATGAATGTAATGCTTTGTTATAATAATGATATATGATTGACCTGTGAATTTCACCGTGTGCTGTGCGTTAGATGGAGCTGTACAGAAAGCCACAGTCAGTGGTGCATTATGGGTAATCTCAGTCTCTCACTGAACGTGCTCCTGTGACTGGCCAGCACGTCATTGAGTGGGTGGGCGGTATTATCCAGCATCATCCTTATCTTGGACAAACATCCACCTCTCTAACACCACCCTAATAGGGTCCAGCTCTGAGGTAGAGCAGGTCACCTGCTGATCAGAAGGTTGGTGGTTCAATCCCTGCATGCTAAGTATCCTAACCTCCGATGCATCCATCAGAGTATGAATGTGTCTGCATGTAGTCAGAAAGCACCAAGTATAGAGACGGTGAATGGTGCACGTTGTACAGAGCGCTTTGAGTACTCTGGGAGAGTAGAAAAGTGCTGTATAAGAATCAGTCCACTTAGTATTTAACACCAGTGTCCACATCTCTTCTTCGCCAGTTTGTCAGCTAACTTGTGTTAGTAACAGGCCATCTTTACTCGCCGTACTAAGTAACTATGGATAACTTACCATACTGTCCTTGTGGTCTCTGGATTCACCACTGCCTGCAGCCCGCTCACTTCTTGGACGCTGGTCACCACCTTTCCCCATCTGCCTGGATCTCCAGATCAGTCAGCCTGGAGGTTGTTTACACCATTGCTGGATGCTCACCCGGCCATCCACGCTTCTCTTCATGCCATTACCACTCCACCTGCCATAACTCAGTCTGTCTCCTCATCTGCACCCCGGGCTTCCTGAGCCTCTCCTGATAAACCTTTCCCTCTGTTCACAGAGCCCTGCACGTCTGACACACGTTGTAGCAGTACCTCTCTGGGTTTTCTTTGTGTCACCAAATAAAGCTTTTGAGAAACCTTACCATTGCTTCCCGTACTCACATCCATATCTGGGTCCACGTCCACGTATTGGTCTCTGAGCCCCGTAACACTCACAGGTCAATTCAATTCTGTTTTATTTAAATAGCGCCAAATCACAACAACAGTCACCTCAAGGCGCTTCGTATTGTAAGGTAGACCCCACAATAATACATACAGAGAAAAACCCAGCAATCATATGACCCCCTATGAGCAGCACTTTGGCGACAGTGGGAAGGAAAAACTCCCTTTTAACAGGAAGAAACCTCCGGCAGAACCAGGCTCAGGGAGGGGCGGGGCCATCTGCTGTGATTGGTTGGGGTGAGAGAAGGAAGACAGGATAAAGACATGCTGTGGAAGAGAGACAGAGGTTAATAACAGATATGATTCAGTGCAGAGAGGTCTGTTAACACATAGTGAGTGAGAAAGGTGACTGGAATGGAAAAACTCAATGCATCATGGGAATCCCCGGCAGCCTACGTCTATTGCAGCATAACTAAGGGAGGATTCAGGGTCACCTGGTCCAGCCCTAACTATATGCTTTAGCAAAAAGGAAAGTTTGAAGCCTAATCTTGAAAGTAGAGATAGTGTCTGTCTCCTGAATCCAAACTGGAAGCTGGTTCCACAGAAGAGGGGCCTGAAAACTGAAGGCTCTGCCTCCCATTCTACTTTTAAATACTCTAGGAACAACAAGTAGGCCTGCAGAGCGAGAGCGAAGTGCTCTAATAGGGTGATATGGTACTACAAGGTCATTAAGATCAGATGGGGCCTGATTATTTAAGACCTTGTATGTGAGGAGCAGGATTTTGAATTCACGGACAGAGCTGGGTGTCAAATGTTTGCTATGCCTTCTGATGATGCTGCCTAAGGGAAGCATGTATAATGTAAACAGAATTGGTCTGTTTGGGAGCTGACACAGTCTCTATGGAGATGGGTTTTTGGGGGGGTAGCAGGAGGAGAGAAGCTGCAGAGAGGCGTGTAAGACTGCAACTCTGCTTCCTGGTCCCAACTCTGGATAGTCATATTTTGGGGGGTTTAATAAATTTGTCCATATTTCTAGAAATGAGAGCTGCTCCATCCAAAGTGGGATGGATGCCGTCTCTCCTAACAAGACCAGGTTTCCTCCAGAAGGTTTGCCAATTATCTATGAAGCCCACTTTGGTTTTTTTAGACAAATTAAATGGAGAATCTGCACCTTCAACATAACAGTTGTGCCATTTGAAAAGTGTCACTTTCAGCATTAAGGCACATCTTTTACTCTGAAGGCAGTCATTCCCCCCCCCGACCATGACCCTTGGTCCTGACAGAGTCCTCTGTGCAGACTGTGTGTGACAGAGGTTTGCAGCTGTATATAGGTGCACTGCTTATAATAAGAGTATGTTCATGGTGGGGTGAGTTGGACCTGTTGTGGTTTAAGAACCAGCTTTAAAAATAGAAGCAAAGAAAAAGCTCCTCACTCTGAACGTGTTTCAATAAAACATAAAGAATGAAGTATTGATTTTGCTCAAATATGCACTTCCTGGGTTCATTTGTGTTCCTGCAGCTTCCAGTGTCTCAGAAAATCATCTTCAGAGTGAACATGAAGAGCAGGATCAGCTGGGAACATGTGACCAGGTGCTGATGTACTTCCTGTTAGGACACCAAACATGAATTATAGATTTCCTTCCAGCTGGAATCAAACATCCCCAACAGGCACGTGCAGAGGGGGGGGCTGGAGGGGCTTGAGCACCCGCCCCTTTCCTGATGGGTGCCCAAAGTGCCCTTTTGTTGAGGCAACTTAAAAAAAAAATTATTTATTTATTATTTATTTATTTGTTAGAGTCCTGTCTGTGCCCCTCAACAATAATATTTAACTATTAATCACAGTTTTGCTAAATAAAAGGATCGGGCTTGCATTTGCATTACATTTATTTTCCACTTCTGGATACAATTCAGAAAGTCTAGACTCAGAGAAATGCGCCCTGTGTAAGACCTTAAATTGAATAAGTCCAAGAGGAGCGCAGGAGGTGGACGATCGTACCCTCGCTATAGCCTGTTCCCAAGACTCCTCATGGATTTGAATTCCTAGTTCTCCTTCCCGTGGACACTTAAGCTTAACATTAGAGTGGTTACTAAAAGACGGGATAGTATCATAGAGTTTCGAAATGGTTCCTCTGTGATGAGGAATAAATGATAACGTAGTTTCCCACTGCTGTTCTGGAGGTAAAGAGGGGAAATTTGGGAAACACTTGGTAACAAAATTTCAAATGTGAAAATAGTGATAGGGAGATCGTACCGAGAGGCACAGAGAGACTTGATGAATTTAAATGGTAAATGGTAAATGGCCTGTATTTATATAGCGCTTTACTCGTCCCTAAGGACCCCAAAGCGCTTTACATATCCAGTCATCCACCCATTCACACACACATTCACACACTGGTGATGGCAGCTACATTAAGAATCTTATGATTTAATAAAGAAATTTGCACAGACGGTAAAATTCTGATGACTGATAACGTAGATGAATACAACAGACGAGGAACAGGGGTTTAAATGCACAAAGGAGACAGTCAGAGACAACTCGGGACAACTGGAGACATTTAAGGATGCAGGGACTGACAGAGACGGGGACGACGTCTCATCGTGACGAGTAAAGTTTATCTTGCTCTGGCTGGGCAGCTCTCTGGGTGCTCAGCACCCCCAAAGCTCTGATTGTATCGCCCCTGTTCTTCAGTCCTAGAACTGAAGAAGCTTCGCGGATGAGAGGTGAAACGTCTTCAACACAGCAAAATCTCCAGTGTTAAATTAACACTAGAGAGTGTCTATATGGGTCCACACCTCTGAGTGTTAAATACAACACTGTTGAGTGTTAAATTAACACTTTTGACAGTGTTATATGTTTAAAAGTAACCTAGTCAGTTCTGAAGATTAACAATGGCTAACACTGAGCAGTGCTGATTTTCTAACACTGGAAAATAACTCAAAATGTTAGAAATATTCCAGTGTTAGAAAATCAGCACTGCTCAGTGTTAGCCATTGTTAATCTTCAGAACTGACTAGGTTACTTTTAAACATATAACACTGTCAAAAGTGTTAATTTAACACTCAACAGTGTTGTATTTAACACTCAGAGGTGTGGACCCATATAGACACTCTCTAGTGTTAATTTAACACTGGAGATTTTGCTGTGAAGCAACTTAAAGATTTACTCTACTAAGTACACACTTAATGTACTTGTGCTACTTTCTGATACTGTTTGACTTTATTCTGGATCAAAAGATTGTACTTTGTACTGCACAGGATTTATTTTTAAGATTTAGTTTCTTATTTGTGTTATAGAAACCATGCACAGCTGCAAGGATGCGATGACGTATCACGTGTCCTTCTGAAAGTGCAGCTCCACAGCACAAGTACATTTACTTGGATGACACCAGGGGGCGACACAGAGCCTGTCAGCCATCTTATAGCAAGTTAAACATAAACAAAGGTTAAAAATATCAGTTTCTTTTATTTTTTTTAGTTTCTTATAATTCCAAATTTATTTTTATTATAAATAAACAAACAATAAAACTAATAAACTGAAAATAAGATAAGAACTCACTAAAAATAAAAGCGATTCAGATAACAGTCAGTCCACTGTGAGTTTCTTTATCATCCATCGTTACTTAGCAGGAAGTCTTCGCCCCCCCACCCCACTATTGGAGCCGCCATTTCAGCAGGAAGTAGAAGTGCCCCCCCCCCCCCTTTCAGGATTGTGTCATCAATTATTCAACAGGAAAGGCTGTAAATATTCAAAAAGATGTCACATCCAGCCTGACTGCAGGGACTTCATTACCCACGAGCCCCGTGGGGTTGGCTGGGACTGTATGTTGAACACGTCTTCATTATTCACTCGTCATTAGCGTCACGTTTAAACCTGCTGATGCTTCTGTTCCAAGAGACCTCAGAATAAGGTCTTTTGAGGCCTTCCTGCACTACGATGGCCACCTGCTCACCTGCTCATGTGTGATGGTTCACTGACAGCTTTACAATGAGAGAATAAGACCATTAGAGCTCTCAGAAAGGCCCACCGGTACAAGGAACAGACTCCACAGGCACCTCTTGATAAGAGACCTTCGGGTTTATTAAAGGCAGCTTTTACCAGCCCGCTCAGTTTCCCTGCTGTGGTTCGACCGGCAGCTGCTGAAGGCGTCAGTGAGTGCAGTGTAAAGCTTTGAGGAAATATTCTGTGGACTGATGAGACAAAGCTGAACTCTGGAAAGTTTGAGTCCAGTTACATCAGCACGACACTAACGGAGGATTTCATAAAGAGAACATCCCAGCAGCAGCAGCTGTGGTGGTGGTCCGACTCGCTGTAACTGAGGGAACCATGAATGCTGCTCTGAGGAAGAAGTATTTACAGGCTAGCTTTGTTTGATGATCTGAAACATGAAGAAGAAATCATGGAGGGCCAGTTTAGCATATGCACCAAAACACGACACGGATGAGAAGGTAAGACAGATATTTAAGGGTGAAAGCCGGCGGTAGGATCTCATTATTTTCTTATTACCGAGCAAGGATCTCCATGCTGACACTGCAAGAATCCCAAAGCTGAAAAATGAACCCTTCTGGAGCGCTCTGACCCCTGTGATACCAAGAAGAGCTGGAACCACGCGTAAGAAATGAGGCCTCATTTATTGGAAGGAAAGGTGCTCGCCAAGCTCCACCCACAGAGCATTCTGGATTTATTATTACTGAATCTATTAAACACACACAGAGTATAGAAACAGTCAAACTGTCTTTAATAACACCCAAAGCTTCACGTCCACACAGCTGAACTCCACACATCACCAACCAGTAAAGAGGAGGACACAGGAAGTCAGCGAAAGCATCAAAAGAGGAAAGCATGAAGATACGTGATGGAATAATAAACATACAATGGAGAAAAAACGAAGGAAAAGTCAGGAAATATTTAGGGAGCAGCGAGGGGACAGTCGGGGGACATGGAGGTTTATGTTGCACATGAGAGTCCAGGTTCTGGAGGACAGGACAAATATCAGCAGCTGGAACATCTGGGACTCAAACGGGGCAACAACACAGAGCTTCATTTGTCTCTACAAGAGGTAAATCTGTTTGTTTCTGTCCTCATTTGTCCGCAGTCTGCAGCTCCATTGCTTCGTGTGTCAGAGGTCAAAGGTCAGCAGGTGTTCTTCAGTCCGACCAGACGTGTGCTCACCTCCCACAGTTTTCTTGCCACCACATCGTCCTGTCCCTCTGGAGCAGTTTCTTTCTCTGCACAGTCGCTGCAAACACAGATATGAACATTGAACAAGTGACTCAGTTTAATGTGTTTAAAATGGAAATAACCCCAGAAAAGCTCTGCAATGTTTGAACGTGTCTTTGTTCATCAATCAACCTGAAGTTCAAAACCTGCAGCTCTTCTAACGTCCAGGTTTAAAGTTTGCATCGTTGCCTCTTTGACCGACAAGTGGATGCTGACACAGGCAGCTGTAGCTGCTCGCTGCCTGCAGGCGCGACCTGGACCTCTGCTCTGTGTTTGTGCTGTCGGAGCCTCATTTTTAATGACATCGTCTGACCAATAATATGGCCGCTGTTAGGTTAATGTCCAAGAAGGCGGAGCTCTGGTTTAGGTGAGTGAAATTTGTGGGTTTTAATTGGATGTTAGTGATTAGCAGGTATCTGTGTCAGTGTGATAGCCTCTCACAGCCTGCGGATGCACGCTGACAGTCAAGCTAGCGAGCATCAGCTGAAACAAAGTAGTCCACCCTGTCGCTGGCAGGCAGAAACGCAGAGGGCTTCAGTAACATAATTTTAAAAAGTTATTCCATTTATTCGAACGTGTTTACTACTTAAAGCTGAGAGAGGAGAAATCTCATGAAAGGAAACAGAGAAATGACAGGAAGTGAAAACTCTGATCTCAGAACGGTTTTATTTGTTTACCATTCAGCAGCTCAGACACGCCCACATTTATTATCAGAGCCGTCTACTCTTGTTTTACCTGAATTCTGCTCCTCGGACTTTAACGCTTTGAGATGCTCAGGGAACAGAAAGAGGCACAGGTGTTTCTTCGGCCCCTCCCCTGCCTCCTACCTGAAGTAGCATCCAGACAGCTCCTCCAGGCCCGGCGTCACAGCGCAGTACAGGCTGGTCTGGCAGCCCTCCCACGGAGTCTTCATGAGCAGCAGGGATGGGAGCTTCAGCAGCAGCCCGACCAGGGGGAACCAACCCTCCACATGGCGACCCAGCTCGGTCCGGATCACGCCTGGGTGAAGAGAGAACGACGACACACCAGAGCCTGCAGGAAAGGTGAGGACAGAGTCAGGAGGCGGGTTCACAGGTACTTTCGGGAGCTCGGCAGTCAATCACATCACAGCGCTGAGAGGCGAGATAACCCTTCCTCCCGTCAAACCATTTTACAGTAGGGACCTCTGAGGCTTTTGAATATTTACGGGGACCTCTGAGCGTTTGTGGCGTTCAGTGTTTGTGGGGACCTGAGAGACGTCGGGCCAGCTCTCTGGAGAAGAGGATGTTAGCCAGTTTGCTCTGTCTGTAGCTCTCCAGAGCGCCGTACGGCCTCCGGCTGAAGAACAGATCGTCAAAGTCAATACGACCTGTAAAAAACATGAGGTGTTAAAGAAACAACGCAAACATCATCAGCACTGAGATCTTTTAAGGGGTTGGGGGTACCTCCATGGTGGGCAACGGAGGACACGTTGACCACACGGCTGGGGGAGGAGCTCTTCAGCTTCGGCAGCAGCAGATTGGTGAGCAGGAAGTGACCCAGATGGTTGACCGCCAGCTGTGTCTCAAAGTTGTCCTCGGTCAGCTGTTTTGGACACATCATCACTCCTGCAGACAGACGGATGCTCAGAACGACAAAAAGACGAACGGGCATTCACCTGTTCACAGGTGTGCTCACCTGTTCACAGGTGCGCTCACCTGCATTGTTGATGAGGATGTCCAGCCTTTCTTCGCTGTCCAGGAAGTCTTTAGCAAACTGTCTAATGGAGTACGTGGAAGAGAGGTCCAGGTGTCTGATCACCACGTTACCGTTTCCTGTCGACCGGCGGATTTCCTCAGCCGCCCGTTCTGCCCGGGTCAGGTCCCTGCACGCCATCACCACCCGGGCTCCTTAATTCAGTAACAAGTGACAAACACATCAGCGTCCGCTGTGCACTCTGCATGGGAACAAAACGTCTTTCTAAATCTGAGCGAGCAGCGAGCACGCTGCCACGGGAACGTGACACTCACAGAGAAACGCCCAGATCCGCCCACTGACATGACCGCTGTGGGCGAACCTCCACCCGCCCCACTCCTGCTAAACAGGTGACAACAGATTTAAGAGCTGCTGAGTCTTTGATTCTATTTATTTTCCGCTGGGTTTTATTGTAGAGTGTAAACACAAAACATGATTTTATTTATATGCTGGAATATGCAGTTGAAATAATTTCATTTTTGCTTGATGCGTAAAGTTAAAAGGTTAAAACTCATAAAACAACAAAGAGATTTTTACATTTGATTCAAATTTATATGAAGACAAAATGTACTGAAAGGTCGATTCAGTTTATTTCATATTCAGCTTGTGTATTAATTTTTTGAAAAGCAACTAAGTAAGTAATCAGTAATTAGTAACTAATTGCTTTTTTAAAGTAAGTGGTGAGGTGAAACATGTACAGACTTCAGCTTTCACGAGAACAGAAAGAAGAGTTTCTGTTCCTGGAGTGGGAAACATGGCGGCAGCACTCGGACGCGCCCAGGCCTCGGCTGCTGAGCCAGGATTAGTCGCCCTCGCGCACATCTCGTCTTCTTTCATGACCTTCTAGAAATGCTTTGAACTGTTACAGATTTGATGTCGAATGACTTTCAATCACATTTGAGTGAAACGAAGAAAGGTTTCCACAGCTGAGCACCATGTTCACTAAAGAACAGCCAATCAAATCAGTGGATCAGTGTTTAAAATAATCAATGCACCAAACAGCTCAGCAGCACCAAGAACCTTAACGACCACAGAAGACACTGAAGTGGAAGATTACAGAATTATTTCCATGGTAAGAAAAACAACTTCACAGCATCTAAAAGGCCTGAAACGCTGTGCAGGACGATCACTGCGATGCTTTCATGGATGGAGATACAACAAGGTGCAGACCTTGGGTATCGATCAGACTTTTAAAACAAGCGCTTTCTGAAACCGTCTTTGGACATGTGAAACTGAGATGAAGCTGTATCAGGAGGATGGAGAGAAAAGGGTGGAGGCAGTGTTATGGCGTGGGAATGTTTGGCTGGATCACAGGTGTTTCTCAGATTACAATAACACGCCCACAACATGGGACTGTAGTGTTTCCCTGTCAGCAGCTTCTAAAGCTTCGTCCTTTCTTGTAGGAGACACTCGAGTGTTCGGGCAGTAAGACGGGATCAAACCGGGCTGACCTCGGCGTGCCAGATCTCTGCTCGTCTCTTTGCCGATGCCAGTGTTTGCTCCAGTGATCACAACTGTTTTCCCATCCAGACGAACCGAACAGCGACAAACTCCACCTGCAATCCACTTCCTCAACACCGCCACGCCTGCAGACACACACACACACTCTCTGTCAGTATGGCAGCAGTGGGGCGAGGCCTGGATCTGTTATTTCTGTGAGAAAACTCAGCATTTGTATTTCTTCATGAACTCTTCGAGGAACGCTGACATTAACCTGCCTGCATCAAAACTGACTCTGTATGTAAGCTCACAGCAGCAGCAGCGGCTCCAGCTATGGATCTGGACCCCGAATGCAGAACAACAAGAATGTATTTGTCCTCATGCAGGTCAGTGGCTCTCAGTCTGTATTATTAACTGAGACATTATTTGGGCTGTAATGTAACACTGTTTGAATTAATGAGAAGTTAAATCTTACAGATCAGCGTGACTCCCAGCAGAGCTCCAGATCTCAGCATCAGGCAGCCCTGACTTTCCTCTCCCTGGGCCGGGTCTGAGCTGCCGCCGCCACCGGGCCACGGCAGCACCAGGAAGCCCCCAGAATGTGCAGCTTTCATCCCTGCAGGTCAGAACAGACTGAGAGGGAGCTAAACCAGACGGAGGAAGGAGAGATTAACAGATTAGAGGAGATTATCCAGCACAGAGCTGCTCTGGAATCAGTTCCACAAACCACCAATCTCTGCCATGGGCAGGAAGAAGAAACTGTTAGTGATGACAGTCGGTCGGCACCTCCAGCAGCAGGACACGGGGGCTCGCCGAGGATGTGCTCTTCACTCTGCTGACCCACGACTGCACACCATCGCACAACTGCTTCCTCAAGTTTGCAGACTACACAACTGTGGTAGGTCACATCAGCAACAACCATGAGACCTACGACAGGAGTGAAGTTAAACATCTGGCTGAGTCCCTGAACGTGGAGAAGACCAAGGAGATCATCATAGACCAGGAGAACTCACACCCTGCACACCCCACTGACCATCAGTGGTGCTGCTGTGGAGAGAGTAAGCAGCACCAAGTTCCTGGGTGTGCACATCTCAGAAGATCTCTCCTGGTCAAAGAACACAGCATCGTGGTCAGTAAAGCCCAACAGCGACTCTACTTCCTGCTCAAACTGAGGAGAGCGAGAGCCTCGACCCCCACGATGAGCACCTTCTACAGAGGCATCCTCACCAGCTGCATCACCGTGTGGTACGGCTGCTGCACTGGGTCTGCAGGAAACAGCTACAGCGAGCAGTGAGAGCAGAGAGAGGATCATGGGTGCTTCTCTTCCCTCTCTCCAGGACATCTACTGCACCCGCCTCACCCAAAAAGCTCTCTGCATCACAGGTGACTCCACCCATTCGTCCAACAGCTTCTTCAGTTTGCTGCCATCACGAAGGAGACTGAAGAGCCTCGGGGCCAGAACCAGCAGACTGAGAGACAGCTTCATCCATCAGGCCGTCAGGATGCTGAACCTGTCGACCAGACCTGCACCCACGTCTTCCCTCTGACCCACAGTGCCCACAAGCACTCGCATTGTGTTGGACACTTGTGTGTATAAGACTTTCATGTTGTTTAGTGTAACGCTCAGGGCCACGGGAGCCCTGCAGGTTCCTGTGTGTGATCTGTACATGTAGTTTTTTGACAATAACGTTGACTTCAGAGGGCCCGGTGGCACCAGTGTCCGGCAGCCTCGCCTCTGTCAGTGCGCCCCAGGGTGGCTGTGGCTACAATGTAGCTGCCGTCACCAGTGTGTGAATGTGTGTGTGAATGGGTGGATGACTGGTTATGTAAAGCACTTTGGGGTCCTTAGGGACTAGTAAAGCGCTATATAAATACAGGCCATTTACCATTTATTTACTTCGATGACGCTCTGCTCTTTGGTAAACAATAAAATGAAATAAAATCAGAATAAAATCGCTACATAATACATATAACAGTCCTGCTCTCAGCTCGAGTTTCATCTGCTCTGTCAGTAAACTCTACTAACCAAAGTCTAATTTAAAGGTCTGCAGATCCACATCAGCACTCTGTGGGTGTGTGCTTCAGAAACACGGGGACAAAAAACGGCACGTTATACTGCCAGGGGCTAGTTATTTTATGAAACCTTCTCTTTGCTCTAAACTGAAAATCATTCAGGAAATATACATTTTAGATTTACGTGATTTGTGCGGAGACACTCTGGAAAACTTCTGGTTCATTATGACATCACAGCGTGTCACAGGAAGTTCAGTGCGCGTGCCACTGTGTGAGACCTGGCTGAAAGGTGAGCCTCACCTGTGTGAGGTACTTTTTTCTGAAGCACAAACACCTGAAAAAATAAAATCGTTTTTATTTTACGACGCGCTTTTTCAGCTCGTGACGTCACGGACATTGGTCACGCCCCATCAAAACAAAACATAAAGAAGATGGCGCCCTGGCCCAAGCGTGGCGGCGGTCCTGGCGCCTGTCGGCCCCCCCGCTGACCGGCCGCGGAGCCCGCTGTCCCCCGGCTCGGTAATCCGGTCTGCTCGCCTCTATCCTGACGGCCGCGGCTCGGTTCAGCTCCTCCACAAAGATCCCACTGACCAATGAGCTGCAGGGCCACCTGAACAGGAAGTGACGTGTCTGTGCGGACCAATCCGCAGTTGTAAAACGGCAGCGGGCGGAAGGCCCGCCCCCTGACTGTCGAACCGGAGCGCGCCTCGAGAAAAGCCGTGCGAACCCGTCCGAGCTCCGCGGTGCCGCTCCAGTTTCAGGTAAGCCCGGCCCGGCACGGCTTGTCCCGGCGTCACACGCAGGCCCCGCTGAAGCTTTCGGAAGGCGCTCGGCGTGCAGCGACGAGCTGCCCCCGGCGGGGGCGGTGCAGACGCGGTGCACGCTGCGTGCTGAGCTCTGGTCCTGACCGAGAGCCCGGTGACCCGGCTCGGCTCAGCTGGGCCCGCTCGGCCTGTAGGTTCGGGTCCACGCCGACAGGCGCGTCTCAGCCGGGTTGAAAGGAACAAAAACCCGGAGAGCGGGCCGAGCGCCCCCTGTGGCGGCAGCTGCCATTACACCTGCAACTACAGCTGATTGAACCCAACTTTATTTAAAAAAGATTTACCGACGTCAGAGTTTGTGCAGGGCTGCTGTTGTTTAACTTCACCGTCAGCTGAGCGAATGAAGGCCAGCCTTTATTAATCACACCACTACTTTATTTAAAATAAGAGCCGTGACAAAGAGACAGAGCACAAACGGCAGCAACAGAAGGCATCGAAACGTCACAGTGACCGGAAGTCTGTCCACACTAACGCCGCTGCCGTGATTGTGCGCGTGATCAGCGGGGTCAGGTCATCCTGATCAGCGTGTTCGGCAAACGCAGGTGTTTGACTGGACTGCACAGGTGTCCTCATTTAAATCATAAATGTTTTAAATCAACCGACTTCTGTTCAAACCGGGACTGAACTGCGCAGCTGTGAGGTTCACTGACACAAACATCAGCGTCTGTGATGCTGATCAAACCTGATGGACCCGTCCTCAGGCTGTGGACGCACCACAGAGTCTTTCAGCTGATTGTCCCTTCAGTCCCTGAAGGACATGTCTGTTGTAGTTTTTGGTTTAATGTCACTGTGGTAACGCTGAGAGACGACTCCGCCTTTCTCTCATTGGTCTTTGGGCTCACAGGTGTTCTCTGAAACTAAACGCACTCGAGTATTACAGCTAAAGTTACCTGTGAAAAGATCACCTGCTCACCTGGCTCTCAGGTTAAATATAACTCTAAGCTGCAGGTGTGCAGTACCAGTGTACCAATGTCATGTGACGTAGTGGAAATGCTGCTGGTCAGATTTTTCTTTTATCGTGGTTACAATGATGGTTTCTCTGGTGGTTTCCATAGCAACATGGATACAGAGTTGTTTATGGAGTGTGAGGAGGAGGAGCTGGAGCCATGGCAACAGGTGGATGACAGTGTGGAGGAAGATGATATGGACTTCATGGACAACTATGGAGAGCCAGGTGAGTCTCAGAACCAGGTCCAAACTCTAAAACCAGTTCTGGACACTCTGGACCTGAGTCAAACCCTAGAACCAGACTCTCTCTCTCTCTCTCTCTCCATGTAGTGGAGGATTCTCCATCTCCACTCCCAGTCTCTGAGACTCCACCTCCAAGGACCCCCCCCACCCATCACATCTGCTGCAACAGGTATGTGTTCGGTGTTTCTTTGATTAGCCGATGACACAACAGGAGCCCCAGACGGCGTCTTCACTTGGATGCTTAGATCAGTTGTGTTACTGTAGACTCTCACAGCATGACTGTGGACTGTGTGATCTAGCACGAGATGAATAAAGCTGAGGTTACAGGTGTCGTCAGGTTCAGGTGTTGAGTGTGGCCGCTCTCTGTCTGATGTTCGTGTGTCAGAGCAGCAGAGCTAACACAGTGTGGAGGAAAGTTGCAGCAAAGGGTCAGCAGGTCAAAGGTAAAAGCAGCAGACCTCTTCTCTGGGACAGGCAGAGCTTCAGCAGCTTTGTTGGAGAACCAAACGTGACGATGTCTGAAGCTGATCCTGGAACAGCCTGAAGCAGCAAAGACGCGGTGCTGTGAGCTGAAGGTGTTTCCTGGATGTGGAGGAGCAGTCTGTGCTTCCGCGTCCCTCCGTAAAAGCTTTCCACCGAGTCCTTCTGCTAACCTGTCTCTCTTCTTCAGCTTCATCACCTGCCCAGGTCGTCTCCTCTTCCTCTGTGCTACCTCCTTCCTCTGTCGTTTACCGCCTCCTCCTCTGCCCCGCGACTCCCTGTGCCTCCACGGCCCACGCCTGATGGCTCAAGCTCCACCACTCATCCTGACTCAGACAGCGGGTTGGAACGTTCCTACTTCCAGCGGCCGCCGGCACCGGCAGCAGCAGCCCATCCTGCTCACCACTACACAGGTATGGAAATCAAACGACACCCTGTGATTCAGCAGGTCAGCCAGGCCGAACGCTCCTCTGTGAATGAGTATAACGTGAGAATAACTAGTAACATAACTGAAAATACAGTGTGAATCTAGCGTAATAATTAAACCATGAACAATAATCCGAGTTTAGGGCTCCACCCTTTAAAACCGCTTGCAGGCAGTCAGGATGTCGGAACAGTGATTTAGTGTTTGCTCCGATTATTTAAATCATAATCTTGGTTATTTTGTTTTGGTCACTAAGCCACTCCCTCGGCTGGTCGAGGGCCGGTGTCCTGAAGGTTGTGGACGTGTCCTCGAGCCAACACAGCTGATGTAAATGGCGACATTACCTCCTCAACACACACTGTACTATCATTTAGTTCAGGTGTGTTGGGCCCAGGGTGAGATCTAAAACCCACAGGACACCGGCCCTTGGAGATCCCCACCCTGATGTAAAAAAGTGGGTGCAGCAGTTTAAACCTGCATTCTTTCTCATGCCCAGCAGGGGGCGCTGTGAAAAGCGGTCTGTGAGGAAATCCTCTTGCTCAGCTGAGTAAACTCTCTCCTGGGTTCAGTGCGACTCTGGTGGCATAAAACAGGAAGTTCACTTTAGGATTTTGGTTAGGGCTGGGTTTTGATAATCGATTTATTGATTAAAATTGATTCGAGCTTGGATAACGTGATATCGATTCATTAAAATCCTGAATAGATTTTTAAGTATAAATTTATTTTGCCTGAAACGCCAGAATCTCAGGTTGAACCTCACAGAATTTCAACCGTGAGAGCAGGAACACGGATTCTGCACAAAGCGCCGAATCAGTGAGATGTCGCAAATAAGATCCAAACTACGCTTCACATACACATCATCATGGATTCATTCTGACTTTGCTGTTTTGCTCATGCCCCTCTCTCTCTCTCTCTCTCTCTCTCTCTCTCTCTCCCTCTCTCTCTCTCTCTCTCTCTCTCCCTCTCTCTCTCTCTCTCTCTCTCTCTCTCTCTCTCTCTCTCTCTCTCTCTTCTCAGTTTCCCGTCTAAAATCTGTTTTCTGCATTATTCGCTTGCTTGTTACGCACAAGTCTACCGTTGTTACAGGCTGTCGGCCGCTGTTTTTTCCTTTTACTTACTTCCAAAAGAAAACCTAATTTCTGCCGTTCAACAGGCTTTCGAACAAATTTAAACTTTTTTAAATTATGCAAAACGCTGTGTCTGTAATAAAACCGCTTTAACTTCAGAGGTAATGTTCATGTGTTGATTAACTTTGACTGCCTGCTCAACCATTTGGTTTAGCATATTTTGGAGAGACTATTATAATGAACTGGAAGTACTTAGCTTAACTCAACCTTATTGAGCCATCTCTACCACTTGGTTGAGTTATGTTATCCTAAAAAAAAAAAACACTAGATGGCACTGTGTCAGGATATGGCAGGCCTCATCTGCCACCCTCCAACCAGGAATCAGAAAGCAAAAAAATCACTCTGGACACATGGACTGTTTTGGCTAAAAATTTAAAGGTAAGTACATTTTTCTGCAGTATAAACATGTCAGAGTCTTACTGAACATGATTATGTCATTTGATACCAAAAATAGCTGTAATAAATCCATAATATTTTTTGAAAAACATGCTCAACCAAACGGTTGATTTGTCAATTGATGGTAAGAGTAGCAAAACTTAGCTAATGTTTAGAACTGCTGTTTTTAACATGAAATTGACTATTTACTATTGAATATAAATAATTTAATGATCTATACATGTAATATGACATGTTTAAATTTTTCCATGACAAATACTCTATGTTACAAAATGTTCTAATGTTTAAAAGATTTACTCACTTTCTGTGATTATTTTTTAGAGTACAGTTTTAAATGACACATGGAAATCAAGCCAACTATATTTCTACAATTTTTTTTTTTTTTTTTTTTTTTTTTTAATGTTATTAGATGGATTGCAATCCTTTTATGGAGCAAGACAACGCACCTACCTGGCCCTTGTACCTGAAAATTCTCAGGACTCCGATGGTGAACTGAGTGATGATGACCCAATAGAGGATCCAGATTTTCAACCCAATTTTGCAGATGATAGTTGATGAAAGCTGCTTTGATGTTTCCCTGGATGAAGATGCTCCTTCAACAAGTAGATCTAATAAACTTTCACGTAAAATGAGCAAAAAAGGGAAAACCTATCCTAAAAAACAGTTCCCTTGGATGAAGCAGAGGATACATTAGACCCATCTTCCTCTTTAGTCCCAAAAAAAAGACACAAGAAGAATCTGGAAGCATGAGGACATTGAAGAATTTTCAAGTTCCAGAGTGCAAGTTTCGAAACCCCTGACGCCCTACAATCCCCATTCCAGTATTTCAAAATGCTCTTCACTGATGAAATGATTGATCATATTGCCTATCATACCAATCTGTATTCTGCTCAAGAGTTGGGGGACACAATCAAGACTAGACCCTAAGGAAATTGAAGATTTTCTGGCAATCCTCCTATTCATGGGTGTTTTCAACTTTCCATCGCTAGAGGATTACTGGCACCATGAGTCACGTTTCAGTGTGATAGCAGAGATCATGCCAAAGAAGAGATTCCAGCTTTTGCGCCGGTTCATTCATTTCAGTGATAATCAGCAGTGCAATGAGAGTCAAGACTGATTTAAAAAAATCAGACCTCTCTTTGATATGCTTCGTGAGCAATGCCTCCAGATACCATCAACAAATAAGCACAGCAGATGAGGTCATGGTAGCATATAAAGGCACAAGGGCTGGCAATCTCCGTCAATATATTGCCAACAAGCCAGACAAATGGGGCTTTAAGGTGTTTTGCCGAGCAAGTTCATCTGGCATCATTCATGACCTGCTGCTTTATCAGGGACCTTCCACATTCTTCAACGTTACCCTCAGTGAAGAGGAGCAGATGTTACCTTTGGGAGCCAAAGTGGTGACAACACTTTGCCAAACCATAACACAGCCAAGGCTTTCTGTTGTGTTCTGTGACAACTATTTTACCAGTTTTAAACTGGTCCAGCACCTAGACACCTCATTGGGTGTCAAGTGCATTGGCACTGTTCGACCAAATCGCACAGGTGGAGCCACTTTGATGACAGACAAAGATGATGAAGAGAGGGCGTGGAGCTTTTGACTACAGGTCTGCTGAAGGTGTGATCGCAGTTAAATGGTTTGACAACAAATGTGTGAACCTGCTAAGTAATGCTTCTGGGATCATGCCACTTTCAACTGTCAAACGCTGGAGCAAAGAGTCCAAGGCGAAAGTTATGATCCCATGCCCATCACTCATCCCTGCATACAATGAGCTTGGGAGGGATAGATCTCTCTGACATGCTGGTACACCTGTACAAGACCCCAGCCAAGTCTACAAGATGGTACCTGCCACTCTTTGGTTACATGCTTGATCTGTCCATTGCAAATCCTGGCTACAAGAGGGAATGTGGACAACTAAACCAGAAACCAATCACACTCAAAAGATTCCGCCTGGCAGTTGCGCATAGCTTGAAACAAGTCAACAAGCCAGCATCCAAAGTTGGCCGACCATCATCCAGCTCTCCACCACCATCAAAGAAACGATACACCCAAGACCCTCACAACCACAGCCAGATGTGCGATATGACTGCTTTGGGCATTGGCCACTTCACTGTGACAAGCGAGGCCGATGCAATTACTGTCCAAAGGGCGTCTCAAGATGGAAATGCCAAAAATGCAATGTTTTCTTGTGCTTGAATGCCAGTCAGGAATGCTTTGCAGTGTACCACCAGAAGATCTAATCATCAAGGGGTATTGGTGAAGTTGCATGAACGGCAAAAAAGAGCCAGAACTGTTTCAGTGCGTTCAAATTTTTCAGTGCAAAATGGCAATGGTATATATATACCACCAGAATTTTCTGGAAAATAAAATAAAAAATGTTAGTGCTGTTCCAACACTACAGTGAAAAGTTTTTAAAACAGGTCAAAAGTGAATTTGTATGTTTATGAATTTTCGGTAATTGCAGATCAAGTTTTTGATCAAATTTACAATATTTTTGTGTTTTATACATTTTGTGGTTTGTTATTATAACGCCCACTGTTGAAATGGAATCCAACAATGTTTGATGTTTTACTACCACAATAAAGTGGGTCAAACACAAAATTGGGTAGTTATTGTTTTGCAAAATGAGTATAACCTTTACTTTTTTCTACTAGTTATGTCTGTAGAACTTTATGTAGTTGTACCATAGAGAGACATCTCAACCGTTTGGTAGAGGGTAAATTTAAAAAACTATAAGGTGTGTATAATTTTTTTTTATTGTGATCATTATTGACCTAAAGGAATAGAAAATATGAACAAATAATTTTTTCATTGTATTTTTCTTGGTGAGGCAGTCAAAGGGTTTTAATGGTTTTCTTTTGTTTTTGATGTACTGCAGAATATTTTTATAAAATCCCAGAACAGAAAAACCACCTTCATGTTTTTCTGTTTTATCTTCAGCTACTTTGACACAAAGGCCTCGCTGTGATGCTCACACCTTTGATAAAGTCTTGCGAGTGTCAGCTTCCTTTTTATAGGCAAAATTTCCCAGATTCAAATCGAATGGAATTGATTCTAGACGGTCATGATACCCAGCCCTAGGTCCAGTCTGAGAGGAGCAGGAAGCAGGGGCAGATTTGGGGGGCGGGACTACATCTGATCGATAAGCTGTTGAGTCTCCACGTTGTGTCATGGTGATGTCGTGTGTTTGGATGTACAGGGTTTCCCGGTGCAGACGGTGGTGAACCCCGGCGCTCCTCTGGTTCTGAACCTGCAGCCGGGTCAGACGGTGCAGCCGCTCACGCTCATCCGGTGTAGGTCGATCTAATTGGTGATGAAATCCGTGATCGATGTCAGCCGATCGCTAATCAGCCGTTTCCTGTCTCTCGCTCCCTCCCAACACAACCCAACCCACCAACTCTCTCTCTCACTCCCCACACACTCTCACTCACACACACACACACACACACTGTCTCTCACACACACACACACACACACACTCTGTCTCACACACACTCTGTCTCTCTCTCTCTCTCTCACTCACACACACACACTCACACTCACACACACACACACACTGTCACTCACACACACACACACACACACTCACACACACACTGTCTCACACACACACTCACTCACACACACACCCTGCTGCGTGTAGCGTCCTGCAGCCCGGCGTGTCGAGGCGCCGCTGCTCGCCACTCCTCAGCACAGCAAGATCCTGCAGGACTGAGGAATGTTGGGAATTTCGGTGAGAGAGACAGGCGTGTGAAAGATCTGCAGATATGAATCCGCAGGTCAAAGGTCAGGCTGACTGAAGTGTGGGGTGGAGTCTCTGGCACAGACTCAAACAGCTGAGACACAAACTAAACACCTGGACCCAGGTAAACAGCCCCTGTTGACTGAACATGAGTGCACATTCAGGCGTGTCCAGATGGCGCCATTAAACGCAGCTCCGTGTCACCTTAAAGGTCCCACAGGGGGCGTGGCCTCACAGGCGAACCCAGTGAATAACATGGCGAATAACGAGGTAAACCAATCAGCTACACGCAAAGATTTACTGATTTCAATCTGTCTGTTTTTCCCCACCCCCAGGGGAGTAAGGAGCGTTACCACTGGCAGGCTCAGAATGTGAAGGTGAGCGGCGTTGATGACATGGTGCTGCTGTCCAAGATCAACGAGGACGCCATCACAGACAACCTGAAGAAGAGATATATGGACGACTACATCTTTGTATCCTCAGCGCACACCCTCGATTTGATTGGTTAATTGGTCGATGACCTCACCTTCAGTTAACTCACAGCTGTTTAGTTATTGTCACAGTGTTTAACCCGTCGTGCTCTGTGGGAGCGTCTCACCTGTGAGACACACCTGTCAGGTGAGGAGGCACCTGGAGCATGCTCGTTTTGTCTTCCTCTTCTTATTCACAGGGTTGTGCGGCGTGAGTCCCACCGCCCCCTGTTCTCTGAGGATGCGCAAAGCAGATGCCTGAGCTCTGCTGCCCTCTTGTGGCAGTTCAGAAACTCGCTCGCCACGTTCCTGATTCACCGGGTTCGTCGCCCAGAGGCCGTCCGAGTTTAGGCTCACGGATGAGGCGGGAGGAGATGAAGAAACGTCCTGAGCTGCGCACACAGATGCTCCTGAAAGGGAGGGCGGCCAAATTTTAATCAGGTTTTTTTAATATTTCAATAACAAAGACTACAAGAGAGAAGACCGCAATGACCACATGACTCCATCTGAGCAGCCCGAGGCAACTGTGGGGAGAAAAAACTCCCTTTAAACAGGAAGAGACCTCCAACTAAGGAAGGATCAGGTATCCGTTGGAAATTAAGAGAAGAAAGTCATGGCACACAGACAGCGGTTGGCTGATCTGTGAGCTGGATCAGCCAATCACCAGTGAGTTTCTGTGGTAGCCCCTCCCACAGGTAGTGACATCATCAGTTCCAGCTTTGGGACCAGATGCTTAGTTCAGCTGGTGCTGAAAATCCGGCACTGGGATGGTCTGTCTCTGATGGACATGTGTCCTGCTGGGTCCAGGTCCTGGTTCTGGTGGTGTTCCTTGACCCTTTTCTTTCAGACTTACATCGGTCCAGTGCTGATCTCTGTGAATCCGTTCAAACAGCTGCCGTATTTCACCGAGAGGGAAGTGGAGCTTTACCAGGGCGCGGTAAGACTGAGCGGCCAATCGACAGACAAATACAAACGAAAAACAGACAAATAGCTGATTGAATGCCCCGCCCCCGACAGGCTCAGTACGAGAACCCCCCCCACATCTACGCACTGGCTGACAACATGTACAGAAACATGATGATAGACAGCGAGAACCAGTGTGTCATCATCAGGTAGGCGGGGCTTAAAGCTCTCTTCAAACAGACTCTTTTCACAAATGTGTAACGTGATGCCTGTCTTTGCGTGTCAGCGGCGAGAGCGGCGCCGGAAAAACTGTTGCTGCCAAATACATCATGAGCTACGTGTCCAAAGTGTCCGGAGGAGGCGACAAAGTTCAGGTCAGAATCGGAGGCCATTGATTGGGTGACATAAAGGTAACGCTGCCTCACTGCTCCACCTTGTGGTATAAATCGTTTTTGCACTTTGTAGTTTATCTCGACACTCATCGCTGCTGGTTTGAAACATTGTTTATCATGTGACGCTCAATTCAGTTTTATTTATACAGCACTAAATCACAACAACAGTCGCCTCAAGGTGCTTTATATTGTAAGGTAGACCCTACAATAATAGATACAGAGAAAAACCCAGCAATCATATGACCCCCTATGAGCAGCACTTTGGCGACAGTGGGAAGGAAAAACTCCCTTTTAACAGGAAGAAACCTCTGGCAGAACCAGGCTCTGGGAGGGGCGGGGCCATCTGCTGTGATTGGTTGGGGTGAGAGAAGGAAAACAGGATAAAGACATGCTGTGGAAGAGAGACAGAGATCATTTTATAATAACAATTCGAATAATTAGTAAACGTTTATTCAAAGTGTTAATTTTAATTTAATAAATCGGACATATGTTAAGATTTCATTTTTAATTTATTTCTTCATCTTTTTATTTTGGCACGTCGGGTCTTCCTTAGTTATATCAGAAAACGGCTGATTGTTTGTGTCAGCTGATAGTCACCATGGTTACAGATGATGTTAGTGATGCCACCCTGTGTTATCACCTGCAGCACGTCAAAGACATCATCCTGCAGTCCAACCCTCTGCTCGAGGCCTTCGGAAACGCTAAAACCGTCCGCAACAACAACTCTAGCAGATTTGTGAGTATGATAGCACACAGATACTTTGGCTGCCGCCGCGCAGATTCATAGACCCCACAGACACGCAGCCCTTATCCCGACAGGGCAAATACTTCGAGATCCAGTTCAGCCGAGGAGGAGCTCCTGATGGAGGCAAAATCTCCAACTTCCTGCTGGAGAAAAGTCGAGTCGTCTCCCAGAATCAAGGAGAGAGAAACTTCCATATCTACTACCAGGTACTGCAATATGTGCTGCAACGTGTACTATAACTGTTAACGGAAGCTAATGCTGGCCTCTGACCTCAGCTGCTGGGAGGGGCTACCACAGAGCAGAGGGAGAACCTCGGGGTCACGACCCCTGACTACTACAACTACCTCAACCAAACGGGAACCTACACGGTGGAGGACGTTAACGACAAGAAGGAGTTCTCGGATACGATGGTCTGTATGCGTGTGTGCGTGTGCGCATGTGCGTGCGTATGTGTGTTAAAGTGTGTGTACCTGTGTGTCTCTCAGGAGGCCATGTCAGTGGTCGGTCTGTCTCTGGAAGATCAGGATTCAGTTCTTCAGCTCGTCGCAGGAATTCTTCATCTGGGAAACATCAGCTTCAGAGAGGAGAACAACTACGCGGTGGTGGAGAGCCAGAACTGTGAGAAAGCCCCTGACACTACAGCATGACACTATTGTTTGTTTTGTTTGTTTTTTATTACCACTTAAACCAATAAAATCTTGTCTCCTCGTCAGTCCTGGCCTTTCCGGCCTACCTGCTGGGGATCTCTCAGGACGGTCTCTGCAGTAAGCTGACCAGCAGGATTATGGACAGTAAGTGGGGTGGGAAGACCGAGTCCATCTCGGTGACCCTGAACACCGAGCAGGCCTGTTTCTCCCGAGACGCCCTGTCCAAAGCGCTGTACGCCCGACTCTTCGACTTCCTCGTCGATGTCAGTGCCTGCACACAGCCTTCACACTTTGTTCTGCGTTCTTTAACTGCTGCTCATTCACCTTCCTGTTTCTGTGTCAGTGTATTAATAAAGCCATGCAGAAGGAGCAGGAGGAGCTCAACATCGGAGTCCTCGACATCTACGGCTTCGAGATCTTCCAGGTACAAACACACTTCCTGTCTTAAGCCACACCTTACAAAGCAATAATAAACACCCCCTGCTTTGACAAACTGGTCCCGTTAGATTGTTCCTGCTGATTTGATGATCAACGACTCTGATTATTGATTAACTTTTACTTTTTTGTTTTTTTAGCAAAATGGTTTTGAGCAGTTTTGCATCAACTTTGTGAACGAGAAGCTGCAGCAGATTTTTATTGAGCTCACGCTGAAGGCTGAACAGGTGACGTTGTTCTTTTTTTAATAAACTGTGTTGAACGCTTGGTGCACAGATGACATACAATTATTCTGGGATTAGATTAATTTTGTGGTTGTTACTAAGTTTGACTGATTCAGCCTGACTTTGAAACTACATAAAATATCAGTGGAAAAGAGTTAATATCACATGACATTACAGGTGTTTATTGGAGAAATCTTGATCCAACTATTTTCTGAGATGATGAACTTTGTCTTGTTGGTGTTACTTTTGTGCGAGGAATCCAAATAATAATTCTCCAGCTTCCTCCCGAGTGACCAGCACTGACTAAAATAAATCCATCCATCTTCTTCCACTTGTCCGGGGCCGGGTCAAGGGGCGGGAACTTAAGCAGACAAGCCCAGAAATCACTCTCCCCAGCCACCTCCTCCAGCTTGTCGAAGGGAACATCAAAGCGTTCCTAGGCCAACCGAGAGATATAACCCCTCCAGTGTTTCCTGAGTCCTCCTCCTGGTGGGACATGCCTGGAAAACCTCACCCAGGTGGCCCCCAGGATGCATCCTTGTCACCACCTCAGCTGGCTCCTTTCGATGTGAAGGAGCAGCGGCTCTACTCTGAGCCCCTCCCAGATGGCCAAACTCCTCACCCTATCTCTAAGGGAGAGACCAGCCACCCCTCGGAGGAAGCCCATTTCCACAGCTTGTATCCGCGATCTCGTTCTTTCGGTCACTACCCACAGCTCGTGACCATAGGTGAGGGTAGGGACGTAGATCGACCGGTAAATTGAGAGCTTCATTTTTACACTCAGCTCTTTCTTCACCACGACGGACTGGTGCAGCGTCCGCATCACTGCAGCCGCCGCACCAATCCGTCTGTCAATCTCCCGCTAACTTCTGCTGATGAGATTCTGAGAGCACCGATGTGAAAGCCTTCCACCACTTGGCTACGAACAGAATCAGTGACAAAGGGCAGCTCTCTTTGCTCCTGCAAAGGTTGTGTAAGGGTTAAATGGCCCGTAGAAGTGAGCCAGACACCACATACTCCTGTGGGCTGGGGTGGGTATCCTAGTATCCTCTCGGCTTGGTGCCTGTATGTTGGGGTTTCTCCCAGTGAACGAAGGGGTTTGTTCCCTTCCTGATGGGGAACGGGTCCTGACTGTCGTCTGTGCTGAATGACGGTTCGGAGTACCTGGTCTTCTTGGAGTCTCTGGGTGGGGTGTTTGAAGCTGCTCCACCTGGGGACTCTATATTACAGCGAGACCTGGAGGCGTGTGACTGGGAGGAACGGTGTCCCAGATCTGAACCAGCGCTGTGTTTTGTTATTGGACTTCTGTGCAAACCACAGTGTGTCCATAAGTGCACGTGGCACCAGGACATCCTAGGCCGCAGGTTGATGATCGATTTTGTAATCGTATCACCAGACCTGGACCATATGTTGTGGACACTCGGGTAAAGACAGACACCAGAGGTGAGGGGAACCACCAGGCTGAAGAGGGAGTCGTATTGGGCGTGGTTAGCCTGTTGGACTTCGGAAGCAGCTGATAGGTACTAACAGGCCAAGCCAAATGTGGCTCGGGCAGTGGCTGAAACAAGAACTCTGGTGTGGGAGGAGTTCAGAGAGGCCATGGAAAAAGCCTTTCAGACTGCCTCAAAGAGATTCTGGCAAACCGTCAGGCGACTCTGACATCAGGCAACACTGCTTCACTGAGTGAATGCAGAGTCATTTCCCTACAGTATACAAAAACCTCAGGAGGGGAAAGCAGTGCTCCGCCTGCTCTGTGTGCGGGTGGAGCGCTGCTGACTTTGACTGATAACATTGTCGGACAAACGTCAGGGACCTCCTTTAAATAAACAGACTAAATGTGAAGCCGGATGTTGCCGTTATGTCTGCAGGAGGAATACGTACAGGAGGGAATCAAATGGACTCCCATCGAATATTTTAACAACAAGGTGGTCTGTGACCTCATCGAGTCCAAACTGGTGAGTTCGCAAATCACTGAACACAGCTCTGATAAATTTAACGAGTATTCCTCTCCATCTCTGTGTTTTTATTCTTGTACAAACATTACTGACATTAATCATTTGTTACATCATTAAAAACTGCAGCAGGATTTACGCTCCATCTTGAGGGTCAGTTGCCCCCCGAGTTGATTCCGTCTGACAGAGGATTTAGCTCCTCCCACTTTAACCCCACCTGCCCTTTAAGTTAATGTTTTTTGTCATTAGCCATCTTCTGGAATCTGGAGAGGGGTGGCCTGCTCATTTTATAATACTCCTGCAATTTTTACTCATGTAAAGGATTCCTATCAAAGTGTGCGGTCTGTTAGACTCAGGGACCCTTCAGACTTCTTCATGAATGTGAGCCAAAACTGCTTTTAAATACTCTACAACAAGTAGGCCTGCAGAGCGAGAGCGAAGTGCTCTAATAGGGTGATATGGTACTACAAGGTCAATAAGATAAGATGGGGCCTGATTATTTAAGACCTTGTATGTGAGGAGCAGGATTTTGAATTCTGGATTTAACAGGAAGCCAAAACAGGAGAAATCTGCTCTCTCTTTCTAGTCCCTGTCAGGACTCTTGCTGCAGCATTTTGGATCAGCTGAAGGCTTTTCAGGGAGTTTTTAGGACTTCCTGATAATAATGAATTACAGTCGTCCAGCCTGGAAGTAATAAATGCATGAACTAGTTTTTCAGCGTCACTCTGAGACAGGATATTTCTAACTTTAGAGATGTTGCACAAATGGAAGAACGCAGTCTTACATATTTGTTTAATATGTGCGTTGAAGGACATGTCCTGGTCAAAAATGACTCCAAGGTTCCTCACAGTGTTACTGGAGGCCAAGGTAATGCCATCCAGAGGAAGAATCTGCTTAGATACCATATTTCTAAGCTTTTCAGGGCCGAGTACAATAACCTCAGTTTGATCTGAATTAAGAAGCAGAAAGTTAGCGGCCATCCAGGTCTTTATGTCTTTAAGACATTCCTGCAGTTTAACTCATTGGTGTGTGTTATCTGGCTTCATGGACAGATAGAGCTGGGTGTCATCAGCATAGCAGTGTAAATGTATGCTATGTCTTCTAATGATGCTGCCTAAGGGAAGCATGTATAATGTAAACAGAACTGGTCCTCAAATATTACTCTCACTTTTGTATTTATGGTGAAAGTCGAGTGTTTTTAATTGAGTATTCGTGGGCGTTGAGTTTTAATTAACAGATAAAGACATCTGCTCTTTACAAGCTTAAAAACAGTGTGTGGCTCGTTTGGCTTGTTTGGTCTCTTGATGGTATTACCTGAGTACAGGTGAGATTTCTGCTGCTTGTAGGAGCTGATCTCTCAGTTTTGAACAAACTATAAGTCAGACTATATAAAACCAAATTCAAACAGCTGTATTTTCAGTGAACACCTCTGTTTTGCAGAATCCTCCTGGGATCATGAGCATCCTGGACGACGTGTGCGCCACGATGCACGCTAAAGGTGAGGGGGCGGATCAGACCCTGCTGCAGAAATTACAGGGACAGATTGGATCTCACGAACACTTCAGCAGCTGGAACAAAGGATTCATAGTCCACCACTATGCTGGAAAGGTCCTCACCTCACCTGTATACCTGTCAGAGTTTTTAATGACCACATCTGTCTGTGTTTACTG
The DNA here is from genome assembly GCF_900408965.1 of Simochromis diagramma. Taxonomy (NCBI): domain Eukaryota; kingdom Metazoa; phylum Chordata; class Actinopteri; order Cichliformes; family Cichlidae; genus Simochromis; species Simochromis diagramma. Next base: position 19,163,714 of record NW_024386860.1, read on the forward strand.
ACCGCACCTGTGTCTGTGGGCAGGTGTCGTATGATGTCAGCGGGTTCTGTGAGAGGAACAGAGATGTGTTGTTCAATGACATCATCGAGCTGATGCAGAGCAGCGAGTTGTAAGTACTCTGTGTGTGGATGTGGGATGTTTTAGGAGCCCCTGATGCAAAACTGCAGTGAATAAACGCGTCATCTTTGTCAGGAATCCTGTTGTCAGCAGAGATGGGCAGTGTTACTGTAATCTGATTACTTTTTTCAAGTAATGAGTGAAGGGTTTAACATTGCAAAAAAGTAATTAGATTACTGTTACTTTCTCGTTAGCACGCTGTGTCACTGGGTTACTAAACCGTGATTTTGTTTGTGAGAGAGTCTCATGACAGTGACGTAAGCGCGTGTGGCGTCCATGGCAACAGACACGTGCAGATCAACAATGGATAACATGGAGAGAGTACAACCATGCAGCGTTCAAAGCGTGGAAGTAATCACATTACTAAGCTGTGTGTGTGTGTGTGTGTCTCTGACACAATCCCTTCTCTGTGGTGTGTTTGTGGGCAGTCCGTTTATCAGAGCTCTGTTCCCTGAGAACCTGGAGGCCGAGAAGCGAGGGCGACCGACCACCGCTAGCAGTAAGATCAAGGTGAGAAAGCTGGAGGTTGGACCTCCACTAAGAATTAAAATGACAGTGAAATAAGCAGCTTTGCCAGGTGTGGTTCTCAGGTGTGTGTTCGCTGCCCTCTAGAAACAAGCTAATAGTCTGGTGCAGACCCTGATGAAGTGCACCCCCCACTACATCCGCTGCATCAAGCCCAATGAAACCAAACGCTCCCGGGACTGGGAGGAGAACCGGGTCAGACACCAGGTGGAGTACCTGGGCCTGCGAGAGAACATCAGAGTCCGTCGAGCTGGATATGCTTACAGACGAGTCTTCAATAAGTTCCTGCAGAGGTCGGAGGTCAAACATGGTTAGGATATTTAAGCTAATGGGGCGAAGTTAAGGTTCTAACTCGGACTGCCGTGCTGCAGGTACGCCATCCTGACGAAGGAGTCCTGGCCTCAGTGGAGAGGTGATGAGCGTCAGGGAGTGCTGCACCTCCTCAACTCGGTCAATATGGACCAGGATCAGTTCCAGCTGGGGAAGACCAAAGTCTTCATCAAAGCTCCAGAGTCGGTAAGAAAAGCTCAGCAAGTGGTTTAACTGCAATCAGGAACGCTGAGATTCAACACGCCTGAGGTAGAACCTGGTACAGGGTGTCGGCGCTGTGGTCCGCTGTGACCCACGGTCATCTTGGCCTGTCAGGGCCTGGCTCCGTTTGTCATAATGGTGTCGCTTCCTCTCTCCAGCTCTTTCTGTTGGAGGAGATGAGGGAGAGGAAATATAACGGGTATGCTCGTGTCATCCAGAAGGCGTGGCGCAAACACATTGCTGTTCGCAAATACGTCAAGATGAGGGAGGAAGGTAAGATTGTTTTTGATAGATGGGTTAAAAAAACTCTGAATCTGAGTTTGTTTTCAATAACTTTTAATTCGTGTTTCCTCTAGCCTCTGATGTTGTGCTGAACAAAAAAGAGCGCCGCAGAAACAGCATCAACAGGAACTTTGTGGGTGATTATATCGGGACCGATAACCATCCTGAGATCAGACAGTTTGTCGGCCGCAGAGAGAGAATTGATTTTGCTGACGTCGTGGTGAAATATGACCGCAGATTCAGGGTAGGAACCCAACCTAAAAGCAAAACCACAGGCCTAGATCTGGTTCTGTTCTCCTGTTTGAACACGTCCTCGGCTGGAGAGTGTTTACCATCATGTCTGATAGAGTCCCTGAATATTTCTTTCCCCTCTGAAATGTTGCTTTTTCTGTTGTTCCACAGTCCGTGAAGAGAGACCTTATCCTGACACCAAAGTTCCTTCATATGATTGGTCGGGAGAAGGTGAAACACGGTCCAGATAAAGGTCAAATCCAGGAGGTTCTCAAGAGGAAGATTGAGATCAACAAAATCCAGTCTGTTTCTCTGAGGTATACCATCAGAACTGGGAAAAACTACAATTAGAACCAAAAAAAGACAGCAGAGCCAGATTAGTACTTTCCACTGGGTCAAAAAGTAGAACTGGAAATAGAAACATGAAGCTATTAGAAGATAGCAATTGTTGTATAGCATTCAAAATATTACTGCCTTTCTCTGACCTACCTTTCTGTTTGTTAGCACTCTACAGGACGACTTCTTCATCATCCATGAAGAGGAGTACGACAGCGTTCTTCAGAGTGTCTTTAAAACTGAGTTTCTGAGTCTGCTGGTCAAACGTTATGAGGACAAAACGCAGAGGAAGTTGCCACTAAAATTCAATAACCTGTAAGTTTTAAACACAATCTGTCGTTCTCCAGCATACCTCATGCACTGTATTTAAAAGTGAAGCTAGCCGCCATGGCCTCACCCTTTGGCCACCCAAGTCTCCTGATGAGCATTTTCACTGTTGCCATTTTGGTGTTTTGAGACAAGCAAGGAGTCAAACTGCACAACCAATGAACGTAGTTCCTATTACAGGAAATGCACTGAGAAACCAACACTTAAACCCAGGTTTAACAATGAGTCATCAGATCTGACCGGTACTAACCAAACACTGCCTCTATCTCTACACTTCTCTCTCCGTTCAGCCTGGAGTTTAAGGTGAAGAAAGGTGGCTGGGGTCCGTTCAGCTCCTCAGGATCCAGACAGATCCAGTTCCAGGTGGGTCAGGGTGACGAGGCAGTCTTGAAGCCCAGCGGAAAGGTCCTGCAGGTCTCCATCGGACCGGGCCTGCCTAAAAACTCCCGTAAGTTGTGACTTGACTTAGTCACCAGCGTAACCTCTTGTCCACTCGGCATTACTTCCTGTCTGTTTGTCGTCTAGGTCCCACCCGGAAAGACAACCGGAAGAGCCGCTACATGGGAAACCGTGCTCCACCCAGTAACCAGCAACACTCGGGTATCAGCAAAAACCAAGTTTCAGGTGTTTTCATGACTTCTTAGAAGACTCTTTTGACGTTTCTTATTCTCATCAGCATCTCGCTCCAGAGGGGGTGGAGCCCTGAAGGAGGGCAGCGCCTACTCCAGAGGCTCGTTGCTGAGACAGCAGTCTAGCATGGAGCAACCTACCCTGCCCCGCCTCCAGAACCAGCGTCGCCATGACAGTCGTCCCCATCAAAACCAGGATATGGGCTTTATGGATGTTCCCGATCAGGGTGCCGCAGGGTGAGACCGCTTGGAGTGACCCAGTGTTATGAAATAACTGTGGTCACCAGTATGACCAGTAAACGGACCATCCGTAAATGACTAGTAATCCCTGCTTCTCACCTGTAGGGTACACCGGCGCCGTTCAAAGGAGGTGAAGCCTCCTCCTGGAGCAGGTCGACCCAAACCGAAGCCCCGAACTCCTCACTGCAGAGCTCTGTACGCCTACGATGCCCAGGACACCGATGAGCTTAGCTTCAATGCTGAGGACATCATTGAGATAGTCACTGAAGGTAGTACCCATACCCCACCTTGTATTGATGTTACTAGATATCACACACCTTGTTAAACAACATTAAATGTAGTTGCACGGTAGTACTAAAACAAAGAGGGATTTTTTTCATCCAGAATCGTAGTTCCCACAAGGACCGCGCACGGTCGCGTAGTTCCCACAAGGACCGCGCACGGTCGCTTAGTTCTCTTGCTTACCTGAATGTTTGTCCTATGCATTGTTTTTCCATTTCCACAGATCCATCTGGTTGGTGGTTTGGTCGCTTGCGGGGCAGAGAGGGGATGTTCCCTGGAAACTATGTGGAGAAGATCTAGACCTCGATTCCAGGGGTCAGAGGTACCAACCTGCTGCTGCAGCTGGGGTCATAGGTCATAGGAGCTTTCAACACATTGGTTGAGAGCTAAAAGGAGGCTGACTGCTGAAGATGGCGTGCTAACAAACAGCTGCACTGTACCCAGAGGTGAAAGGTCAGGGTGTGGTGTGCCGACATACTGACTCCTGGACTCCCGATGTCCCATTAACGCTGCATACAGGTTACATGTCCCCATAAAACTTCGTTTTCACAGTGTCCTCATGTGACTTCAGTCTCTGATCATCTCAGGTGGAGCCCCGTATATCTGACAGTTTATTGGTGTCCTCATTCTGACACACTGCATGTGCTAGATTTTTAAATTCCAGTTCAAAGACCTTCCATCTTTCTGGTCTACAAGAGATGGAGCGAGAGGAGGGCAGCAGGAGGCTGCATCACGGCTTAGAGTTGATGGTTAACCAGTGTTGTACAAAAATGTGAATAACTAGTTTAGCCAGGTAGTATTCATGAGGCCGGTCAGTGAGGACAGCAAGGTTTATTCATCTGAAGTCCATCCAGTGCCCCCTGCAGCCTGCAGTGTTTATTACAGCCCTAAAATAAAACAAAGTGAGCACAGTGGCAGATTTAAAGCCCTGTACAGTATTTGACATTAACAGAGCAGATGAACAGACCCTGAACGTCACACAGGAGCTTTGATATACAAATAAAGGTATTTTATTTGTCTCATCATTAAAACGGAAATATTTTTTACCTGAAATAAACAGATGTAGATGATCAATGTTCAGCTGTGGTTTCTGTCGGGATCAATGTTTCAGCTGCAGCCTATCCTGAATCAGCAGCTTACCTGAGCTGATCAGCTCACCTGGCACACCTGTTTTCTTTCATTTTAACTTTTTTCTTTTTCTGATTTTTATAATTTGGATTTTTTCCTTAACGTAAACTTTAATTCATTTTTTTTTTAAATTATCTGTGTATTGTTTTTTTTAAAATTGCACAAAAACAGCAGGACACTACATTACCCAGAGTCCTTTTGACCAAGTGGGTTGTGCTGGTTTTAGGTACAGTTGGAAAAGATTGGCTCATCCGTCCCATAGTGTCTCTGTTGTTTTACACCAAAAGGAAAAACTGTAGTGATAAATGTCAGAATAACTCTGAGACTGGAACGTCACACAGTAGGGTGAGTTGTAATAAATGAATAAATCTTGCAGCTTGTGCAGGTTAATGCTACTGTTTTGCATGTTTATTAAAAATGACTTTGTTAAATTTTAAATGTGACCATAAAGTGGTTCAATGCAACATTTCAGGTATTTATGTGAATCACAAATTGCACAGCTTTGTCTTCCTGTCATGTCAGAGTGGAGGTAAACACACTTTTAAAATTGGTTTTGCAACTGAAGCAGTGTTCATTGTACAAATGTGTTTTCGAAGATTACCCTGTGCTCAGTCTGATTAACCTGCTGCAGTGTTTTTGGTCACACTCTGACATAGAAACTGAACATCTCATCTCAGTTTTACTTTAAGAATATAATCCACCCACTGTTATCATCTTCAATTTCTCCTTCCACCTCCTCCATGTTGGCCTGCAGTTGGTGCTGCTCTGAAAGCGCTGTAGTTTAAGAATGTAATCCACCCACTGTTATCATCTTCAGTGCCCTGTACCAACACAGAGCAGAGCAGCTACCTGAACACTACTCCAACAGAGGTCGATTATCTTGTTAATAATTTCACCTCCTCACTACGTACGACTCTGGATACTGTAGCTCCTGTGAAAACTAAGGTCTCTAATCAGAAGTACCTGACTCCGTGGTATAATTCTCAAACACGTAGCCTAAAGCAGATGACTCGTAAGCTGGAGAGGAAATGGCGTGTCACAAATTTAGAGGATCATCATTTAGCCTGGAGAAATAGTTTGTTGCTTTATAAGAAAGCCCTCCGCAAAGCCAGAACATCTTACTATTCATCACTGATTGAAGAAAATAAGAACAACCCCAGGTTTCTCTTCAGCTCTGTAGCCAGGCTGACAAACAGTCAGAGCTCTGTTGAGCCAACCATCCCTTTAACGTTCATGAACTTCTTCACACATAGTTATCCCTCTTCTTCATAATCCATCACAGTGTAAGCATGGATTACTAATAACCACCATCCCCTCCTTAAAAGAAATCAGGGTTCACCTGATGTCAAGCGTCTGCTGTCAGACTGAGTCGGGGACGTTTCTTTAATATTATGCTCCTGCTGCAGCAACACCGCTGCAAGCTAAAGGTGCTGATTCACTCAGACTGAGCTCGAACATCAGTTCACTCTTGCAGAAATCGCTGTGTGGACATTAAAAACACATTTAAAGGAGAGAAGGAACAATCGACTGAATTGAATTGAATGATCTACTAACACCTTTACTGCCACCTAGTGGTAAAGCCTAGTATCTCTGTTTAAATGAAAGCAGACGATATTCGCTTCTCGACAGCAAAGAACATCTGTCAGTGAGCTCAGTGACAGCAGCTGTTTGTTGGTGTGTAATGAACAGTGATGAGAGCCTTGTTTGTGACAAATGCACAGACTGAACACTGAGAATCTGCGCCAATTCAAAGGTGTTTGGGATGTTGATTGGCAGAGGACATTTTTGTTTTGTTTCATGATGAAAACACATTTTTCTGTGATGCTGGATATATTCTCTCAGCTGTGACCTGCTGAGGGGTCTCAAACTCGGGGCCCAGGGGCCACGTGCGGCTCACGTCACCCGTACTTACAAACATGCTGAGGGATCGTCTGTGTTTGCTCAGTGACAGAGTCAAACACTCATGTGCACACTTATGCATTAAATACGAACACAGTGCTGCCACATGTGTGCACAGACAGACAGGACCAGTGTGTTTATTTGGTAGATCAATGAAAGGCTTCAGTTAGTTAAGAGGGCAGAACAAACATTTGTCTTGTTATAAAATATTTCAAATTTTAAAGAACAAACAAAACGTTTTAGGAAATATTTGTTGGCGATTGTTTGTTTGTTTTGCACTACTTGAACACTAAAGTGGCCCTCCAATGAGACGGCACACAGCATGCCCAGATTAACGCGGTCAGATTTGATTTTGTAATAGAAAATTTCTATTGTTCTCATTTAGAGTATTTATGTGCTGAGCTGTGACGCTGTAATAGACTGTTCAGTGAAAGTTTCTAAAACTAGATGAACTTATTCCAGCCTCAGCAGATGGAGAAGACAACTCCCTTTACAGGTGCTGATAATGCCAACGGCACAAAACAGCGCGCCCACTGTTCCCTTTCATAGCGTGATGTTTGTAACCACTCCTGTCTCAGAGCTCGCATGACTGAACTGTGATGTTTGATGTGTGTTGGCTCTCCTGCCTGCATGCAGAAATAAAACCGCTTGATCACAGTGACCGTGTTGCAGGCCACTTTTTTTTTTTTGACAGAAAACTCCACAACAATTTCAACACAATTAAAGTGTCTACGTGGATCCACACCACAGAGTTTAATGTTTGTGGAGAGCCAGTGCGTTAACTCTGATTTAAAACCAAATCTGTCTGGAGTTGATCATTTAACACTTGTTAATGCTAACTAGGTGTTAAGAGTTTATATATTAACTCTCACAGAGTGTTTTATTTTAACTACATCGGAGTTATCTTCTAATTCATTGTAAAACTTCTGAAATTTTACAAATTCCTTTGGAAACAAACGTTTATTAAAAAGAGGCCATGTTTTTCGGAAAAACCTTTGTTTTGAACTGTGCACCACGTGTACATGTTCTGACTTTCATTAGAATATTGTTTATCAAAGGGACATAGGTGAGCTGGTCAGTGCAAACAGCACGCTCATTACTCTTTTCTTCAGTACAATATGAACGTCCTCCCTTCATCACTTTGTGGAGCTCTAACTCCACCCAAGCATATCCTGTGTGCAGAGTCAATAAAAATTAATTGTGTACTAATTAATTGCAGCACAGTACAAAAAAAAAAGAATAATTTTTGAGTAACATGTGGCTTGTATTTTCCCAAAAGACAGTTCCAGATACGAATCCATTGCCCATATTTAAAGCCAATATCAGAGCACGTTTGTTAACATGGTGCTCTCTCAAACAACCGAAGAACACAGACAACAGTTAATGCCGAACTACATTTAAAACAGTCTGTTTCATTTTGACCTAAACCGTGTGCACAAAACTCTGCAGGGATGTCGACCCACAGTCAGCGCTTCTGCTGTTTGCTACGTCGGTTTGGTGGTTTTCAGGCTTCACGTAGCATCATTATGTCAACAATCTAAACATTGTTTTAGGTGTAATTGAGCCAAAACCTGACTGAATATTCATATACAAGCTGTTTTCCAAGGCTATAGTGTTTGGCTGCAAACAACAGATTTCACCGAGCAGCGAGGCTAATGCCTTTCACGCCGCTTTGTCTCAACTCAAAAAAAGCAATTCAATTTTATTTATATAGCGCCAAACGACAACAACAGTAATAGTAATATTTTTTTAAAAATGAGGGGCGGAGTCTGAATTTATTTTATTAGTGTCATAGTCCGTTTAGGAGTTCAGAGGTCAAGAGTTCACGTTTCCATTGCAACGCCTCCAGATTTGATATAGAAACACTCGATTTTAACAGTATTATTTTACACCTCAGGCTTACATTTAAAGACCGTGACTCTACTGTGAGTCATATTAAAGCACTAACACCAACATATTTAACGCTTTTGCTGTGCAGCAGTGGCTCACAGTTAAGTTTGACAGCCCGGCTTTGAAGGCTGCAGTGAGAAAAATGAAACGTGAGTCCGGCTGTTTCCGGGATGCTGGCGCCGTTTCACCGCGTCTTTGAGTCGTTTGTCCTGTCAGGATACAAACACAGCAGCCTGAGGCAGCACGAGATGATATTTCCCAGCTTTAATCAGGTCATTGAAGGGCTCATAACCTTTCGGCATTCCGACCGTCACGCGCCCATGTTTACAGAAGTGTCATGCGCGTGCGTGAGGCTGCCGTAGGTATCTGCAGAGCTGCCTGTCTCAAACAGGAAGTTTGTTTCCGGTTGTCACGTGTTTTTGTTTATTTTTAGTTTTGTTAATAAACATTTAGTGACCATGAAAAACCAACAACTAAACAAACAAATAGATAAACAAGAACACATGACTGGATTGTCACAGCTGTTTACGTAAATAACACAATCAATGACTTTTATGGGGACGTTTGTTTCATGAAGCGTCTGTAGGACGATGCAGAACCACAAGCAGCAGACACCTGTGTGACGGTGCCTCGCAGGAGCCACCAAGCGCCCGCTCTGCACATCAGAGTGGCGGCCGGCTGAGGCTCCAGCAGGAGAGTGCGTCATCATTACTGGAGGCATGGAGTGGTGGAAGAAACAGGAAGCAGAATAATTAGAAGACAGAATAAAGTGGACGTCATACAGGTTTGAAATAATCTGGGTTTCTAACACGTTTCTGTGGAGACCTCGCATTTCGGGTTCACTCTTTCACTTCCTGTCTGAACCGTCATGCTGCGATAAAGACACAGATGAAGGACGGCAGCCGATGATGCATTGGTTTCATCACTGTAGGTGGAAATACAGGCCCGCTTCAGGGCCGCGGGCCGTAGATTTCCCAGCACAGGGACCAACGAGCTTCAGCGCACGCTCATCTGCCCCACGCCTCCACAGTTTGCACCTTCATCACGATTACTGTGAAATTCTAGCTTCATACATCAAATACGTCACAAACACCTGCTGCAAGTGAGGGTCACTGAGACTGTTACCATGGTTACTGACACAGTTTTACCTGCTTTTTGGTCACACCTAGTTAAGAAAAAGGCCTATTACAAGGCGAAAGTAAAAAAAAAAAGGCACGTAATCATCAGTAAGAAACTGGTCACGTGGTCCCTGCAAACGGGACGCGAAGTTTTAGTGTTTTGGTTCAAAGGCGATCCGTACACGGGTCCTGACAAGCCACGCCCACCGCACGTTTCTGTCTCGCGTACATTTATCAGGTGAAAGCGAGTCACAGACAGCCGACCGTTTGTTAGCAGCTAACAGCTAACGGAGCAGATGGAGGAGTTTCTGACGAGCTGCCAGCGGGCCGTGAAGGTAACACACACACACACATATACGGGTTAGCCTGTTAGCTCGCGCTGCTGCAGAATGACTGGCACTGTTTACATCATGTGACAAGGTCCGAGCACTACGATAGTTTGCACGAGTCTGTGGAGCTGCACACGTCAACGACCGGAAACGCAGCTGTGGGTGTGAGTGAGACAGTCAGCCGTGAGGTCAGGTGAGACACACCTGTCAGGATCACCACTGCTGCAGTTCTTCTGGTGTCCAGCAGAGGCAGCAGTAAGGAGGGGCATGTTTCTATAACTCGCCTGTTCTGTCCAAATTGAATGCAGTTTTATTAATACACTGATGTACTGTAAGCTAGACGCTACAATAATACAAAGAAAATGGAGAAAACCCCAACAATCATGTGACCCTCTGAGCAAGCGCTTTGGCGACAGTGGAGAGGAAAAACACCCTTTTAACAGGAAGAAACCTACAGCAGACCCAGGCACGGGGAGGGGCGGGGCATTTCAACACATTACTGCAGTTTAACAGTAAATGTTTTTACTACAGCAGAAACAAGAAGCCTCTCCATGTTAAAGCCAGCATTAACCCAAGCACAGATGACCTGCAGTCTCTGAGCAGACGTTACGAGACTGTGGACGTTAAATATGTCTGCGTTTAGGGATAGTAGTCCCAGGTGGTTTCAAATGATTTTTGGTGGTTTCAGGTTATACCAGATGCTTCCAGGGGATTCTGGTGGTGCCGGGTTGTATCGGTATGTTAGGAGCTCTGTTCTTTGTTCCCCAGTTGAGCTCGGACCAGGTCGGCCCTGGGTTCCATGTTGTCCTGGGAAATGAAGCTTGCGACATTGACTCCATGGTATCTGCCCTGGCCTATGCCTACTTCCTGTCTAAGGTAAGCCACAGTCCAATCAGCTGCCAGTACAGGTAATGAACTTGGTTACCCGAATCTCCAAAAGTTGATTCTGTTCATGTGGACGTAGCTTTTTGTGGGAGAAACGTTTCGTCACGCATTCAGGTGACGTCTTCAGTCTCAGCTGACTGCAGGTTTCAATCTTATAAACAGTACATTTACATAATGACTGAAACAGCCCACTGAGGGAACAATGGGCTGGGAGGTCAGTTCCTTAATCTTAATTATGCAAATTCTCATGACCATTGGCCATTCTCAAAGACTATCTCTGAATGGAGGAGGGGCCTAAGGGTACATCTTTTGCCATCTTACAATGCTGTGATTGCAGCCATTCCCCAACTCTCTGTGAATGGTACTCATAGTCTTTGATCAGAGGTCTTTGATCAATGGTCATGAGAATTTGCATAATTAAGATTAAGGAACTGACCTCCCAGCCTGTTGTTCCCTCAGTGGGCTGTTTCAGTCATTATGTAAATGTACTGTTTATAAGATTGAAACCTGCAGTCAGCTGAGACTGAAGACGTCACCTGGATGAGTGACGAAACGTTTCTCCCACAAAACGCTACGTCCACATGAACAGAATCAACTTTTGGAGATTTACTTACCTGAATGATTGAGATGCATCAAGACGTTTTAACCCACTTTGGTTACCTGAAGTCTCTCTCTCCCTGTCAGACTGCACACGGCGAGATGCTCGTTCTGCCGCTGCTGAACATCCGTCAATCGGAGCTGCGGCTGCGCTCGGACAGCGTCTTCCTGCTGCGCCAAGCCGCTCTGTCTCTGGACCTCCTCGTCTTCAGGGACCAGCTGGACCTGCGAGCACTGCAGCGGGCCAGCCGCCTGCGGCTCACGTTGGTCGACCACAACGTGCTGCCCAGGTAACACCTCACAGATGACCTTGCACACCTGAGTGGTGATCACACCTGTCTTAACATCCTGTCTCTGCTGCAGTTCAGACAGCGACCTAGAGGAGGCGGTTGCAGAGGTGATCGACCACCACCATCTAGAGAGGGAACCCTCCTCCACCTGTCCTGTTACTGCGGAAACAGTGGGATCCTGCGCTACCTTGGTGACAGAGCGCATCATTAAAAGAGCTCCAGAGATCCTGGACCTGCAGCTTGCTCACCTGCTTTACGGTACACACCTGGTGTTACTGAGCGTTTGAAGGTTATCGAATACATGAATGGCTTATTTGAAGAGTTTCAGTCAGGTTTCAGAGCTCATCGCAGCACAGAAACGGCTTTAGTGAAGGTTACAAATGATCTTCTTATGGCCTCTGACAGTGGACTCATCTCTGTGCTTGTCCTGCTAGACCTCAGTGCAGCGTTCGATACTGTCGACCATAATATCCTATTAGAGCGATTAGAACATTCAATTCAATTCAATTCAATTTTATTTATATAGCGCCAAATCACAACAAAAGTCGCCTCAAGGCGCTTCATAGATACAGAGAAAAACCCAACAATCATATGACCCCCTATGAGCAAGCACTTTGGCGACAGTGGGAAGGGAAAAACTCCCTTTTAACAGGAAGAAACCTCCGGCAGAACCAGGCTCAGGGAGGGGCGGGGCCATCTGCTGCGACCGGTTGGGGTGAGAGAAGGAAGACAGGATAAAGACATGCTGTGGAAGAGAGACAGAGGTTAATAACAGATATGATTCAATGCAGAGAGGTCTATTAATACATAGTGAGTGGGAAAGGTGACTGGAAAGGAAAAACTCAATGCATCATGGGAATCCCCCGGCAGCCTACGTCTATTGCAGCATAACTAAGGGAGGATTCAGGGTCACCTGGTCCAGCCCTAACTATATGCTTTAGCAAAAAGGAAAGTTTTAAGCCTAATCTTAAAAGTAGAGATAGTGTCTGTCTCCCGAATCCAAACTGGAAGCTGGTTCCACAGAAGAGGGGCCTGAAAACTGAAGGCTCTGCCTCCCATTCTACTTTTAAATACTCTAGGAACAACAAGTAGGCCTGCAGAGCGAGAGCGAAGCGCTCTAATAGGGTGATATGGTACTACAAGGTCATTAAGATAAGATGGGGCCTGATTATTTAAGACCTTGTATGTGAGGAGCAGGATTTTGAATTCAATTCTGGATTTAACAGGAAGCCAAAACAGGAGAAATCTGCTCTCTCTTTCTAGTTCCTGTCAGGACTCTTGCTGCAGCATTTTGGATTAGTTGAAGGCTTTTCAGCGAGTTTTTTGGACATCCTGATAATAATGAATTACAGTAGTCCAGCCTGGAAGTAATAAATGCATGAACTAGTTTTTCAGCGTCACTCTGAGACAGGATATTTCTAATTTTAGAGATGTTGCGCAAATGGAAGAAAGCAGTCTTACATATTTGTTTAATATGTGCGTTGAAGGACATGTCCTGGTCAAAAATGACTCCAAGGTTCCTCACCGCGTTACTGGAGGCCAAGGTAATGCCATCCAGAGTAAGAATCTGGTTAGATACCATATTTCTAAGATTTTCAGGGCCGAGTACAATAACCTCAGTTTGATCTGAATTAAGAAGCAGAAAGTTAGCGGCCATCCAGGTCTTTATGTCTTTAAGACATTCCTGCAGTTTAACTCATTGGTGTGTGTTATCTGGCTTCATGGACAGATAGAGCTGGGTGTCATCTGCATAGCAGTGAAAATGTATGCTATGTCTTCTAATGATACTGCCTAAGGGAAGCATGTATAATGTAAACAGAATTGGTCCTAGCACTGAACCCTGTGGAACTCCATAATTAACCTCGGTGTGTGAAGAGGACTCTCCATTTACATGCACAAACTGGAGTCTATTAGATAGATATGATACAAACCACTGCAGTGCAGTACCTGTAATACCTACAGCATGTTCTAATCGCTCTAATAGGATATTATGGTCGACAGTATCGAACGCTGCACTGAGGTCTAGCAGGACAAGCACAGAGATGAGTCCACTGTCAGAGGCCATAAGAAGATCATTTGTAACCTTCACTAAAGCTGTTTCTGTGCTGTGATGAGCTCTGAAACCTGACTGAAACTCTTCAAATAAACCATTCCTCTGCAGATGATCTGTTAGCTGTTTGACAACTACTCTTTCAAGGATTTTTGATATGAAAGGAAGGTTGGAGATTGGCCTATAATTAGCTAAGACTGCTGGGTCTAGAGATGGCTTTTTGAGTAAAGGTTTAACTACAGCCAGCTTGAAGGCCTGTGCTACATAGCTGATTATTAGAGATAGGTTGATCATATTTAAGATCGAAGCATTAATTAATGGCAGGACTTCTTTGAGCAGTTTTGTAGGAATGGGGTCTAAAAGACAGGTTGATGGTTTGGAGGAAGTAATTATTGAAGTTAACTCAGAAAGATCAATTGGAGAAAAAGAGTCTAACTTAACATCAATAGTACTAAGAGTAGCTGTAGATAATATTACATCTGTGGGATGATTACTGGTAATTTTTTCTCTAATGATAAAAATTTTATTTGTGAAGAAGTTCATGAAGTCATTACTAGTTAACGTTAAAGGGATGGTTGGCTCAAAAGAGCTCTGACTTTTTGTCAGCCTGGCTACAGAGCTGAAGAGAAACCTGGGGTTGTTCTTATTTTCTTCAATCAGTGACGAATAGTAGGATGTTCTGGCTTTGCGGAGGGCTTTCTTATAAAGCAGCAAACTATTTCTCCAGGTCCATATTTCTAGAAATGAGAGCTGCTCCATCCAAAGTGGGATGGATGCCGTCTCTCCTAACAAGACCAGGTTTCCTCCAGAAGGTTTGCCAATTATCTATGAAGCCCACATCGTTTCTGGGACACCACTCAGACAGCCAGCAGTTTAAGGAGAACATGCGGCTAAACATGTCACTCCTGGTCTGATTGGGGAGGGGACCAGAGAAAACTACAGAGTCCGACATTGTTTTGGCAAAGTTGCACACCGATTCAATATTGATTTTAGTGACCTCCGATTGGCGTAACCGGGTGTCATTACTGCTGACGTGAATTATGATCTTACTGAATTTACGTTTACCCTTAGCCAGCAGTTTTAAATTTCCTTCAATGTCGCCTGCTCTGGCCCCTGGAAGACAATTGACTATGGTTGCCGGTGTCTCTAGCTTCACATGTCTGAGAACAGAATCGCCAATTACCAGAGTTTGACCCCTGGCGGGTGTGTCGCCGAGTGGGGAAAAACGGTTAGACACATGAACGGGTTGGTGGTGTACCTGGGGCTTCTGTTTAGGACTATGCTTCCTCCTCACATGCTGTAGGTATTACAGGTACTGTGCTGCAGTGGTTTGTATCATATCTATCTAATAGACTCCAGTTTGTGCGTGTAAATGGAGAGTCCTCTTCACACACTGAGGTTAATTATGGAGTTCCACAGGGTTCAGTGCTAGGACCAATTCTGTTTACATTATACATGCTTCCCTTAGGCAGTATCATTAGAAGACATAGCATACATTTACACTGCTATGCAGATGACACCCAGCTCTATCTGTCCATGAAGCCAGATAACACACACCAATGAGCTAAACTGCAGGAATGTCTTAAAGACATAAAGTCCTGGATGGCCGCTAACTTTCTGCTTCTTCATTCAGATCAAACTGAGGTTATTGTACTCGGCCCTGAAAATCTTAGAAATATGGTATCTAAGCAGATTCTTACTCTGGATGGCATTACCTTGGCCTCCAGTAACGCGGTGAGGAACCTTGGAGTCATTTTTGACCAGGACACGTCCTTCAACGCACATATTAAACAAATATGTAAGACTGCTTTCTTCCATTTGTGCAACATCTCTAAAATTAGAAATATCCTGTCTCAGAGTGACGCTGAAAAACTAGTTCATGCATTTATTACTTCCAGGCTGGACGACTGTAATTCATTATTATCAGGATGTCCAAAAAACTCGCTGAAAAGCCTTCAGCTAATCCAAAATGCTGCAACAAGAGTCCTGACAGGGACTAGAAAGAGAGAGCAGATTTCTCCTGTTTTGGCTTCCTGTTAAATCCAGAATTCAAAATCCTGCTCCTCACATACAAGGTCTTAAATAATCAGGCCCCATCTTATCTTAATGACCTTGTAGTACCATATCACCCTATTAGAGCACTTCGCTCTCGCTCTGCAGGCCTACTTGTTGTTCCTAGAGTATTTAAAAGTAGAATGGGAGGCAGAGCTTCCTTCTGCTGGAGGTTTCTTCCTGTTAAAAGGGAGTTTTTCCTTCCAACTGTCGCCAAAGTGCTTGTTGAGTTTTCTCTTTATGTATTATTGTCGGGTCTGTCTGTATAAATAAACCTGAATTGAGTAAATCTTGTGTGTCTGAAGTGTGCCGTTGACTGATTGGTGGGTTGTCTGTGTTGATCTGCAGCTGCCATTGTGGTGGACTGCGTGGACATGTCACCTGCTGCAGGTAAAGTCACTCCCAAAGACAGTCAGTATGCTGCAGCGCTGGAGAACCTATTCCCTGCTCTGCCACCGAGGGGCGCTCTCTTCCAGGAGTTGCACAGAGCCAAGTTGGATGTCTCAGGTCAGTTTCTGAGAAGTCAGTCATAACTGAGAACACACCTGCACAGGTGTGGATACACTGCAGATTTGTACTTTTTCCTTTATAGTTTTTATTAAAGAATTCAATGGAGCATTGTTTTAGTATTGCAGTTTTACTGTACTTGGTGTAATATTTTTTTATTGGAGTATTTGACGCAGTACTTCGTTTGCAGGTCTGAACACAGAGGAGATGTTGTTGAAGGACATGAAAGCTGTTTCAGGAAGTTTGAATCTCTCCGTTTCTGTTCTCTACATCTCACTGCAGGTCAGTACTGCACACTGTACTAGTCATACTAATAAGCTGCAGTGACACCAGTCTGCCACCAGGTGGCATCAGAGCCGCAGAACACCTGACGAGACATGCTGCTGTGTGTGTGTGTGTGTGTGTGTGTGTGTGTGTGTGTGTCAGGAGTTCCTGCAGAGGGAGGACTTGGAGGCGGAGCTTTCAGGTTTCTGTCAGAAGTACGGATATGATTTGCTGCTGCTGATGACAATCTTCTTCACTGAGAGCAAAGAGCCAATCAGAGAACTTGCTGTGTTCAGCCACAGCACCACCTGCAGGGAACAGGTACACTCTCCTCCCCCTTCTTTAGTCTGCTGTTCCTTCTGCGTGACGGCTCAGGTGTCCTCCCTCCTCAGGTGAGCCAGTACCTGGAACAAGCCCAAAGCCCCGCCCTCAACCTGAGTCCACTCAGCAGCCCCCACTCTCACATCTCAGCCTATCATCAAGGTAACACTCCTGTAATCAGACACATCTTGCAGGTGTGCACAGGTGATGCTTGATGTTCTGCTGCCTCGTTAGCTATGCTCTGTAGGGTGTGTCTCTGCGGGGGGTGCGAGCAGAGGCGTGGCCTCAGGACTGATGGTGACTTCATCACCCTATGTCTCCAGGAAACTCACTGGCGTCTCGGAAGAAGCTCCTCCCCATCATGAAAGACTTCCTGACGACGTGGGATGGGTATGGTTTCCCGGGAGACAGGAAGGACGAGCTGTCTCAGGTCCCGCCCACACCGATGAACAGCCTGGTGGAGGGCTCCCCTCTGGACAACGGTCTGCCTCGCATCACCTCCCAAGCCCTGGAGGAGAAGTTCAGCCAGATGGTCAACAGGACTGACCTCTGACCTGTCGGAGGAAGACAGCGATGAAGCACCAACGTTTTATGGGTTGTTGTTTTTTTGTTTTTGTTTTTTTTAGCAGGTGTTGTTGAACACGAGCATGAATCCGTGTTCCTGTTTCACTAATAAAATCCAAAATGATCAAAAGAGTTGCTGAATCAGAGTCTGGAAACCCGCCGACAGCAGGCATGAAGGTCCGCCCCCGCTGCACGCCTCGTGCTCAGAAAAAACTGCAGGGGCACAGCTGTGACTGAGGCCTCCAGCCAGCAGGTGGTGCTGTTGGATCGGTCTGACACAATAAAGTTCTCTGCAGTCCTGCGTGGATGAAAGCACACTGTGCAAAAGTCATGAGCCACCCTCATTTCTTTATATTCTCTATGAGTGTGTTTATTAAAACATACAAAACACATGTGATGGTTCAGAATTCAAACGTTTATCAAAGATCTGCAACATCACAGACTGAGCTGCAGCCGTGACTGAGCCTCCGTCTCACAGGGGGCCGCTGACTGTCAGTGTTGGAGCTCCTCGCACACGCTGACCATGATGTGGCTCCATCGCTCCATCAGTCCCGTTCCTCTGACCTTCATCAGCGTTTCCTCCTGTGAGGCTGAGCAGCAGACGATCGGCTGATTGTCTCTCAGGTCTACTGCAGAGTTTTCAGGCCTCACACTTAATAATAATAATGGATTGGATTTATATAGCGCTTTTCAAGGCACCCAAAGCGCTTTACAATGCCACTATTCATTCACTCTCACATTCACACACTGGTGGAGGCAGCTACAGTTGTAGCCACAGCTACCCTGGGGCAGACTGACAGAAGCGAGGCTGCCATATCGCGCCATCGGCCCCTCTGGCCAACACCAGTAGGCAAGTAAGGTAAAGTGTCTTGCCCAAGGACACAACGACCAGGACAGAGAGCCCAGGGATCGAACCGGCGACCTTCTGGTTACAGATGCAATTCCCAACCCCCTGAGCCACTTGTGCCGTTTCAGCTCTTTGGGAATCGCCTCTTTGGTGCAAACTTAAAGTTTTATGTCAGACTGTTATCTGTGGCATTTCTCACAGACTCAAATCAAATCACTTTTATTGTCACATCACATGTGCAGGTACACTGGTACAGTACATGTGAGTGAAATTCTTCTGTGCGAGCTTCACAAGCAACAGAGTTGTGCAAAAATACAATAACGTAAAACAAGCAAAATATAAGAATGGCTAAATCTGAGACTAATAAATATATGTACAATATATAATAGTATATGCATTACTGGATGCGTATACTAAATGTTTTTCTACGTGTGTGTGTGTACATATTTTACAAATTAAATAGAGTAAACAATAAAATAAAATATATAAAAAAATATACAGACTTTGCTGCTAACAGCGTGTGCAGACACAACACTGGCTCGTACCTGAGCTTTACTTAAGTTATGATCACATGTTGCATCCAGCTGAGGTGTGCAGTCATAGCGGACCTTCATGCTTGTTTGAATCTGTTTGTTTTTTTGGGTTTTTTTTTTTCTGAAGATGTGAATTTCTGACAGATTTGGCACTGTTGGGCCTCCGTAGGCTGTTGGTTTTGGGTGTTTTATTAAAGAGAAAAAGAACTGCAGCCGACTGTCAGGAAACCAGCTGTGAATAAATCCTGTTTCACAATAATTGCACTGAGAAGGGAAAGACTTTTATTGTGAAACAGAGGGAAGAAGCTTGCAGCAACAGGAAGTTTGCAGAAGAAAGGTTTTTGTTTTTTTTATTTACAATGTTTCATCATGAGTCATCAGGATAAAGTTTGGGGTACAACTCTGTAAACATCTGGAACATCTGCTCAGACTTGTGGTTTCCCCTCTGAAACACTTGCCTTCCTTCTGACCTTCCCCCGTTGGACTCGATGTATTTATTGTAGTGAGTCGATTTATTAACTTGGGTGTTTGAAGTGGAAATGTTATTTCTAATTATGGTTGTAACATTTTCTCCTTTATCTCTGGATTTCTTGTGTTGATCCTAAATATATGTCCTTCATGCCTCCTGACTTCCAAAATAAAAGTCATTTTATAGCATTTAACTGAATTTAAGCTGCTCTCACAGGCACTAGGACCCTGCGGACACTCTGCACTTCCTCCTGCTTTAAATAGCTTCAGCATCTGATTGGTGGATTTTTAATGAAGCAGGCTGAAGCTGATCTGCCACCTCACCTGTGTGCAAGGAGCAGGTGAGCGTGGCCAATCAGGTGGCGGCTCTGTGGTGAAATGCAGACAAACCTGTCAGGCAGAGAGAGAGAGAGAGTGAGCGAGCCCCATAGAGTCAGAGTGGGAACTCCCTCTGTGCGAGGGAGAGGAGAGGAAGGAGGACACCACACTCAGACATCCAGTGGGTCCTACACGCTGGTCAGAGCACGCCGTGACATCAGAGTGACATCATGAGCTCCCCCACTGAGCATACAGACGGGCACGGTGAGGACAGGTAAATATTTACAGCTCAAACGCTGTGTGAGAGTGTGTGTGTGTATTTGTGCGTGTGTGCGTGCGCATTTCCTGCTCAGTAAAAAGAGGAAGTTCAATTCAAACTGCTTCTGCTGCTGACGGTCAGTGAAGAGGTCTCTGTGATATGTTCACCGCCTGATGATCTGGGCTGTTTTGATCAGCAGGAAGTGATGTCCGTTGACTTCCTGCTTGCTATGGGGTGTCCAGGTCCTGAGCCTCATTGCCGATCTCTTCCTTGCTGATGACTTCACTGATTAGTCTGCACTTTCTGATTGGCTCCTGGTTGGGTCCTGATTGGGTTCTGGTCCTCGGACAGGAAGCTGACGCCTTTTCCTGGATCTGAGCTCAGAGTCAAAGACCAGAGGAGGCCTCTGATCCTCCCGAGTCCCTGAAAACACTCTCTGAGCTCCTAACTCAGTCCGTGAAGCTCTGCAGGTGAGGCGTCCGGTCACGCCTGCGTGTCATGCGCTAGTTTGTGTCACACGTTGAGTTTTTGCGATTTCCCATCATGCTCCTGCAAACAGCTGATCTGTGGAGCAGGTGCTGAGTGAACGTCACCAAACAAACTGCCAGTAATGTGAACTGTGTTTGAGCTGATGAAGAAACGGACTGAACATCGCTCTGAGGTTCACGCCTCGCACTCTGCACCTGCAGCTTCACCTGCGCAGGTGAGGCCGTTGTAACACATGCAGAGCCGAGGACATTAGGGGAGAATATTTAACGTTCACAACACGCAGTTTAATAACCCGCGCCGAAACAAAGCATCTTATATTCCTGGCCTAACCTTACTGCCCACGGAGGTGCGTCTGATAACACACCTGAGGACTGCGCTCACACACCATTTTGGCTTTTTTTTTAGAAAATCTGGCTGTAAATCAACAGCCTGAGCCAAGTGTGCCATCTGCTGGGACGAGCTCAGAATCAAAGGTGATGATGTAATAATGATTGGCTCCACCCCCTGCAGTTCACCTGCAGTATCTGCACGCACCACCAGGGGGCAGCCGCCAAGACTTTACGAATCTTTAAGGCTGGAGACAAAGAATTGAGCAGATTATACGATCTGCAAACATCAGTCTTCATCGTCTTAAACTCCTCCTCCTTCTTCTCACATGTTCTCACCTGAGGAGCCCTCTGATTGGCTGAGATCCTTTGTGAAGAGTTTTAATCTTTACCAGGATTTCATCTGAACTTTCATGTATCCATCCACAGCTGTTCCTCACCAGGAGTGACTCCAAGGAAGCTTTACAGACTCCTTCATCTCTCCTCTTTGTTTTTGTGGAGGCTCATCAGAGCTCTGATATTTTTCCGAGCTGACCCTGAAGGTACCGCAGTGAAAACACTCCTCACCTGCAGAGGACCACCCACTGCACACACCTGTTCAGTTACTGTAGCTGGAGATCAGGTGTGTCAGCTTCACAGCAAACAGAGGAACAATGAAGCCCCTCCCTTGTTCACCTGTTCAGGTGTGTGTGAGATAGAGCAGTCAGACGGGTTTGATCTGATTTTAATCACCAGGAGGCTTAACTGCCTGCAGGTCAGATCTGTGATTGGACAGAAACCCTGGAGCTATAAATAGTTTACAAACCTCCAAACGAACGTCACAGGAGGTCAGACCAAGGTGTGTGTGTGTGTGTGAGTCATGAATGTCCGATCAAACAAACTTATTTATTGATCTTTATTTAACTTTAAATAATAGAACCACAAAAAAAACGTCAAAATACCTGCAGAAGAACAATCAGCCAATCAGAGAAGAGAATCTGAATTGGGTCCCAGTTTCGGTTTTTCTTTGCTCTTCCAGGTCTGCTCCAGGGCCTTCAAGCCCCGCCAACATCCAGGACTTGGAGCTGAGGGAGGAGTGGCAGGATGATGGCTTCCCCAGGTCAGAGGTCATGCTAACAGAGGCTAATAAAGATAAATAGATCCTTATGAAGGATGTTAATTTGTGCTAACAGAGGCTAATAGTAACATATGGTAAGAGGCGAATGTAGCTTTAATAAAGGCTAATGCTAATATGTGCTAACAGAAGCTAATAGCTGTGAATAAATGCAAACTAAAGCTAATGTGTGTGGTGAATATCTTCTCACAGAGCAATGCCGATGTTGCTAACACCTCTTTGTTTCACATGTTTACCTGGTTTTACCTGGCTGGCGTTGCTGGGCTTGCTGCTTCAGACCACTTCCAGAGGATGACACAGAAAGTCCAGCAGGAGAATCAGGTGAAAACCAATTTTTGTAAGCTAAAGTTGAAGCTACGAGTCTGTTGTGGCCAGTGCTATCCTCTACGCTGTTGCATGCTGGGGGAGCAGATTGAGGGTTGCTGATGCTAACAGACTCAACGAACTGATCTGCAAGGCCAGCAATGTTGTGGGGATGTAGCTGGACTCTCTTAAGGTTGTGATGGAGAGGCATATGTTGTCCAGGATAAAGACAGTGTTGGATAATTCCTCCCACAAGAGCACGCTCAGTCATAGACTGAGATTACCAAAAAGCACCACTGAACGACCCAGGAATGCATTCCTGCCTGTGGCCATCTCCCTGTACAACTCATCTACCCAACACACTGTATACTGCTATTGCTACACCCTTTTTGCTCATGCTCTTCTTTCTTATTCAGATATTTATTAGTAAGCAGTGTTGGGACTAACGCGTTATTAAGTAACGCATTACAGTAACTACGTTATTATTGTGGTAACGAGCACGGTAACTAGTTATTATGCCAAAATCAGGAACGCGTTACTCGTTACTGGGATTTAGATAGGCTCGTTATTCGTTACTTCGTGTGGTGGCATCGCGGAGCTTCCACAGATTCAATAACATTAGCAAGTGGTGGAGGCCAGCAGGTGGATGAGGGAAAGGGAGGCAAGAGGAGAGACCCGAAGCGGCCGCTGGTCCGAGAGTGTCAGGTGAACTGAACTTCAGGTTAGAAATTATAACCTGCAGTCCATCTGGGTCAGATATGAACCAAGTTTATGTGGAGTTTATTTTCGTTATGCTGACTTTTTCATACTGCGTACTAGCTAGCATGACGGAGTTTCTATACAGCTGGGTGGTGCTATGAAGTTACTGATGTTGAACTTTATTTTGTTCATACGGTTAGTTAGTAGAGTTTCCAACCGTCCCATAAAAAACAGAATCGTCTGGTATTCAGAGAAAATATTACACGTTTCGTATTGAGCTGAGAAGGAACAGTTTGTCCCGGACTTCAGCTACAATGAAAAAGACACAAAGCTGGATTTATTCTGTGTTTACGCTGCACAGCTGCTTCTTCTTCTCTCATCCTCTCACCCTCTCTCTCCTGTTTCTACTTCAATCATGAAACTGATCAATGATCAGCTGATCGGCTTTTCTCTCTTGTTTATCGCCCATTTCGCGCCAGAAAGAGGAAACCAGCGGATGTTGCTAAACAACAGCAGCACGTTTTATCAGCTGTTGTAAGAATGTATTTAATATTAATTTCTAGTATCAGCTGATGTTTGCTGGAGCCACAGCTGTAAAGCTGCTGGTCATGATGTCGGTTTGGATATGTGGTGAGAGGGAAACATGAAGATGAAACCAGGAGATGTCCTTACTGAATCATCAGAGCTGAACAGGTGATGGAGAAACAATTTTTTGTCCCAGTCCAGCCCTGTATGCAGCTCATCTGCAGTCTGGTGTTACCTACATCTTCCTATTCAGAAGGCAGGATTTCCGAGTTCTGAGTACAATCAAAGCACCACGACTGCAGTTTTTGTGTTGGATGTAAAAAGCGCACATGACGCTGTGACGGCTAGAATCATGGCGGCGGTCAACGACGGTGCAGGCGTGGGATTTCTCTCGTGGAAATTTGCACATTATCTTTTCCTTTCTATTGGCACAGTGCACTTGTGGCAAGTAAGCAAGCTAGAAGACTGGCAAAGTTACGGAAGCAACACATTAACAAGAGAAGTCTGAGTAAAACCAAAGTTACTTTCCCTAGTAACTAGTTACTTTGAAAGTAACGAGTAACTTCAAGTAACTGAGTTACTTTTGATGGAAGTAACTAGTAATGTAACTAAGTTACTAATTTAAAGTAACTTACTCAACACTGTTAGTAAGTGGCTTATATATATGTAAATATTGTATATATTGTGCTATTGTTTATTTCCTGTATTGTCTTTGTTGCTGTTGGTACTGGAGCGCTGTAACCAACATCATTTCCTCTATGGCTCAGTAAAGTATTCTGATTCTGACAAAGCTCAAAGTCACCAATCAAAGGTGATCAAAATCAATGACAACAATCTTCCAAAAATCAATCAGTGTTCACTCTGTCCTCTGTTCTTTAGCTCCGGTCACCAGCCTCACTCTATCGGGTGGAGGCGGAGCTAAGAAGCGTCTGGTGGCACCGTCTCTGAGTCTCACGCTGAACCGCCGTGACTCGAACGATCGGAACAGCTTCTCTGCAGCCGCGCTGTCAGGGACACCAGACGACACACCGTCGCTTGACATCAACCTGGAAGCTCTGGAGACGCCATCGGACAGCGAGACAGGAACACTGCCGGACAGCATGCACGACCTGGAGTGGGACGGTGAGATGTGCACGCAAATGGGAAGTAATGTAACCGAGAGAAAAGCAGCTGACCTCTGACCTCTGTCTCACAGACGACCTTCCTCGGATGGGCAGAGGTGGAGCTGTGGGTGTGGCCAGAAATCCGATGGAGCAGTCCGAAGGTCTGATGGAGCTGGATCAGGTGGACAGCAGAGGGCGGCGCTGGAGGCGGTTCTGCATCTCAGGACACGAATACCATGTCAACATGAGCGTCCTGGAGCCGTACCTGCAGGTCCTGTCGCATGGAGGTCAGAGGTCACACACCCACCAAACTACCTGTAATACACCTGCAGGAGCTTCCAGGTCTCACACACACCTGAAAAACACCTGTAACACAAATAAGCTGATACACTGATATTACACCTGCAGGAGCGCCACACACACTCACCTGTAACACACCTGCAGGTGCCATGGAGCTAACACTGTGTTGTATTTGAAATTGCACCGTGACAGCTCTGCCTGTGGTTGGTTGACAGGCTACTTTGGAGACGGAATGAACGCCATCATCCTCTTCACTTCTTGTTACCTGCCGGAGAACACAGTGGAAAACTACGAGTATGTCATGGAAAACCTGTTCAGGTGAGTTTGGGCCCAGAAATTGTGGTCAAATGCTAGCAGGTGTGAGCCACGCCTCCTTTATCACCTGTCTTCCCCTGCAGGTACATTGTGGGGACGCTGGACCTGATGGTCTCAGAGAATTACCTGCTAGTCTACCTGTGCGCCATGGCTCCCAGAAATAAGCTGCCCTCCATCAAATGGCTTCACCAGTGCTACACGTCCATCGACAGGAGGTACAGCATCCCCTCTCAGCACCGCCCTGAGGGGTGGAGCTTCTTTACTTCCTGTTCCTTCAGTAACTGTGACCCCGTAGACGAGTAGAGCTTCTCATAACTGCTCGCTGTGTCTGCTCCGACCTGTGGACCATGCGGCGAGATGATCTTTCAGTTCAACTACCAGCAATTTTGCTTTATTTATGTAGCACGAACAGTCGCATCGGGGCGCCTAACAATCATGTGACCCCCTATGAGAAGGCACTTTGGCGACAGGAAGTAACCTCCAGCAGTACCAGGCTCAGGGGTGGCCATCAGCCGCGACTGGTGTGGGTGAGAGGAGGAAGACGGGATATTCTGAATGTGAGACGAGCTAAGGTGAAAACAAGGTGCGTTACGCTAACCATAGGCAAGAGCGCCAACGGAGAGCTCCGCCCCCATCACAGCCACAACAAAAATGACCCCTGTATTCATCCATTTGCAGTGTCAGGGTCACGACATGATTTTCACACGCTGCGTGGCGTGCAGCGCCGAGATCCTATTTGGAGCATCCACTTGAGTCAGACTTCCTGTTTGGAAACAACCAACCCACCAACTCTGCAATCCAAGATGGCAGCAGTGGGGGTTCAACACCCCCCGCCTCTCGCCATGTCACCTTCTGCTAATAAAAGCTAATAGCTGGCTGTGGCTCAACGACAGCAGGTGATGGTGCTGACGTCGGGTCAGACTCCGTCATGACGTCTTTAATCTGATTGATCACGCTCGCTGTGTAAGAGACGCTCTGATTGGAGCGCTGCTCTGTGTGGTCATGATGTAATCATCCATTGCCTTTGCTGTTGGGAGATGATGTCGGGGATTCAGCCATGTTTCCAGCTCTTTGGAGGTCATCTTCTTCCTCCTCCTCATCACAGCTGTGCACGCTTACAACCACAGCAGCACCGTGCAGCTCTTTAACTCGTCTGTCATACGTAACGGCGTTACCGCGATGGTCACGGTGGCCTTTGAAGTGTGTTTAGCGAACAAGGACATGGGGGTTCACTGTCCTCATGTCTCCGCAGGCTGAAGAAGGACCTGAAGGGGCTGCTGGTCGTCCATCCCGCCTGGTACATCAAAGCTCTCATCACGCTGGTCAAACCTTTTATCAGGTCAGCGCACACACACACACACACACACACACACACACACACACACACACACACACACACACACACACACACAATGTACATTTGGTTTTTCTGGACCCTGGTTGGCTGCAGTGCATTCCTACCACCAGAAGGTGGCAGTGAAGTACCAAGAAGCTGAAATCTAGCAGGGCCTCTGTCAGTGAGCTGCACTTTGACTCCACTCACTGGATAAATCACGGTGTGCACGTTCACGGTGCAGCATCTAATGAGTCTTTACTTGGGATGAGGGAAAGAAATTAGACTAACAGACTAGTCTAAAAGTAAGAAATGCTCAGAAGTTTAGTTCAATTTCATGGAAAATGTCAAAAACTAACAACAAAGGCATTTTAAAATATTTATCACATTCATGATCAGAGGTGGCAAAAGTCCAGACATTCAGTGTTTAAGTAGAGAAGAGTTATTGTCAAAAGCACATGTACAGATCATACACAGTGAAACTGCAGGGCTCCCACAGTCCTCAGTGTTACACTAAACAACATAAAAGATAAAAGTCTTATACACACAACAGTGTCCAACACAGTCTGAGTGTTTTTGGGAAAGTGGGAGTGTGGGAGTCAGTGAAGGGCGGTGGTTCAGAGTTTTGTATTTGGGGGGGCGGGGTCGACAGAGCAGGGAGAGAGTAGATGTCCTGGAGTGAGGGCAGAGAAGCACCCACGATCCTTTCTCTGCTCTCGCTCTCCTCAGTTTGAGGAGGAAGTAGAGTCGCTGTTGGGCTTTACGGACCACGATGCTGTTCTTTGACCACATCAATATGAAGTACATATACTAGTGTTAAAAAATAATGCAGTAAAAGTTCAAGTATGGATTTAAACTTAAGTGAAAAAGTACAGGCTCTGACAGTTACTCAGAGTAAGAAAGTAAAGAGCAGCTCCTTGAAGGACGTTTTTACTGAACCTCCTGTTATATTAATGTAATAAAGTAATAATAGATGGAGATGAGCAGGTTTTCCCAACAACGATGCACCATCTGGTGGCAGATGTCTACATAACATTTAAGACCCAATAATTTACTGGCGTTAGATTAAACGGCTGTCATGTCTGTTGCCGACGATCTTTCGATCTTTTTTTTTTCATCATGGTTTTTATTGCAGATTTTCCTTTAACAAGACAGTGTCTCGACATTAGACACAGAACAACAAAACAGTACAAACACAAAAGGTACACAACAGCTCTTAAATAAGGCATAATAGAAGATACAAAATACAAAATATAACATACAAGAGGTGGTGAGTCAGTCTTACAGCGCCCGGGTGATGATCACGTGCGTAGTAGTCCTTTGAATAAGATAGCGGAAAGGTCCGGTCCAATATAGTCCAAAAAGGGGTGCCACATCCCGTAGAACTGACCCACACTGTGGTGTATAACGTGTGTGAGGTATTCCAGAGGAATCAGTTCAAAAATTATTTTGCGCCAGCCACAGACAGTGGGAGTCCTATCGTTGATCCATTGCAAGAGGATATTTTTCCTGGCTGCAAATGTTAGAGTGTTATACAATCTTTTGTTGGCCGCCTTTTAGGCGGTCACTTGGAAGACCTAGAATCAGGGATAAAGGGTCCATCTCTATATCAACGTGGAAGATTTTCCCCAGTTCACCTGTAATGTCAGCCCAGTATTCTTGAAGCTTGTAACAGGACCAAAAACAGTGAGTTAAAGTCCCTACATCAGTTTTGCACTTAAGACACACAGGGGAAAGAGAGCGGCTGAAGAGGTGTCTGCGGTGAGGGGATACGTGTAATCTGTGTAAAATCTTAAGTTGGATTGCTCTTGTCCGAGTACAAATTGAAATCCTTTTTGCGAGAGACCAAACGGTATCCCACTTATCTTCATCTATGGTTACCAACAGTTCCCTCTCCCACACACCTCTAATCCCCTGCGCATCAGTGGTAGTCAAAGCATTAAGCACATGATAAAATGAACTCAGAGACACCTTCAGCTGTTGCCTAAACAAAACCTTCTCAACATCAGATACTTCAGGGTGCTCAGCAAGGGTTGTACTGTGAGTGATATAGTGTCGTATTTGCAAAAAACGAAAGAAATCCTGTCTAGGCAAGCCGTAACTGTTGGTAAGTTGTTCAAACGACATGAGTTCATCACCCGAGAAAAGGTCACCAAGAGACTTAATATTCTTATCAGACCATCGTTGAAAGCCGGGGTCCGAGGAACCCGGAGGGAAAGCAGGGTTATTCATTATAGGGGTAAAGGTTGATGTTATTCTCGATCTTCCCTCAAGACGGCGGACAATTCGCCACGCTTTTAGGGTGTTGATTGTTACAGGATTTGTACAAAGGGCCTTAATTCCGTTAAAATCATTACAAAATAATAGATCGCTCAGTTTGCATTGTGACAGAGCTGTCTCAATATCCGACCAGATTGAGGTTTTACCCCTAACCCAGTCGCTCACAAATCTTAAATGGGCAGAAAGCTGATACAATCTAATATTAGGTAGATCCAAGCCGCCCCTGGAGCTTGGCAGATGCAACACTGCCATCTTGAGTCTGGGTCTGCGCTTGTTCCAGATGAAAGAGGTAAGCCAACCATTTATGTCCTTCAGTACTCTCTTAGAGAACAAGACGGGGATCATTTGGATAGGATACAATAGCCTGGGCAGCACATTCATTTTGATCAGGGCAATGCGTCCTAGCCAGGAGACAGGAAGTGACGCCCACCGCTCTAGGTCCTGTTTGAGTTTGCCAAATAAGGGTGTGAAGTTGGCTTTGTACAATTGGTCGAGAGACGGGGTAATAAAGATCCCCAAATACACAAATCCATTAGGAGACCATTTAAAAGGAAAAGAAGGAACAGTAGCCGGCATTGTGAAAAGAGTACCGAGAGGCATGGCCTCTGACTTAGCCAAATTGATTCTATAACCAGAGAAACGGCTAAACCTGTCAATCACCCCAATGAGACTGGGTACGGATGTTACAGGGTTAGTCAAAAGAATCAAGATGTCGTCCGCGTATAAGGTTATTTTATGACACAGCTGTCCAATCTCTAAACTACGTATTGTGGGCGTCGCCCTTATGGCCTCAGCAAGAGGCTCTATGGCCAGAGCGAACAGAAGGGGCGATAAGGGGCAGCCCTGCATAACTCCCCTATGAGTGTTGAAGTAATCAGACCTAAGTCCATTAGTCAGGACTGCTGCCTGTGGATTATTGTAGATAACCTTGACCCATTTTATAAAATTCTCCCCTAAGCCGAATTTGCCTAGAGTATACAACAAATAAGACCACTCAATTCTGTCAAATGCTTTCTCCGCATCGAAAGAAAGCACAAGGCCGTCAATAGATTTTTGCTTGAAAGCTACAATAGCGTTCAGTAAGCGTCTAACATTGGTGGCTGAGTTTTGACCCTTTATAAAGCCTGTCTGGTCCTCCCTTATCAGCACAGGTAAAAAAAATTCTAAGCGGGAGGCCAGAATTTTAGAAAGCAGTTTCCTATCCACATTCAAGAGGGCTATAGGTCCATAGGATCCGCACAAATCAGGACACTTCCCTTTCTTTAGAATTAGGGAAATGTTGGCTTCCTTCAGTGTCTGCGGGAATTCACCCGTAATGAAGGAGTGGTTGAACATATCAAGAAGTGGTTCCACAATAATATCCCGAAACTGTTTATAAAATTCACAACAGAAGCCGTCAGGCCCTGGTGACTTTCCACTTCGTAGTGATTTAATAGCCTTAATCACTTCGGTCTTAGTTATAGGGCTGTTAAGGGCAGTCTTCTGTTCCTCTGACAAATTTGGTAAGTCGAATTGGGTAAAGAAATTATGCATCAGCTACTCCCCCTCCGGGACTTGTTGAGAAGAGTACAAGGCTTCGTAGAACTTCTCAACACAGTCGTTTATCAGTTTGTTTCCATATATCTTGTGGCCACCTTCATCAGATATCGCTGCAATGGTATTAGATTCTGCGCGCTTCTTAACATAGTACGCCAGACATTTACCGGCCTTATCTCCATGCTCGTAGAACCTCTGTCTGGTGTATTTAAGTTTCTTCTCTGCATCTCTGGTAAGAAGGCAATTCAGCGCTGACCTGAGTGCGGTTATTTCTTGCCATAATGGTGGTGATGGGGAGGCAATATATGTTTATCCTTATCCATCAATTTTTGTTCCTCCATCCGTTGTCGCTTCTTTGTCGCAGAATACGAAATAATTAGGCCCCTCGCATAAGCTTTGCATGTTTCCCACAAAACAGAGGCAGTACTAGCTGAGGGGGTGTTGATATCCAAAAACGCTTTAAATTCGGCAGAGAAGTGAGAGGTAAATTCCTCATCCTTAAGAATAATGGTATTAAGCCTCCAGTGACGGGACCTATGAAGCGCAGCTTTAAGATCGAGATCCATGATTACTCTAGCGTGATCTGAGATGATTATACTTGTTATGTTGCACGATACTACTGAACCCAAGTCAGTTTTCGGGAGAAAAAAGTAATCAATTCTAGTTTGGGACCTATGCGGAGCCGAAAAAAATGTGTATTGCTTATCGGAGGGGTGAGTATATCTCCAAGCATCAACAAGTCCAAACTCGTCGCATAGAGTGTGAAGCGCTTTGGCCTGAGGAGAGGGAGTTGCAATGCTATGTGGAAATCTGTCCATAAGCGGATTTAACATTAAGTTGAAATCACCACCAATAATAACAGTAGAGTTAGGAAGAAATGGGGCTAATTCCAGAAACATTTTGGTAAGAAAGGTAGTCGGGTGGGCAGGTGGAAAATAAACATTCAGTAATAAAATATTTTGGCCTTGCAAAATCCCTTTGACTATCACGTAGCGGCCCTTCAGATCCTTAACGCAATCAGTTACTACAAAAGGTACATTTTTCCTAATCAACACTGCCACTCCTCTACTTCTTGTAGTGAAGGATGAAAAAAACACTTGTCCATATAATCCTTGTTGCAACTTCAAGTGCTCATTATTATCAAGATGTGTCTCTTGTAACATAGCAACATCTACACCGTCCTTTCTTAGACAAGTAAATATCTTCCTCCTCTTAATAGGGCTGTGAACCCCTCGTACATTCCAGGTGCATATTCGCAGCCTACTCATTATTAGACTTATTCATGTATCATACAAAGCATATTGAGCCAAAGGGTTCACCACACGCTGGTTGAAAATAAAACAGCAAAAAAAAAAAAAAAAAAAAGGCAAGAAAGAGCTGTGTGACGGAACATTCAAAGAACAGTGATTTGGCAACAGCCCTACTAAACATGTAGGGAAAAACCAATCTCCTCCTGCCCGTCGGGAAAGCCGAAGGGCATTGCACGCGCATAACTCACGCCTACCCATAGACGAAAACACAGTCCGTCCGGTGCCCGATGGGGTGGAAGATTTCACCTGGTCGCTTATAAGCAGCGAGGACGAAAAAAGAGAGTCACATACGCCTAGATTCGGCAAGTACTCACACCGGTTCATAAGGCATAGTGTGAAGAAAAGGAGTACTCCGGTGGTTACGGGGATTCAGGGCAGCGAGTCCGCGTAGGACGCAGCTGCCTCCGGTGTGTTAAATCTCTTCTCCTTGCCGTTGGCAAACAGCCTCAGTGTGGCGGGGTAGAGAAGCGCATAATCCACATTCTTCTTCCTCAGGCAGCTTTTCACCTCGTCGAAAGCCTTGCGTTTCTTGGCTACCGCCGCTGAATAATCATTAAAGAAGGAGACTTTGATCCGACCTGTTGGTTGGTTCGGCTGCGTAGCCAGGCGCCGAGCTGCGGCCATCACACGTTGTTTATCAGCAAAGTTGTGAAGCTTCATAATGATGGGTCTGGCGCGCTGGCTGGGGCCCGGCCTCGGTGCTAGAGAGCGGTGAGCGCGGTCTAGTTTGATCTTCCCATTTTTAGTTGTGAGCTCGAGATAGGAGGGGAGCCATGACTCCACGAAGGCGACAACATCATTTCCCTCCGTGCCCTCGGGAAGCCCGACCAGGCGAAGGTTACATCTGCGGCTGCGGTTCTCTAAATCATCCATGTGGTCTGCTATGTCAGTTACTTGTTTTTCGAGTCGAGCCACTTTCGCCTGCAATACACCTGCCGTGTCTTCCATGCCTGAAATCCGTATCTCGGCGTCTCCCACCCGTGTCGCCAGAGCCTGGATCCGAGACGTCTGTTCACGGATTGCGGCCAGCACAGTATCAACTTTAACATCCAACAAAGTTGTAATGCTGTCAGTTATCTTACTCAGAGCCGCAAGGATATTCGGGTCGATATCACTCCCAGTTTCCTCAGCGTCAGCGGAGATTTCTGTGTCGCTGGCGTTAGCTTCTTCAGGCTCAGCCGCCATGTAAATGTTGGCTTTAATTTAGCAAAAGAAATTCCAGAGTCAAGAAATAATAACGACCTAAATAAACATATTACTCAGAATGTGTCCTCCATGTTTATTGGTGCTGCAACTCATAGAGAAATAATTAACATTGTGAAGACATTTAAAAATAAAAAGTCCACTGACTGTTTTGGTATTGACATGATATTAGTTAAAAGTATTATAGAATATATAGTGCAACCTTTCGCATACATTTGTAATCTATCCTTTCAAACTGGTGTGTTTCCCTCACAAATGAAAATAGCAAAAGTTATTCCAATCCATAAAAACGGAGAGAGATGTCAGTTTACCAATTATAGGCCAATATCACTGCTCCCACAGTTCTCAAAAATTTTAGAAAAGTTATTTGTTAATAGACTTGATAAATATATTGAGAAGCATAATCTCCTAAGTGATAACCAATATGGTTTTAGAGCGAAAAGGTCCACTTCGATGGCAGTGATGGAACTTGTTGAAGGGATATCTAATGCTATAGATAAT
The DNA here is from genome assembly GCF_900408965.1 of Simochromis diagramma. NCBI lineage: Eukaryota > Metazoa > Chordata > Actinopteri > Cichliformes > Cichlidae > Simochromis > Simochromis diagramma. Next base: position 19,196,870 of record NW_024386860.1, read on the forward strand.
AAGGAATATACTGTTGGTGTTTTTATAGACTTAAAAAAGGCGTTTGATACAATTGATCTATATTAATGAATAAACTAGAGCGATATGGCATAAGAGGGATAGCATACAAGTGGATGAAAAGTTACCTGGATGAAAGATATCAATATGTCGAATTCAATAATGTAAAATCTAAGCAGTTGAAGGTAACTTGTGGTGTTCCTCAGGGCTCTGTGCTGGGCCCTAAATTATTTATATTATATATAAATGACATATGTAGTGTTTCCAAACTGTTAAAATGTGTATTGTTTGCTGATGATACCACTCTGTACTGCTCAGGTAAAAACCTGGAACAGCTTCTGACTACAGCGGAAAAGGAGTTAAATATATTAAAAAACTGGTTTGAGAAGGATAAACCTGCGGATCTGTGTACATCCTACAGACCTATAAGTCTACTTAGTGTGGATTGTAAGATTCTGTCCAAAGTTTTATCCAGACGATTGGAGGAGGTTCTTCCGGTTCTGATAAAGCCTGACCAGACGGGATTCGTCAAGAATAGATACTCCCGCTCCAATGTCCGCCGACTCATAAATATTGCGCAGTTTTCCCAGAACACCAATTGTAGGGCTCTCGCGATCTCCTTGGATGCTGAGAAAGCATTTGATCGGGTGGAGTGGGAGTATCTATTTGATGTTTTGGACAGGTTTGGTTTGGGATCTGAATTTGTCAAGTGGGTCAAACTGCTGTATGGGGCCCCAGCTGCAAGGGTCTTGGTTAATGGCTCGGTCTCGGATGTCTTCCCACTGGGTAGGGGAACGCGGCAAGGATGCCCCCTCTCTCCCCTGTTGTTTGCACTTGCTTTGGAGCCACTGGCAGAGGCTATAAGAACTGATCCTGGGATCTGTGGGGTGACCTTGTCGAATACTGAATACAGGATTTCCCTTTATGCAGATGATGTGTTGCTCTTTCTCACTAAACCAGAAACTTCTATTCCTGCACTGACACATATCATCAACCAATTTGGCCTCTTCTCGGGGTATAAGATAAATTATGATAAATCTGAAGCCTTGCCACTGGGTGTCGGGGGGAGGTGGGACGCTCCTCCTAATTTTCCTTTCAGGTGGTCGACCACGGGTTTCACATATTTAGGTATCAGGGTGTCCGCAGACACAGCGGAGTTGTACAAGCTGAACTTTAAGCCGATTGTGGCCTCAATCAAGAATGACCTCAATAGGTGGTTTGACCTCCCCCTGTCTTGGACGGGTAGAATAAGTCTGATCAAGATGAATGTGCTACCCAGAATATTATACCCCATTCAAATGTTGCCTCTCAGGATCAACAGAAAAACATTCGTGGAAATTGAGGGTTGTCTTTCTAAATTCATATGGCGTGGGAAGAAATCTAGACTAAAGATACAGATTTTACAACTGCCCACGGATGAGGGGGGTCAGGCTCTGCCTAACTTTTTATATTACTACTGGGCTTGCCACGCACAAATAATTTCAGGGTGGTTACATTCCTTCCTTCACCGGGGCGAACCATCGGTGGATGCCTGGTGCTGTGACCCTCTCTCACCTCTTAGTCTCTTATCCACTGACCTGGCGGACCTCCCTCCTGGTGTCAGAACTAATTCCGTCTTGATGCCCACTTTAAAGGTCTGGCATAGTATTACTGCCCACGTCGGAAGGAGAGGTTTCTCTAGTGCACTGCAGCCCCTAACTAGGAATAAAGCTTTCCCCCCGGGTATTGGCATTAATATATTTGATGATTGGTATTCTAAAAATATAAGGTTCATTTGTGATCTGTTCGAAAGGGGTAGCTTTATGGCTTTCAATCAGGTTCAAGTTAAGTATGATTTACCACAGAAACACTTCTTCGGATTCCTGCAAGTAAGGCATTATGTGAACTCTCTTAAATTTCCAGCCAATCAACCAGTTTTGAACCCAGTTGAAAGCCTTCTTCTCAAAGTTAACGAGGAAATGACTACGAGAAAGAAATTTATTTCTCTTTGTTATGGGAAATTGTTGTCTTTGAACTTTGTAAGCACTGATACGGCCAGGGTTCGGTGGGAAACCGACCTCGAAGCTCAAATTGGTGCGGAAGCATGGTCCAAAACTTTCAGATCTGCCATGAAATTGTTTCCCTGTAACAGACTAAAGGAAAGCCAGTACAGAATCTTACACAGGCTGCAGCGCACGCCGGAGTTCCTAAATAAAATTCACCCTCAGATTTCTGCTCTTTGTGTGAAGTGCAATACGGCTGTAGGGACCTATTACCACTGCATATGGCAATGTCCTTTAATTGCTAGATTTTGGAAGAATATTGCTATAGAGCTTTGCTCTATTTTCCACCGTACGATCCCACTGAACCCTATGCTGTTCGTTCTGGGTCTATCTATAGAAGGGCTCTCTCTGTCTTCTGCACAGATGCTTTTGTTAAGTAAACTTTTACATTTGGCGAGGCGATGTGTACTGTTTCAATGGGTTCAGAGTCGGCCTCCTACTGTTACACAGTGGTACAGGGAACTGCTCGGGGTGCTGCCAATGGAGCGCCTCAGTGCCATCATGAAGGGCAATTGTAATGCATTCTGTAGCATATGGCAGCCTCTGCTTGATTACCTACCTCATGACCTTACTGTGCTATTACATAAAGGGGACTCACAGTTTGTTTTTAAACACAATGCTTAATGTCTGTGTTCCCCCCCCCTTTTTTTTTTTTTTTTTTTTTTTTTGTTTCCCTTGACTTCAAATGTGGAACGCTTTACATTTTTTGTCCCAGGCGTGTGTACTGGTAACTCATGTACCTGCATTTGCTCTGCTTTTTCTTTTGTGTGCTTGGCTGTGCTGACTTGTTGCTGTTCGTGTTGTTCTGACAAAATCAATAAATCATCGTTTCAAAAAAAAAAAAAAAAACTGGTTTGATGTAAATAAGTTATCATTAAATATAAAGAAAACAAAATTGATTATTTTTGGCACTAGACAAATGAAAAATGTATCTAAAATAAGGGTTAATGGAATTGAAATTGAAAGAGTGTACGAAAATAAATTTCTTGGAGTGATAATTGATGATAAGCTGAGTTGGAAGTCTCATATAAACCACGTGAAAACAAAAATGTCAAAAACCATTGCTATTCTCTATAAAACAAAGCATGTCCTGAACAAAAAATCATTATACACACTTTATTGTACTCTGTTGCTTCCATATATGACTTACTGTCTGGAGATATGGGGTAATGCATATAAAACGAACACTCTTCATATTTTCAAGTTACAAAAAAAAGCTATAAGAATTATAAACCAATCAAACTATATAGAACCAACTAACATTTTGTTTATTAATCTGAATACCCTGAAATTTTATGATTTAGTTGAATATAAAATGGCACAGATAATGTATAAAGCACAAAATAACTTGCTTTGCCCCAGTACTCAGAAGCTGTTCAAAGTCAGAGAGAGTCAATATGACTTAAGGGGAACAGATTTCTTTAAAAAAAACAAGATAAGGACAAATATAAAGCAGAGATGTGTTTCTGTTAGAGGAGTTAACCTGTGGAATAGTTATGACAGCGATTTAAAAAGGTGTAGTTCATTTTCCTTGTTTAAAAACATGTTTAAAAATAGAGTAATAGAAAAATATATAAATCAAGAATGAAAAGAGCAAAAAGGAGAAAAAAACAACAACCTCTTGATTCTTTTGCTTTGATGTAGTTACTTATCTAAGGTGGAAAGTTTTTTTTTTCTTTGTTTTTTTTTTGTTTGTTTGTTTGTTTGTTTGTTTGGTTTTTGCTTTGTTTTATTATTTTCTTCGAGCCCTGTGTACAGGAGCTGCATACAAAAATATATTTTGTGAAAAGGGTTGGCGTAATAAGCAAATGCTTCAGCCAATACCTTTTGATTAGCCTTGTCTCATGCTTTCTTTCTTTATGGTAGATTTTTGTTCTGTTTTCACTGTTTTTTTTTTTTTTCACTGTTTTCACTGAGATTTGAATTTGAATGCTAATCAATAAAATCAAAATCAAAATCAAATAGGACCCACAATGTCGCTAGCTTGCACAACCGGAGCTGTCTTTTTCTTAGACCTGACGTTAGGCATTTTAGAAAAATAGTCGTCCAGACTCATTATAGAGTTACTCCCACGCACATTTGTAACGTTTCACCAGGTGAACACGTATTTTAGACGGATAATCGAGGGACCTCACCGGAGCACAGCAAGATGGGTGTTCACGCTACGACGCCATCTTGCCACCCCTTCTTTCGATCTTGAAGAATTCTTCCAAGAGTCTGTGGTGCACGCTGGTGAAACCAGAACCTCACAGAACTGCACCGCCTGATGGAAACATCGGTCAGCACAAGGCGCCATCTCAGTGTCTTAAAGAGTGTTTGATGTTATGCAGATGTTGGATGTTGCAGCAGAAACACATTTTAAGCTCAGACCTGAGCTTTAGAACAGGACCCCAAGTCTTCCCCCTCGGTTAGAGCGGCCTCCTGTGGTGGATCTGGTCATTACACAGATAAATCTCAGTGAGAAATCTTACAGGTTAAACTATCCCAGGTCCTGATGTGTTGTGTTAGCTTGATGTAGCTGGTCTGTCTCACCTGTGACCTTTGACCCTGTTCTCCACAGCGATAAGTTCAGCAGGAAGATCCGCTTCATTCAGAGTCTGCAGCAGCTGTCCGAGCTCATCCCCACAGACCAGCTGCAGATCCCTGACGCCATCCGCCAGTAAGGCCCTCTGACTCCAGTCTGACTCCACTCTGACTCCAGTCTGACTCCACTCTAACTCCACTCTGACTCTAACTCCACTCTGACTCTGACTCCACTCTGACTCTGACTCCACTCTAACTCCACTCTGACTCTGACTCCACTCTGACTCTGACTCCACTCTGACTCTGACTCCACTCTGACTCCACTCTGACTCTGACTCCACTCTGACTCTGACTCCACTCTGACTCCACTCTGACTCCACTCTGACTCCACTCTGACTCTGACTCCACTCTGACTGTGACTCCACTCTGACTCTGACTCCACTCTAACTCCACTCTGACTCCAGTCTGACTCCACTCTGACTCTGACTCCACTCTGACTCTGACTCCACTCTGACTCTGCTCTGACTCCACTCTGCTCTGACTCCACTCTGACTCTGACTCCACTCTGACTCTGCTCTGACTCCACTCTGCTCTGACTCCACTCTGACTCTGACTCCACTCTGACTCCACTCTGACCCTGGCTCTGCTCTGACTCCACTCTGACTCTGACTCCACTCTGACTCCGCTCTGACCCTGGCTCCGCTCTGACTCCACTCTGACTCTGACTCCACTCTGACTCCACTCTGACTCCACTCTGACTCTGACTCCACTCTGACTCCACTCTGACTCTGACTCCACTCTGACTCTGACTCCACTCTGCTCTGACTCCACTCTGACTCTGACTCCACTCTGACTCCGCTCTGACCCTGGCTCTGCTCTGACTACACTCTGACTCCACTCTGCTCTGACTCCAGTCTGACTCTGACTTCACTCTGACTCTGACTCCACTCTGACTCTGACTCCACTCTGACTCCACTCTGACTCTGACTCCACTCTGACTCCACTCTGACTCTGACTCCACTCTGACTCCAGTCTGACTCCACTCTGCTCTGACTCCACTCTGACTCTGACTCCACTCTGACTCCACTCTGACTCCACTCTGACTCTGACACCACTCTAACTCCACTCTGACTCTGACTCCACTCTGACTCCACTCTAACTCCACTCTGACTCTGACTCCACTCTGACTCTGACTCCACTCTGACTCCACTCTGACTCTGACTCCACTCTGACTCCACTCTGACTCTGACACCACTCTAACTCCACTCTGACTCCACTCTGACTCTGCTCTGACTCCACTCTGCTCTGACTCCACTCTGACTCCGCTCTGACCCTGGCTCTGCTCTGACTCCACTCTGACTCCACTCTGACTCTGCTCTGACTCCACTCTGCTCTGACTCTGCTCTGACTCTGCTCTGACTCCACTCTGCTCTGACTCCAGTCTGACTCTGACTCCACTCTGACTCCGCTCTGACCCTGGCTCTGCTCTGACTCTGCTCTGACTCCACTCTGACTCCACTCTGACTCCGCTCTGACTCTGACTCGACTCGACTCCGCTCTGACTCCGCTCTGACTCTGCTCTGACTCCACTCTGACTCCGCTCTGACTCTGCTCTGACTCCACTCTGACTCCACTCTGACTCCGCTCTGACTCTGCTCTGACTCCACTCTGACTCCGCTCTGATTCTGCTCTGACTCCACTCTGACTCTGACTCCACTCTGACTCTGCTCTGACTCCACTCTGACTGTGACTCCACTCTGACTCCGCTCTGACTCCACTCTGACTCCGCTCTGACTCTGCTCTGACTCTGCTCTGACTCCACTCTGACTCCACTCTGACTCCGCTCTAACTCTGCTCTGACTCCACTCTGACTCCGCTCTGATTCTGCTCTGACTCCACTCTGACTCTGACTCCACTCTGACTCTGCTCTGACTCCACTCTGACTGTGACTCCACTCTGACTCCGCTCTGACTCCACTCTGACTCTGCTCTGACTCTGCTCTGACTCCACTCTGACTCCGCTCTAACTCTGCTCTGACTCCACTCTGACTCTGCTCTGACTCCACTCTGACTGTGACTCCGCTCTGACTCCACTCTGACTCTGCTCTGACTCCGCTCTGACTCTGCTCTGACTCCACTCTGACTCCACTCTGACTCTGACTCCACTCTGGCTCGGACTCCATTGTAACTCTAATCTGGCTCTAAGATAATTTTGATGATCGATTGAACACACAGATTAAATACAAAATGCAAGAAAACGCTTATAACACCTCACAAAAAGGCTAACAGTGGCAGCTGGGTTAGCTGCTACTTCTGTATGTTTTAGACCTAACCCATACTGACCTTTGACCCCTATTCACCTTAACAGCTGGTGATAACAGCCTTTTCTTATTCCTTCTGTTTGACTAATTCCTATTTTACTGAGTCATACTTCCTGTATCATTTCCAAATTAAAAGCCCTCCATCAGTTTGCATTGAGCTTTTTATTGAGAAACGATTGCAGAAAGTCACGTGATCTGTGGTGTGAGGAAGACGGAGAGAAGACGAAGACGCTCACAGAGACGTTAAGGCCTGCTGATGTTGGCGCGGTTCATGAATCCACTTCCTGTCTCTCTGCAGGTTTGATGAGAAGCTGAACAGATGACCCTCTCACACGTCACACTGGAGGGACCCAGGAGGCCACAGGGTCAGGAAGCCTGCTGACCTTTGACCTGTGGCGTGTACATATGAGCAGACTGCTGTACGTCTGTGTGCTGGTGGCGTTCGGACTCGGAGAGGACGAACATGCTAACGGGAACTCTGCTGCTTCTTTCCTCTAAACTTGAACAAACGCTAACTTACTGTTTATTTATTGGCGTATTTAAGACGGCGGTGAGAGCGAGACACCCGACACATCGCGCCGTCACGTTTCTGTCTGAGCCTCAGATCTATGGACGTGTGGGGGGTGGGGCTAATCGGGCTCTGTAATCCAGGTGATAGAATCTGTTTTGGTTTTCATGTCCAGGTGAAACACGTGAGTGGAGCTTCACTGCGGAAAGTTGCTGACTGGTTGCTGACTGTGTTTCACTTCCTGTAATAAAGCATGGATCAAGCAGCCTGACTCGTCCTGTTTGTTTCATGAGGTCCCGTCTACCTGAAAACGCGTGATGCTGACTCACGGTTTGCGACCTCACCGCCGTTTCAGGGTCAGCAGCGGGCTCTTAGGCTTGACGAGGTAATGTTGACAGCTGTGGACAGGACAATTATTTAGTTTTTCTTTTTAGTTTTGAGTTCACAGAATTATTCATTTTCCACACAGTGTAAACGCGAGTGCTTACTGGCTGAAATGATTGTCAGGTGACCTGTATTCTTCTTTCTGAATGGCCTGCAGGGAACAGCTCAATCCAAACATCAACAGTATCAACACCAACGTGAGTTCAGCCCACTGAACTGTGTCAGAGCGCCCTGCTGTGACTGTGATTTACGTCTTTTCTCTCACACGTCCAAACCTTTCCGTGATCACTCTCGTCTGTTTTTTACAGCCTGTGCTCGTCTCCAAGTGCTCTACGTTCAGCTTTCCAAAACGCACAATTTCAAAATAAAAGCTCAAAGGTGTTGTGTTAAATCATTATTGTGAAAAGTGAAAATCACAGTGGCACACTGCTGCTTTCATAAAGGTGTCAGTATTGGAAATACTATGACATTAGGGGTGTCCAAGTTCATGGGCTGCATCCTCCTGAGGCCGCATTTGTAGCCCGATTACGTCACAGCGACGCGATGAAGCCTGTCCAAATTCAAAAGCTGCTCCAAATGCGTTCCCCTTTTCCCAGATTTGAAGGATGGGTCGGGTGTATCCTTTGTGGCCCATATTATCCCAGAATTCATATTCATATTCCAGTTTCCAACAATGGCAGCAGCTACTTTTAATATTACTCTGTGTCACAAAACGTACTTTCAGGCAAAAATGTAGCTGCGTGAACTTCAAATATCTGCTCGGCTTATCACGATATCACATATTTGCAAAAGTGCTCCGACGTTTTGGGAGACGAACTCCCCGCACATCGTTTTCAACCCCACCGTGGTCTTTGGCTACTCAGGTCAAACATGATATATAAGTCAATTAGATACTTATAAATGTTATTGTTTGGCTTTTTTCAGTGTCTGATTTGTTTGTGAGTAAATCGGTTTGGCTGAGATTAAAGTTATAGTTCTCACACAGCTGAATAAACATCAAAAAGAAAACTGATTAAACAGAAGTGTGAGATGGTCGAGAGTTTACTCCAGTGTCCTGTTATGTAAGCAGTGTGGGCTGTTTCACCTGCACCAGAACTCAACTGTTTACATACAGTGGCTTGCAAAAGTATTCGGCCCCTTTGAACTTTCCCACATTTTGTCACATTACAGCCACAAACATGAATCAATGTTATTGGAATTCCACGTGAAAGACCAACACAAACACGTGAGGAGTGGAACGAAAATCAGACATGATTCCAAACATGTTTTACAAATAAATAACTGCAACATGTGGGAAAGTTCAAGGGGGCCGAATACTTTTGCAAGCCACTGTAAATAGGGGCGTGGCCTCTGTGACCGACAGGTAATCATAACAAACTGTCTGTGAGGGCTGAGCTTTAATGAGTAAAATTTGAGGATTTTGATTGGATGTGACCTCACAAACTGGAAGAGCATTCGGAAAAACACAAAAAGAGCACCACCCCATGCACATGTGAGACCGTACATGGACAGTTATAAAATTGTGAAAGTATCTTTTACGTGAGCCGTGCACCGGCTCCGGCTGTGTGTCAGCTCTCAGGTTTCCTGTAGGTGGTGATCAGCTGTAGCTGGATGGTGATGGGTGTGAGCTGGTGGTGGAGGTGTAGTGTATAGGTATGTGTGGGTGGAGTCAAACACACACAGCCCTCAGTGTTACAGTAAAACAATATAAAGATTAAAAAATAGAAGTCTAATATACAACACAATGCAGTCTTTCATAAACAACAGTGTCCAACACAACCATAGTGACTGTGGGCAAGAGTTCGTGTGTGTGTGTGTGGGGGGGCAGTCAGTGAAAGGGTGATGGTGGATGTTCAGTTTGTTTTATTTATGTCTGGGGGGGTTCAGAGGGAAGAGGTGGATACAGGTCTGGAGTTGGTGTGTGTGAGAGCAGGGAGAGAGTTCAGCATCCTGACAGCCTGATGGATGGAGCTATCTCTCAGTCTGGTTCTAGCCATGGCGTACAGCTCCACCATAGCTGGACTGGCCATCGGCATTTGCCCGGTGGGCCGATGGGTTTGTTTGGGTTTTTTTTCCGTTTTTTTCCGTAACGGTATACACACTGAAAGGTGGTGGATTGGCCAGATGCTGGGAGATGTGTAAAAATAACTCAGTTGTTTGGCTATTGCGGAGCTTCCACAGATTCAGTAACATTAGCAAGTGATGGAGGCCAGCAGATGCAACACGCTGGCAGGTGGATGACGGAAAGGCAGGAGGAGCAGAGACCCGAGGCGGTGAACTGAACTTCAGGTAAGAAGTTATGACCTGCAGTCTATCTGGGTCAGATATGAACCAAGTTTAGGTGGAGTTTATTTTCGTTTTGCTTACTTTTTACAGTTAGTTACAGTAACTCGTACTGCGTACTAGCTAGCATGACGGAGTTTATATACTGCTGGGCGGGTGCTATGATGTTACTGATGTTGAACTTGTTTTATCTTATTTTATTTATAAGGTTAGTTAGTAGAGTTTCCAACTGTCCCGTAAAAAAAACGGAATCGTCTCGTATTCAGAGAAAATATTATGCGTTTCGTATTGAAGTGAAAAGGAACACAGTTTGTCCCGGACTTCAGCTAGAATGAAAAAGACACAAAGCTGGAGTTATTCTGTGTAGGGAAGTTATGAACTGTTTCTGAGAGACTAATAACACCAGGATCCTTTTCTAAGTAGCTGACAGCTGGTAACTGTGCAGGGGCGGGTCTAGCAAAGTGTTGCCAGGGGGCCAGGTAGGGCATTAATATGTTTTGTTTAGGGTTATTGTACATAGTAATTTTTTTAGGGTCCCATCATAATTTCTTCAGAAGTAAGTACTGTATATGATGCCAGTATTTCCCACATTTTCTAGATACTGTACCAGTGCTGTGTGTAAAATGCCATCAAAAAGTCAATTAAGTTTTATTCTTTCTCACCTGTCTTTCTATCTCCTTTCACTTTGTAAAGGTTGCCATGTTAGAAAGAATATTTTGCCCTGCCATGCTGTTTATTGATGTGGAAAATGAATGGTTTATGAAAATATATCTAAATCTGTCATCAGTAATCAGTAATGATCATGTCTCACCTCTAGTCTCCTCTGTCTTAATTTCAGGTTTTCACCATGTGTTGTAGATAGTTCAGGTTAACTCGACCAAGCAGTCTACTTTCGGGTACTGTTTAGAATACCAGAATAGGGAGGATGGTGTAGGTTTAAGTTTATTAGACTGATACATATATACCAACAAGACAGCGTCCATCACTGTGACAACAGCGTTTGTTTTCATTCAAAGGCTTTATGGTTTTTCCTATAATACCTGGTGGGCCGATTTTTTTTGTCCCAGTCCAGCCCTGACCTCCACCCAGGCATAGTAATGGGTGTAAGCTGTGGATGGAGGTGTCGCTGCCTGTGTATACGAGCTGTTTACTGAAGGTTTCTATTCTCACTCTGATGACTCCGCTCTTTGGGCGCTCTCTCTCATTTATGGCCCGCCAGCTTGACGCCCCGCCCACAGTCCATTTCACGCACTGTTCACGCGTCCACTTCGCGCTCCGATTGGCTGACGTTCTGGGCCGGCCAATCACAGAGTTCCCTGTAGCAGAGGCTTGGCGAGTTCACGCTGTCCGCACGTGCTGCTCGGAGGGTAGCGGGACCCCCGCCCCTCCTGCGGTATAAAACGGGCCGGGGTTGTTTACAGAAAGAATCACAGACGGTACCGACAGCCTGGCCCGGTGGCACTTCCAGTTCTCTAATTTAGCAGCTGCCCTGGTTCATTAAACCCTTATTTCATTTTGTTTTCGCGCCTCGGTGGCGGTTTCTGCACTAACCGGACATTTCACCGTCGCTCCGTGACACTCTGACCCCTTGACTTCCGGTCCGTTTCGGCCGTCGTCATGGTTCTGTCCCCGGCCAGCAGGCTGCGGCTGTTCCGGGTGGTGTTTTCCGAACCCGGCCGCGCCTTCTATAGCAGCGGGGACAAGCTGTCCGGCTCCGTGCAGCTGGAGGCCGAGCAGCCCTGCAGGGTGGACGGCCTCCGCGTCACCGCCGCCGGCTGCGCGCGCGTCCAGCCCCGCAAGAAGCGCGGGAGGAGCCAGGAGGTGGAGTACCTGAAGTACGACGAGGATGTGCGGCTGGAGGAGGCGCTTAGCCCAGGTGAAGCTCCGAGATCAGACAGTACAGGAATTAGTTAATCAATACAGGTATCGATTCAAAGCTCACATAAAAAAAAACTTTATTATCCAGATCAGTTAGAGAAACACGCGGAAGAATCTGAATCTGCATGATTTTAGGATTTCCTGCAGTCTGTCAGTGATTGACTGATGTAATGCAAACTTTAATTGTACTTATAAAAACCCACGAATGAAGGAGGAAATTGTCTTCAGGGACCAGAGCAGTGTCTGCTTCACGCTGTAAACATGTTCATTTTAACATAGGAGTCTGCGGGTCTGGCTCACTACTGTCTCTGCTGGACTCCAGAGGAACTGCAGGATGTGAGACCCAGGTCGTGTCCAAATTCATGTGCTGCATCCTCCTGAGGACGGGTTTGTAGACCGATTATGTCACAGCGATGCGCTGAAGGCTGTCCAAATTCGTCGACTCCTCCGAATGCAGCCGACAAATGCGTCCTCCTTTTCCCCGAATTTGAAGGATGGGTCGGGTGTGTCCTTCGTGGCCTACCATATCCCAGAATTCGTAGTGCGGCCCAGCCAAACTCCAGTTTCCGGCAATGGCGGCCGCTACTAAGTTTTAAAATTACTCTTATTAATCTTTCTGGGTCACAAAATAAACTTTTAACATATTTTCAGGCGAGAATGTGGGTGTGTAGACATATATCTTCTCGGTTTATCAAGACACCACATATTTGCAAAAGTGCTTCGACGTTTTCAGAGACGTCTGTTACCCACCAGCTCGATAGCTAGCCGGGAGCGAGGGTCACTGAAGCCGCAGAGAACAGCACAACTCCCGGCACATCATATTCGGATCACCGCGGACTTTCCCTACTCAGGTTAAACGTGATATATATAAGTCACTTAGACAACCTAAAAATGTTATTGTTGGGCTTTTTTCAGTGTTTTGTTTGTTCGTGAGTAAATCGGTTTGGCTGAGATCAAAGTTATTAGATTATTAGATTAAATAAAACTTTATTAATCCATCGGGTGGGTTCCTCCTTGGTTTTCACACAGCTGAATAAACGTCAAACAGAAAACTGATTAAACAGAAGTGTGAGACGGTCGAGAGTTTACTCCAGTGTCCTGTTATATTTTAGATAGCAAGGAGCAGACGGCTGAGTTTATTAAACTCCACAGAGACAGCGGTGACGCAGATCAGAAGGCTAGACCGTCCAATTTCACAGCCCTTTACTTCCGGCCTACGTAGACCGCGAAGGCCGGGTCCTCAGGAGGATGCAGCCCATGAATTTGGACACAACCCCAGACAGGATAAAAACAAAAAGAAACGGAGGAAGTCGCTCTTTTTACTCCCAAGAAGTAAAAGCTCCATTTTCTGCAGTCAGAGAATTGAGCTTTAATGTGAAACAGGAAGTTGCTCATTACGTATTTCCTGTGTCTCAGACTCTGACGGCTGCTTCCTGCTTCCTGCTGGTAAAACCTTCAGCTTCCAGTTCGGCTTCGAGCTGCCGCCACCCGGGTGAGTTTCCAGTCCCGCCGCTGCTTTCTGATGGAGTGTTGATCATGCTGCTGAACGCCACTGCTCTGCTTTCAGGTGCCTGGTGTCGTCCTTCAGAGGGAAGTTGGGCTCGGTGCGGTACTACGTGCGGGCCGAGCTGCGCCGCCCGTCCGAGCATGCCCTGCAGTGTGAGAAGGAATTTGAGGTGGAGGAGCCGCTGGACGTGAACCGAGCCGACCTGCTGGTACGAAACGCCCGGAATCAAACTTCAGACAGGAAGTAGATTCTGGTTAATGCACATCTCCTGTCGCTGACTTCCTGTTCTACTGTTAGATGTTCATATCAGACACGGAGAAACGCTCAGTTTGTTACAGGCTTTTCTAATCTCTGATCTCTGTGATGTCATAGAGAGGGCTAGAACCCTACCCATCTGTTGTCAGTGAGGGGTAGCCAGTCAGAGGATAGTAGTCTTAAAGGGGGTGGAGCTCAAAGTAAGGGGGGCTCAGTATCAGTAAAGAAGGATTATTCTGAACTGTGCAGTTCAGAATAATCCTTGCATAAGGCCATGCAGCGCAGCTCTGCTGTGAGATGTCACCTGTGCTGCTCATTAACTCCTCCCCCTCCCCTCAGGCGCCGGTGGCAGCCTCCGCTCAGAAGAAAGTCACCTGCATGTTCATCCCTGATGGCCAGGTGTCCATTAGCGCTCAGATCGACAGGAAGGGCTTCTGCGAGGGCGAGGACATCTTCATCAACGCCAAGTTCGAGAACACGTGCTCCCGCATTGTGGTGCCGAAGGCTGCCATCATCGCCAAACACTCGTATGCCGTGGACGGACGCACCAAGGTGACGCCCTAACCTTTACTTTCAGACGTGAGTGCCATGGGACAGGAAGTGTGACCTGTGCGGTTTCCTGTGTGCAGGTGTTGCGTCAGAAGCTGTCGGCGGTGCGAGGAAACCACATAATTTCTGGGATGTGCGACATGTGGCAGGGCAGGACCATCAAGGTGCCCAAACTGAAGCCCTCTCTGCTTGGCTGTGACATCATCCAGGTGGACTACGCTCTCATGGTGAGAGACCACTAATGTTGTCATAAGATCAGAACTAAAATGAGTAAAATGGAATGATGCAGGCTTAACCTGTAGCCCCACCCCCTCAGATCTACCTGCACATCCCCGGCAGCGAGAAGCTGACTCTGGAGCTGCCGCTGGTCATCGGAACGATCCCGTTCAGCGGCGTGGGCAGCCGGACGAGCAGCATGTGTAGCCAGGCCGGCTCCAGCTGGACCTCCTTCCCCTCTGCTCCACCCAGCTACAGCAACATCCACCGCGACCTCAGGGTGGACGGCCCCCGCACGCCGCTGCTCCACGACTACGATGGCACCGAGGACGAGGAGGAGGAGGGTGGGCTCATAATGAGAGCGCCTGAACTTCACTGCCCCCCTCCCCCCGTGTACAGTGAGGTGAGCGCGCCAGTTTAACTTAGTGTGATCTCAGCGACAGCAGCAGCACTTTGGACATCACGGGGTCGTTTGGCGGTCTGCTGTCAGCTAATCCTGTCCTGATGATGTCATCCATTTGTTTTTCTTTCTCTTCTTCAGGTAGATCAGAACTCTGAGAACTCCTCTCAGGTGGTTCCCATCTTCTGAGGACAGCGTCCCCTTTAAACGGTCCAACGCCCCGTCTCTCCACCAGGACACGGGTTGAGGGCGGAGCCTCAGCTCTGCCTCGAGATCTGACCTGACAGCCATTCCCCTCTGATTCAGCTGTTTCCTGTCAGTGAAAACAGAGAAAATGTTTTTTTTTTTTTTTTAGATACTTGTTGTTGCATTATTTACTGTAGTAACAGGAAGTTACCTGTGTGTAAGATTTTGTAAATAAGAGCCTATTTTTTATTTTTTTTATGTGATACATGAGTTGAAAATGTTTGGGTGTTTTCAGTTTGTTCCCAAACAGCAAAAATAAAGCGATCATGAAGAATGTTGACTTTTATTCATTTTCTTTTTGTTGTAGAAACTAAATATTGCTACAGTTTCATGAAATGAAGATGAGTACAAAAACTGAAAAAACAGCCTCAATGGCAAAGTGCAGTGCCCCGCCAAAGTAAAATAGTGTTGGCCCGCCATAATAAAGTACAGAGCAGGGCTGTCAGATGAACTTTGAATTTTGTTTCTTTCAGAATTAAAATACTTTCTGAAAGTGTTCTCCTTTAATGATGATGAGGAGGAGGAGCTTAGAGGAAAAATAAGTTGTGTTTAAATGTTTCGGGCTCTCCACTTCCTGTTTGATGTTGTTAAACACGGTGAGAGGGGCACTTCCTGCTCTGTGATTTAAACATGTTCAGGTTTACTTCATAACAGCACTGTCAGTGCAGCTCTCCTTACCCCAGCCAGTCCCTGAGCCTGGTTCTGCCGGAGGTTTCTTCCTGTTAAAAGGGAGTTTTTCCTTCCCACTGTCACCAAAGTGCTTGCTCACACACGAGGTAGTCTAAATGGAGTTTCTGTGTAACACTGTAGTCTTTGCCTGACAGTATAAAGCTCCTTGAGCCGGCTGTTCTTGTGGTGGTGCTATATCACTTAAATTGAATTGAACTGCCCCCTGCTGGCAGGAGAAATGAACACGTGACTGAAACATGTCAAATAAACAAGAAAAAACAGTCCACACATAACATCCAGAGATACCTGACACAGAGGACCACAAATGTGTGCGTGTGTGTGTGTGTACTGAAGTGGGTAAGAGGTCGCACAGATGCATTTCTGAGCAGCACAGGTGCATCTGTATTTTTAACTTCCTGTTTTTCCTGGAAAGATGAGGACATGCTGGACAAGGGCGTTTTTAGAAACCACTGACTCACTGCAGTGTGTGTGTGTGTACACGTTTAGACGTTTTTGTGAGGACAGAGAATTGGCATGCCACTATACTTGTGGGGACCAACAGCCCTTACGGGGACATCATGTCTGTCCCTGCGGGTTTGAAGGTAATTTTGAGGCTCAAAATGTGGTTTTAGTGTCAGGGTTACAGTTGGGTTAGGCATTCATTTTTGATGGTGAGGGTAAGCAGCTAGGGAAAGCATTATGTCAATGGGATGTCCTCACTAAGATATGAAAACCAGTGTGTGTGTGTGTGTGTGTGTGTCAGCGGTGGTGTGTGATTGGCTGAGGATCAGCGTGACAGCTTCTGACTCAGCCACTCATGTTTCCAGCTCTGCTTCCACTTTTAGAGCCTGCAGGCAGAAAGCAGGGCAAAGGTCAGTATCACAGCCTAATGTCTAAATCCACACGCTGCACCTGCAGCTCCACACTCACTTTAAGGACAACAGGTCAGCAGGTCGCTAACGAGCCTCTGCTTTATTATGATTGTTATTTATTAATATTTACCTGCACCTTTAGTTAGTATGACCTGAACCCTTCAGCCTGTTTCAGAGCTCACCTGTGTCGGCCTGACCGTGATGTACTCTGGATTATCTGTGTCTGCATGAGTCCAGCACTGACACTTTTGGGGCAGAAAGTCACAGGCTCATTTCCTTCTTGTTTCCTTACAATCAGGTCTTTAAGTCTGACGTCATTAGCCATGTCTGGGCCCAAACTCTGCTGCAGGTCCCAAAGTCAAATGATCACTGTAGCATTACTGAGAGTTGAAAAACTGTCTAAATTCTTTCATCTTTAATAAAATGATCAGCGTTGCTGCTTTACCAGGTGTAACAATTACGTTTAACATCCATGAAAACCAAATTTATTACATTTAACAGAGTTAGAAGTTAGCAGGAAGTTAGCTCGCTAGCTTCCACCTAAACATGATGTAGCATGTTCTGACTGAGAGATTTCTGAAGCATTCAAACGTACAGCTCTGCTATCACTTCCAACATAAATGAAGACAGAAAACTAAACAGCAGTGACGTTTGTAGGGTTACTGAAGTTGGGCTAGCTGGTATATAATGATGTGCTACGTGGCCGCTAGCGACACAGCTATGTTAGCATAAACACAGTGAAACTGGAGGATGAACGCTAACTTTTTTCCACTTGATAAAAGTTAACTTGATGGTTCGGGACAAATGTAATCGCATGGCAGGATGCTGTAAAAGGACCAAACTTCAGTCCAGAGAACAACTGAGATAATCCATCCACAATACGAGGTTAGTCATTAATATACTGCTGCTGGGCTGGAGTTACATCGTGAGGTTTAAAACTGAGCTTTAAAACGATTAGCGGTAATAAAACTGAGAGAGGCCGACATCAATCACTGACTGTTTTTAGGGGCTTGTTGAGATTAAATAGAACAAGATACAAAGCATTAAAACGTATTAAAAACACAAAAGCCTTATTAAATGCAGACTACTTCGGGCCTGGAAGCAGGACTCATCACGTCATCACTTAAAAACCGAATAGCAGATTTTATTCATTTTACAAACTCAGGAAGTTATTAACGACTTTTTAATAACGTGTTTGTTATGGCCCTGTCCATAATCTGTTTTGGTGGCTGTTGTTGTCTGTGCCTTTAAGTCTTTGCAGGTCCCGGAGTGGATGAGCTGACGGCTGCTGATTGGTCCCCTGGCAATGTGATCTTCTTCAAATCCCTCACCAGCAGTTGTCCTGGGGCAGCCATTGACAGCAGCAGCAGACCTGACCCTGGCCTCCAAAAACCTGAGACTTTTGTGCCTGTGATTTTTGCGGCTTTTCTGAGTTTTGTATATAGTGTGTACATTAGTTTTCATTGTAAATAGCACTGCAACAGAAGGGGTGAGCTGCCGTATTGTTTTTCCTTGCACTGTTTTCTCCTGTTTATTTCAGTTAGGGAGTTAGGTGTAGCGCTTGTCTTTTGTTTGATGTTTGATTTCACATAGGGTTCTAGATAGCACCTCCTCCTGACTTAGCTTGTTTTGTTTGTTATTTTGGCCTTTGTTCACCCTGGAGCTTCATTTTTGCAGTGTAGAGAATAAATCACAATTCACTAAGAAATTGGTTTTCCCTCTGTGTGTGGTTTTGGGGACCAGGGCAGGGCAATCTTTTCAAACTTATGTTGCGTTCCTGTACCCCTAGATTGGGCGTAACAGTGTTCATGGACACACTCAAAGAAGCAGCTGCTGGACAAACAGTCCAGGTTAAGCTGGTCATGATGTGAAACTGCAGCCGTGGCAAAGAATGCAATCCGTTTTTATTATTTTTGTCTGATTGGTCACAATCCTCAAATCTGCCCAGAGACAGTGAAAGAAGGATGCTGATTGGCCTAAACTGCCCCGGAACTCAGAGCTCAGAAAATGAAAGTGAAGACTCTCTGAGACACAGACGGATCGAATACGGATCAGGACCAACCGGAATAGATCAGGACTGATCAGCTTCATCGACATGTTTGTCCTGCAGCTGATGTTGATGTCTCTGTTGCTCCACCGCACCATGAGCTCAGGTAGTGAAAGCTGCTGTGCTCACCTGTCTGACTGTACCTGTATCTGTCAGTGTTTGGTTATCTGTTCGATTCAACGTCCTGATTAATTCGATCATTCAGAGACTCAAACGTCACATTTTTAAATCAAAGGTAAAAGATAAAAACATGGTCAGCGATTTCACCGATGGACCTGTGATGTCAGACTGATTTTACAGGTTCAAACTTTTTAGTCTCTCTGCACATTTAAAATGTTGCTCGGCATCGTGTAAAAGCTGGATTCAAACTTGATTTTAGAAAAGGAAGAAAAAAAAAAAACCCTAACTTTGACAGCATTTAGTTCAGTTTTAAAAGGATTTCGTCATGTTAGGGCTGTGTGGCAGGCAGGGATTGACCCAAAGTGCAGATTCAACAGAGGCGAAAGTCTAAGTCAAAAAGCAGCTTTATTACTGAACAAAAAAACATACAAAACCTAAACTGGGAATCAGGAAAACTAAGCATACGTGGAGGCACACAGGGAAACACACAGCATGAGGGAGAAACACAGGGCTACACTGAGGGATAAAGAGGGGAATGAGACACAGGGGGAGAGCACAGCTGGGCGTAATCTGACATGACAACACCAGGGGAAGCAAAACTCAAAACATTGACATAGGACACAGACTTTTAAAGTAAAATAGGAAACATAACAGACGCGGACTTGACGAGGGGATACAACTGACAGAGAACAAAGGGAACACACCGGCAGGGATGAGTGTACACTAAACAGAAGGAGCACAGAACCACAACCAAAGAACTAGAACACAAGAAATGCAAAGGACCTGAGGAGAGGGGAATACTAGAGACAGAAATCAAAACCAAGAGACGAGCAAAAACACATCATGAAATCAAGGATAACTAATACAAACAGAAAAAGTCCACAGACTCAGGACCATGACAGATTTCACACTTCTCCTTTCCCAGGTATTCATCATTTACCACATCATGAAATTATGTGAAATCTAGACATCAGTGTGCCTCGTTTTGTTTGGTAAGATTGTCTTCATATGGTCAGGGAAGAGACTCAAACGACAACTCAACTCTGGAAGACAACTATGGTATGGGGGTCAATACGAAAAAGACTGAATACCTGGAAGGAGACTCCCCAAACTGATGGCACCATCATAACACAGAGTTGAAGTTCCACTACCTGTGTTCAGTCATCAGCTACAACGGAAATATCACCTCCGATGTCCGAGCACGAATAATGCAGCCTGGTTAAAATGGCGAGAGGTCACTGGTGTACTTTGTGACACAAAAATGTGAGATCGACTCATGGGAAAATGGCTGCGCATGTTGGCCCGCATTGACCACACATGAGCAGGCCCTAAACACCACGGAGATGCATGTGCTCCGATGGAGCCTGGGAATAACGAGATGGGACCGGGTTATGAACGAGGACATACGGAAGCGACTAGGTGTAGTCCAAATAAAGGAAAAGATGCTCGAGCCCCGCCTGAGGTGGTATGGACACGTGATTCGAAGCGATGAGAACTCTGTAGCAAAAACGGCTACGAGGATCGACCCAGGACGCCGGCCTCGAGGCAGACCAAAGAAACAGTGGCTGGACAAAATCAAAGAAGACATTTAGACCGTTAACGCGTCACCTGAGGACGCCTCGGACAGAACCAAATGAAGAAACCTTTGCCGAAGAGCGGAACCTGCACCAGTAAGTAATTTAGTGGCAGTTAGTAATGCCACTAAAATCCCATCTCTCTGGAGCTTCTGCTCCCGGGCCATCAGCAAACAAACCAAAGAAACCATTTAAGCATAAAAATCTACAAAGAAATAACAATAGACCCTCCTCAACTGCATCAAAGATTAAAACTATTCAATCTTAATTATTAATCATTAGTTCTAATAAGTCCCTGTTAAATCATTTAATAATTGATCAAAAATATTCAATTTTCAATTCAGTTCAGATCAATTTTATTTATATAACACCAAATCAGAATTAGAATACTTTATTAATCCCTGAGTAGTCTAAGGAGCTCGGGAAGAAAAGCGTCTGGACTTCTTTAAGTTGCTTGAAGACGTTTCATCCGAGAAGCTTCTTCAGTTCTGAGGTCAAATGTCCCAGCCCTGTGGGGCAGGTCTGTCAGCACACAGAGCTGAGTGAGAGGGGCTGTTATTGTGTGTGTATATGAATCTCTCACCCCAACCAATCACAGCAGATGGCCCCGCCCCTCCCTGAGCCTGGTTCTGCCGGAGGTTTCTTCCTGTTAAAAGGGAGTTTTTCCTTCCCGCTGTCACCAGAGTGCTTGCTCATAGGGGGTCATATGATTGTTGGGATTTTCTCTGTATGTATTATTGTAGGGTCTACCTTACAATGTAAAGCACCTTGAGGCGACTGCTGTTGTGATTTGGTGCTACATAAATAAAATTGAAATTGAAATTGAATGATAGCAAACATTAAAACACATTTCCTGCACGCAGAAATGAATTTTCCTTGCTTGAAATAATTTTGCTGTCAAGATGCTTCTGAAACCAGTTTATAAGAAGCAAGGACAGCAGACTTAACAACATCACACCGATAGCTATCGACTAATGACAAAGCTGAACACACTTCTTGGGCTTTTCCTACCATTTTAGACTGAAGTAACAGAGGCCAAAACTCTGATAACCATCTTTGAACAGAGGGGCTGGCTAACGACATCAACCGTCTGCCACCTGTAATCCAGTTTCCTAGGCGCCTCAACCCGCAGTCATACCTTGCATCATGTAGAGCAGGGGTGTTGAACTCCAGGCCTTGAGGGCCGGTGTCCTGCAGGTTTTAGATCCCACCCTGGTTCAACACACCTGAATCCCATGGTTAGTTCATTAGCAGGCTTCTGGAAAACAAGACACGTTGAGCAGGTAATTTAGCCATTTAAATCAGCTGTGTTGGATCAAGGACACATCTAAAACCTGCAGGACACCGGCCCTCGAGGCCTGGAGTTTGACACCTGTGATATAGAGTGAAACAATGGTTTCACCCAAAACCTGATAATGACCTACATCACAGGTGTCGAACTCCAGGCCTCGAGGGCCGGTGTCCTGCAGGTTTTAGATGTGTCCTTGATCCAACACAGCTGATTCAAATGGCTAAATTACCTCCTCAACATGTCTTGAAGTTCTCCAGATGCCTGCTAATGAACTAACCATTTGATTCAGGTGTGTTGACCCAGGGTGAGATCTAAAACCTGCAGGACACCGGCCCTCGAGGCCTGGAGTTTGACACCTGTGATATAGAGTGAAACAATGGTTTCACCCAAAACCTGATAATGACCTACATGCTTTTGTTTTTTTTTTACAATGGTTCATGTGATGAAGCACATGAAGCACCTGGGACTTTTTACCATTCGGTTTTAGAACTGAACACGCTTCTGGGATGAAATGTCTCAAACAAGGCTAACACACCAACACAACAACCACTGTGCTTACACAGGCCACGGAGAGCAGCCACTGGTTGCAGGACTCCGACCTCAGCCAATGGCATGATAATTGGGTTCAGCAGGAGCCAGTAGTGGGGAAGGGTAGAGCCCAGAGGTCGGGAGCTTTGGGAACATTAGCCTGAAGTGGACTTTTTACTTTATTTTAAGTAACATTGTTGTAAATTTGTTCCATCAGGCACAGGACGACACTCCCTCTGGGCGCTTGCCTCCTACATCCCAGGCTCTGCCCACTTCCCAGAGTTCACTGTTGTTCTGATGTTGGATGACATCCAGGTGGGATACTATGACTCAAAGGTCGACCGGGTGATGAGGGCGAGCACGGCATCTGACCACGAAGCGGAACTCAACCTGGGCCAGGAGCCCGTGACTGTGCTACGAGACATTTACTCCAGCATGAAGAAGAGGCTGAATCTGGTGAAGCATCGCTTTAACCTGACCATTGATGGCGTTCATGTCCAGCAGAGGGTAACGGGCTGCGAGGTACTGGAGGACGGCCAGCCGGCACTCATCATGTTCAAGGTTCAAGGTTCAAGGTTCTTTATTTGTCACATGCATAGTTATACAAGTATAACACACAGTGAAATGTAGCCTGACACGCTCCTCGACATGTGCAAAAATTGGGGGGGGGGGGGGGGGGTGTAGAGGAAGAACATTATACATATATATATATATATATACAGACATATAGTATATACACTGGGTGAATGTGCAGTAGTAGCAGCAAGCAGGTGAATTCTGTACATTAATATGAATAGACATCTGACTATTTAACAGGATAGACAATATAAACATATTTAAAAATTAAAGGAATTGAAATGTACATTGTGCCTTGGTTTAGTGTCTGGAAGAGTCCTGTCTCAGTCAATTGTAGATGATGTGAGAGGGCGGGTGTGTGTGTTTAGGGCACGGATGGCTTGGGGATAGAAGCTCCTCTTGAGTCTCTCTGTCCTTGCCCGGAAGATGCGGAACCTTCTACCAGATTGCAGAAGTTGGAACAGTTTGTTGCCAGGATGGGACGGGTCCTTCAGTATCTGCGCTGCTCTAGTCCGGCATCTCCTGGTGTAGGTGTCCTGAAGCGGGGGGAGAGCAATCCTGCAGCAGCGTTCTGCTGTACGGATCACTCTCTGGAGAGCTTTTTGGTCCTTCAGAGACGGCTCCAACGGGCAGGACGCCGACAGCCTGCTCTACAACATGACCCACTTCACGTATGCTGTCAGGGAAGGCTGGGAGATCCAGTGGGACGCCCTAAAGAAAACATCCTTCCAGATGCTGTATTCAAACATATATCTACCGTTCTGTGTGCGGACGCTCCAACACTTCCTGGAGCGCGAGAAGCACCTTGTGATGCGAAGGGTGAAGCCTCGACTCCGTTTTATCACCAGGCAAGTGGTGGGCGGGGCTCAGGTCACCTGCCTGGCCACTGACTTCTACCCTCGCCACATTAACCTGAGCCTGCTGCGGGACGGCCAGCTCGTGGACGAAGGCGAGTTGCGCATCGGCTCGGTGCTGCCCAATGGGAACGGCCTCTACCAAGTGAGGAAGACACTGATGGTCGGCGAAAAGGAGCTGCAGAGGAAACACAACTACACCTGTGAGGCGTCTCACCTGAGCCTGGACAACCGGCTGAGGGTAAACTGGAGGGCGGAGTCATCGTACTCTCACAGAGTTCATTCCATCTCGCCTCTGGTCTTCCTGCTGCTCGCTGCCGTCCTGCTGCTGCTGGTGCTGAGGAGGAGGAGAAGGAGGAGGAAGGAGAGGTCAGAGGGCGTGGCCACAGAAACACAGGAGCAGGTGGGAGAGAGAGAGCAGTCAGACGACCTCGTGACGTGACTCTGTGTGGCATCAGAATCACCTTTATGGGTGTACCTACAGAAGGAACTGAGCTCCAGTTTGTTGCTGCTCTCGCTGCAAACAGAACACAGTAACATGTATGAAATATTAACATGTACAAAAATATATTTGCATATAACATATTTCCATCATGAACTCTGTACTAACAGAGCATCTGTGGAGGCGGAGCTCCAGTTGTAGTGAGAGAAATTCTACGGTTTAGATTGGATTTTACTAATTAGCAGTATGTGTGGATGCAGACTGATAGTCAGTCTAACTAGCATTAGGCACTCGCGACCAATCAAGGTCACTTCCTGAAACAAATAATGGAGATTAAGTATCGGAGTTTCAGGAGCGTGACCCTGCCTCCAAACACGCTCCTTCTGATTCTCATCTCTATATGTTCAGTTCTGCAAGCTGTTCATTCTTGTTTACGAGCCCCACCCTCCCTTTTCAATTCTCCAACTTCTTCACTTCTGTGTAGTACACGGGTTCTGCCTGGCCCCTTCGAGGCCTTCCCCAAACCGCAGCTCAGCTCATGTCTAAGCTTTTACCTACTAAAACGCTGTCAAACATAAAATGAGGGCGTGGGCCCAGCATGTGAAATAAATGAATTAATAACACAGTGCTTCAAAATACTAGAAGCTTCAAAATGAACCCACAAACAGAAATGTCCTTCTGTTATTTATAATAAAGTCATGATTTTATTTATGTCATATTTACCTACTGATGGATGCTGTCACGAGTTTTTGTGTTTCAAACTTTGTAACTATGTTCTTATTGTTGTTCATGGTTTTGGCTTTCTTTAGTGATTGTTCCTCCCTTAGTATTTACCTCAGCAGTGTATACTCTGTGATTTCCCATGTCCCACGTTTCATGTCTCCCCACTCATTGTGTAAGCTGTGTGTCCTGAGTCTGTGTGTTTCCTGTTTTATTTTGATAGTTCCTGTCCTGTGTGCAGTGTATCTAGTTTTGCTTCCCCCTGTCTCGTTAGGTCTGATGTGTCCCAGCTGTGTTCCCTCCTGTCCCCGTCCTCTCGTTGTCCTGCTGTGTTTTCCTCTGTGTCCGCTTTAAGTTTTCATCCCGTGTACGAGTCCTGCGTTTGGGTCCCTGCCTGCTGCAGCACACACCGTGACACATGCAAAGGAAAACAAATCATTTACACATAATTTCAGTCTTCAGTTACAATAAGAACAAAGAGGTCCAGTTTGTGTCTGAGGAGACGCGAAGAAAACATGGATCGGCATGTCTGGAGTCGCAAAGACAAGAAAACATCAAATTTAAAAATCAGAGCCAGGAGGAATGCTCAGAGGGCAAAGGTCATCAGTTCACAGAAAGAAAGCAGGTGATTGGCCACAGCTGCAGAGGTTTGTATCTCAACGGTGACCCTGTTGTATGCACAAAATCATTTGCAGCTATGTCCTCCAAATATGATGTTTTACGGTAAACTTCATCTGCTGAATCTGAGCCAGGCTGAAACACCTGGTCTGAAGCCTGTGGGAGGTGTACACCTGGTTCATACACCTGACGTTATTCCAGAGCACGACAGAGTCCAGGGACACATCATTCACCTGCACCATAATCCGTGCAGTGACTCCCAAAGTGTGGGCCGTAATGGTGAGAGAGACATCAGGCTGGTACAGGCGGAGCTGGGTTAGTCCTCAGCTGCACCGCAGCATGTGCCGATCACTAAACGCTGCACTTTGGTAAATGGCCTGCATTTGTATAGCACTTTACTCAGTCCGTAAGGACCCCAAAGTGCTTCACACTACATTCAGTCACACACACATCCACACACTGGTGATGGCAGCTACATTGTAGCCACAGCCACCCTGGGGCGCACTGACAGAGGCGAGGCTGCCGGACACTGGCGCCACCGGGCCCTCTGACCACCACCAGTAGGCAAACATGGGGTTAGCATCTTGCCCAAGGATATTCGCTACAGTATGCAGCCATGAGGCAGCCTGGGATCAAACCACCTTTACCTGCTAGCAGTTGCTGTGTCCGAATTCAGGGGAAGGATGCTCATAAGGACACTAACTACCTACGTCACAAGGTAGTGTCCTTAGACGGACGGGTAGTCAGGAAGTGAGCGGCTGTGGACAGCCCCCTTTTTTTCTCCATAGAAACTTTATTGAACAAACAATGAGTATCCAACATAACAGATGGGCTGTGGACAGCCTCCTAGCCTTCAACTCCGCCCCTACTTACGTGTTTTTCCCGTCGCTAGCACCACAGTGCGAAAACTTTAAAATGGACCCAGAAATGTCGCTCCGTTGTTTGGACAATTTTAATTCTCGAGGAGCTAGAAAAACCTTATCGTCGTCACCCGCACGTTTTGTACCTTAGGCTCATCAGAGACAATCATATCCAGGTAAAATAATGTCCTTTAATCTACACGCATTTAGGAATTACTCAGCTAATTACACGATAATTGAATTATTGCCGGCGTTGTGCCAAAAAGTGTTCGCCTGCCAAAACTCATTTCCAATGTTTCCATGTGTAATATGTGTAATATCTTTATGTATGTTGGTAAATAGACTTCAGTGAACATGGTTTACAAAGGGGTTTTCTATATACAACAATTACCTGTTGTTCAAGTATCTTTATAACTCTGGTTCTAATGTAGGTACAATTGATATATTTGTTTTGCTGTCTGCTGTCCTCTTGGCCAGATTACTCTTAAAAAATAAATTTCTAATGTCAACAAGATTGTTTGTGAACTGGATAAATAAAGGATAAAAGTCACTGCCAAAAACTGGTTGCAGCTCCTACCTGTTACAGGAATGTTGCTGGTTGCTCAAAGTGACCTGATATCATTAATGAGGGAAACATTTGACATGTTTCACATATTATAGAACAACAAGTTATTCATAGCAGGTTAAATACGAGCAATCAGTTTAGGGCAAAAACCGGAAATCAGTTTTTGGCAGACGATCATTTTTTGGCACAACATCGGTCATTCTTACACATGTACTGTGTCATATAACATATATAAACTAAATATCTTTGGAACGTATAGAATCTAATCTTTTGTTTGTTTTTTACACAGCACTTTATCAAACTGTTGTCTGCTACAGAGTTACAAGTATTATACTAATAATACAGTACCCACCATCTCCTGCTTGCATATTTCTGAAAACATCTTAGTGGTGTGGTAGCCACGAGTGAGCCCCGCAAACCCTGTGGATGGACGATGCAGTGGACAGTGGGAGGAAGCATCCTAAAGCTCTCTTTGCAGACCACCCTGTGTGATTCTCCACTCGCTGACCAGAAAAGACAAACCGCAGGTCTCAGTTGCAGCACCATCCACGTCTGATCTTCAGCAACACTGCCAGAGACTTCCTGTAATCTATTACAGTTGTAAAAGAAACGGTCCAGGATCAGGTCACTCAGCTTAATCCTGTGTGAACAACTGTAAATATTGTTTTTCCATCTTTACTGTGTATTTGAAATATTCTTGTTTAATTGTTTTTGTTGTTTATTTATTGCTATCAAATAAATATCCAAGTAATATTGTTCAAAGTTATGTTCATAAATCAAATTGAGTTCAGTGACAATTACTGTTTGTTTGAATCAATTTATTAATACCATAAAACCTTCAAACCAATGCAACACATAACAAATATATTCAAATAAACACATTTCTCAGTACGTAACTCATTTGGGAACTGATCTTTCTAGAAGTGAACACAGTCGGTCCATCCTCTCCCTGCTCTCCTCTCCTCGGCCGCTCTTTGCTGCCTCATGTCCTCTCCGATGAGGTCTAGCAGCTCATCATCTTCTCCTCTTCCTCCCTGTCGTAGGTGGCTTCGTCATCGCTGTCGTTTTGGTCACCCACTGCTGTGCTTGGCCCTGGAGTGTCCTCAGGGAGAGAGGACATTAGGACAGGAGGCTTAATGGAAGGCATCTGCCCTATCACCTCATCCATGAGGGCAAACCAGGGCCAAGCACAGCAGTGGGCTTCCCACTGACCCCCTCTCCTGAGCCTGGATACTTGCAATCCTAAAGGCAGAGGAAATCAAAAATGACAGCAGGCAAATAAAAACACCACAACAACTCTTAGTAGTTGCACATTTATTAACTTGTGTTCTTAAGAATTATCTTCTTGATAACACACAGACGTACTTTGTATTCTTTAAAGTTATCTCATGTCTTCTGGCCTGCAAGGGGGTGACTTTCAGACACCAGAGGAACGCCGTGTGGACATCACAGGTCAGCAGCGGTCCGTGAGTGGTGTGGTACCGGGCCACGGGAGTTGAGGCTCCGCTGTGAAACTTATGGTTTTCAGGGTTTGTATCGTTAACTCGGTTTCCCTGGGTCTTTCCCTTGTTGTAGTTGTGCGTCTTATTTTGAAAGAAATATTTACACGTTACCATAGCGACCAGAGAGCATTAAGCGGCAGAGAGGAGGATGTTACTCTCAATGTTGGCACATTTTCAGGAGGACGCTGCTAATAAAGTTACACAATTACACAGTACATTCACGTTTGTTATTATATTTACAAAATACCAGTTTTTGTCTTGGTCATTTTATGTTGTTGCATTCAGCCGCGACTCCTTAAAGGCTCCGTGTCTGACATAAACCGGCCTGTGGCGCAACAAAGGTTGGGGACCGCTGCTGTGCAGCATGAGGGTTAATAGGACCGCACTCATATGAATATGATGTGTAAAGTGATTTATTCTTGTACCTCCACGCCGTAGCGGCCCAATTCTTCACCCCAGTAAAGAGGTGATCGTTTTCTCCTCGTTTTAATAAATTAAGCCGTTTGGTCTTTGTTCCCCACAACATGTCACCAATTCAAAAAATCTAAATTAGCTGTATGTAAGCGGCATTACATGAAAAACCGTGGGACCCGCGATACAAGCTGGTTTACGGTTATTTAAATAAAAGGAACATGTCTCTGCAGATGCCCAAAGCTTAACAACACGACCGCTACAACAATTTAACTTTTGTACAACCAGATTTTATATACTTACATTTGAAAGTGTTTTCCTCTTCGACCACCATCGTTATCAGGAACAAATCTCCTGTATGACCCGCAATGAATCCTGGGATATAGTAGGACACGAAGGATACATCGGACCCATCCTTAACATTTGGGTAAAAGTAGGACGCATTTGTCGCCACATTTTGAGCGCTCTTTGAATTCGGACAGCCTTCGTTGCGTTGCTGTGACGTCATTGCCTCCAAATATGGCATTTTAAGCATCCTTCCCCTGAATTCGGACACAGCGAGTGACTCATGGTGAAAGCAGCCATTCATCTGACCTCAGTCTCTCCTTTCCTAATGACGATGTCCCTCCGTCTATTTTGATATGACGCTCCTCCACAGCTGTGCATGTCCTCTGACTGTGAGGCCTGGGTACTAGATGTTACTAGATGCTGTTGTTGTTGCTGTGTGTTACTAGTTTTTGTTTTACCACAGGCACGAGTGTAACGATGGTCCTCCTCAGACCAGCTGCTGCTTCCTGTCACGATCAGCTGGTTCCAGGAGGAACGTTCCCTGAAATGCTTACAGAGCGTGTGTGAGACGTGCTGTTTTTATTGGTCCAGCAGCAGAAAATAAAACTGATTACATTTTGTAAAAAAGTTTAAAAACATTCAGAAAAAGTCTCATCATCATCATCATCGTCGTCGGTCTGACTCGACTTCGGTCAGACCGCAGGAACATGTGACTGGAAGTCATGTGTGCTGGTGCTTTAGTAAATAGCCTCGTCCATGTTGTCATCGCTGTCGCCGCCAAAATCCTCGCCGTTATCAAAGTATGACATGATGTAATCCGTCTCCTGCGGCGCCAAGAAAACATCAATTAGAGCCTCAGAAAATCCACGAGATCAATCCCACGTTATTAACAGATTAAACCCAGATTAGTTTCTGACTGGCTGCATTTTAAACCAGTTAATCCCAGTTTAGAGCAGAAGACATCCTGCAGGTGTGAACAGGACGTCCCAGTGACATCACTGAAGATGAGATTAACTACCTTTAGAGATTATCTGGGATTATTTGGTTACACCCTCGTTAGAGGAGCGTTTGAATAAACTGATCGATCTGGTCTCACCTCCTCGAACTCCTCTTCGTCGTACTCCTCCTCTCCCTCTGCCTCCTCCTCCTCCTGCTTCTTCTTCGTCTCTCCCTCCTCGTCCTCTGACGTCTCCTGCTCCTCCTTCTTCTCCAGGCTCTGGCACAGTTAAGGTGGACTCGTTAGTTTAAGGTGGAACCAGCAGGAAGCCGAAAGTAAACTTGGATCAATAAAACCCAACTCTGTGACACTTTATTAGGAACACCTTCAAACTGAATTAACGTTACAATTTTTTTTTTAAACATCAAACGCTCCACGCAGCTGACGGAAAGAACCAAACTCAGAAATGTGGAACATGACTGACAGCGAGACTAAATCCAGACTCACCTCCAGTTTGAGCAGCACCTCCTCTTTATCCTTCACACCCTTCTTCTTCATCTGAGGAGGAGGAGGAGACTGAACGGCGGCCGATACACCTGAACACACACACAGCACACCGCTAAACACCAGACCATCACCTGTATACACGGAGTGTAATCAGAGTACAGAGTGTAATCAGAGTGTACTGACTGTCTCTGGCAGGTTTCCTGACGTGGACTCGGAGCTCTCTGGGGAATCTCTTCCAGTCTGGAAAACAGGGAGTGGTTAACAGCACTGTGTACTGCTACTGTGAAGTATTACTGTATAGTTGACTGTGTACTGCTACTGTGAAGTATTACTGTATCGTATGACTGTGTACTGCTACTGTGAAGTATTACTGTATCGTATGACTGTGTACTGCTACTGTGAAGTATTACTGTATAGTATGACTGTTTACTGCTACTGCATCCTGTATTTATATTTATTTTATACCTGAAAATTTTTATCCCAAATTCTTCTACTGAGCATGTGCAGAAATTAACCTGGTTTCTGATTGGATAAATCCTGAAAAAACAGTGAATGCTGCTGATTTTTGATTGGTCACTTGCTGTGGGCAGAGCCTCACCTGGAGCCCAGTCCAGCAGCTTGTCCATCTGCTCGCTTCTGTTGTACTTATCAGAGTAACGCTCCACATCTGGACAGGAAATATGAAGCACAGGTGAGACTTTCACAATAAAGCTGCAAATCATCAGCGGGAAGACGAGCGAAGTGTGACGTGTGACCTCTGACCTCTGTGAGTCACCAGCGGCTGGATGAAGCAGGGCAGACTCCTCATGGCACCTCTGAAATCCTGCTTCAGGGCCAACAGATACTCCGCCTCCTCCCCGCCTGTCAGGGGGAGGGGCTTCCGCTCCATCACCTTGACAAAAGCAAGGCATTAACGCGATGTTCCAGCATGCATTGCTTTCACCACTTTAATGACTTAATTTTAGACTTAAATTACAGCCTGTCTGTGTGCATTGATCAGATTATTGATCAGTGATGGAAGACAGACCTCTGTCAAACTCCTGAACACATCAATAATCAATAATCTGAGAGGACAAGAAGCTGAGTGTTGAGATAACATGCGGCTCAGATTGTGGTGTTTGTAACCTTGTAACCAAACTATCCGAAAATGTTATGTTTGTGCATAGATGAGGATTTGTGTGTTTGTCGTGCCTGCGGGTCTTTGTATCTGCAAACAGACCTTAAAAATAAATAAATTGTGTTTTTGTAAAACATATTTACACAACTACAACATCTGAGTTACAAGTGCAAAATATTTACGACCAAAGTCTGAGCCAATAACATGGCGTTTTATTATCAGCATGAGTTATTGGCGGGAACTGAGTGACATCATTAGGTCACACCTAGTCTGATGCTTATCTTCCCCCCCCTCTGAGTGGTGCAGGTGAGTCTCTTACAGGAAACACAGGTGTGGGCTGCTGCACCGATGGAGGTGGAGCATCTCCTTTGACTGTTTCCATAGTGAAACTTAGCATCCTCTGCCCCCGCCCACGTGCCGCCATCGCTACTCGGATGGGTCACACAGATCCACTCAGCAGTTAGAGCAGAACCTGGATCAGAACCAACGGAACACAATTAGAACTCCACCCGTCTCCAAAACATGCGAGGCTGAAGTGGAGGCGGGGCTAACAGTGTGAGTGAGTGTGTGTGTGTGTGGGGGGGGTGATGTCTGCAAACAAACGTAATTATCAAAACAGACATGTGACAGGACGGTCCTCTGCTTCATCAATGAGACGCACACCTGCATCAGGATCACACCTGAGAGGAACAAACTCCGCCTGCTGGCTCAGGTGTTCCAGTCCACCTGGACATTGTGCTCATTTAGCTCCTCTGCATGTTACACACGTTTGTCGGCAGGCCAACAGCAGAACTGACCCAAATATTAAAGACAGTACCACCCGACCTGTACCTGTCCTCTACCTGCACTTACCTGTTCACACGTCAACTGGTGATCATGTGATCAGGAATGTCTTTAACTCGATGCTCAGGTCAGGTTAACGTGTTTAGTCTGTCATGTTAGGGCTGCTCGATTATGGCAAAAATGATAATCACGATTATTTTCACAGAAATTGAGATCTCGATTATTTGACGATATTTATTTAACAATAACAATGTGTTGAATAATGACTTTAAAGATTGTCAAAAAATATATAAAATAGTGTGCAAATACTGATAACAGTGCAAATGTTTGCAATATAAAAATAAATGAAAAATGTAAACATCTGTGTTTAGTGAACTTTGCAGTGTTGCTCTGTGGTGCAGCTACGACACCGTAGCAAAGTTTACACGCACAAAACATGCGAGGCTGAAGTGGAGGCGGGGCTAACAGTGTGAGTGAGTGTGTGTGTGTGGGGGGGGGTGATGTCTGCAAACAAACGTAATTATCAAAACAGACATGTGACAGGACGGTCCTCTGCTTCATCAATGAGACCATGATGAAGAACTCGAACCCATAATGTTTCCACACCACTGAAGGTTTTTCTCTTTTCAACCAACAGCAGTCACTCTCCTCTCCAAATAACTTCTGCTTAGCTTTCCGAGCTTCCCTCGGGTCCTCTTAATTGTTGTGCCACGTGTTCGAAACACAGAGAGGTGCGCTCGATTTGCCACACGGAGCAGCGCGAGAGTAAAGCATGAGGGAGGGGCTAATAATTGGCTCAGTCATTTTTAATGATCGTTGAAAGCCCAGATCGTAATCGTGATTAAAATTCGATTAATTGAGCAGCCCTATGTCACGTGTATCGGGGTGAGATGATACATGACTGATGATTTGCGTGACTTTTTCTTCAGTTCACATGTGACAGCTCACAAGCTCTCCAGAGAGTGATCCGTACAGCAGAACGCTGCTGCAGGATTGCTCTCCCCCCGCTTCAGGACACCTACACCAGGAGATGCCGGACTAGAGCAGCGCAGATACTGAAGGACCCGTCCCATCCTGGCAACAAACTGTTCCAACTTCTGCAATCTGGTAGAAGGTTCCGCATCATCCGGGCAAGGACAGAGAGACTCAAGAGGAGCTTCTATCCCCAAGCCATCCGGGCCCTAAAAACACACACCCGCCCTCTCACATCACCCATAATTGACTGAGACAGGACTCTTCCAGACACTCTAAACCCAGGCACAATGTACATTTCAACTTCCTTTAATTTTTAAATATGTTTATGTTGTCTAATCTGTAAAATAGTCAGATGTCTATTCATATTAATGTACAGAATTCACCTGCTTGCTGCTACTACTGCACATTCACCCAATGTATATACTATATATATATATATATATATATATATATATATATATATATAATGTTCTTCCTCTACAACCCCCCCCCCCATTTTTGCACATGTCGAGGAGCGTGTCAGGCTACATTTCACTGTGTGTTATACTTGTATAACTATGCATGTGACAAATAAAGAACCTTGAACCTCACAGGTGACACACATGAGAGATTCAAGTAAACCCGACTAACCGGATTAAAAACCCAAAGCTGTTTGAATGAAAAAGATAAACAGCACATCATGTGCATGTCATGTCTTTCTGTGTGTATGGAGACAGAGAGCGAGGCCAATCACGGTGCGGGGACAGTTCCCACCTGGACACCTGGTGAGGCGGACCTCCAGCAGCGGGTTGTAGCTGTTAACCGCTGTTAGCATGTGTTAGCTGTTAGCAGCGGTGTTAGCGGAGCTCCCTAACCGTCAGTGCGCCTCTCTCTGCAGCCTCAGTCCGTCCCGTCGCGCCTTCTGACTCCGCTCTCTCTCATCTCTTCCTCGGGTCTCTGTCGGAGCAGCTGTCCTGTTTCTATGCACTAAAACATCTGTTCACATCTGTTTACGTGCTGCTCCGCGCCATCACAGCTTCTTCTTTTTCTGCGGCGTGCTGCTGCTTCGGTCCGCCATCGCCACCTACAGGTCAGAAGTGTTTCCGACGGTTTAGCTCAGGCGTCTCAAACTCCCTGCACAGGGGCCTCTTCCGGCCCGTGTCACCTCCAGTTCCGGACCATAGATTCACGTAAAACATATAATGCTGTTTGGTCCTGGAAGTTCCTTTTTGTTAGGAGGATTTACTTGTTGTGGAGTGCAACAGCTCTAATGTGTACACAAGTGTCTGCATTAATATTGTGTTAAATGATAGAAGTGCTGTCATGTGTGTGTCCAGAAACAGAGGACTAATGTGTCTGACTGTTAGTTCACTCAAAAGCTTCAGTTAATTAAGACTGAGGAAAAAAGATTTGCACTCACATTTGCAGTTTTTATTATTATATAATATTTGAAATTAAACCTATAATACCCTTTGTATCATGATCAACATGTGCCATAATTTCAAAATGTTATGGACAAAACTGTTTTTGTCTAAAATTAACATTGTTGTTAACAAAAAGTAGCCACAAATGCCCAATGTATCAGATGCGATAAAAAATATATATAATAAAAATATATCGTACACAACATGATGCTGCAGAAAAAATGTGGATTTTGTTATAAGGGTTTATAAACATCTCAGTTCCAAAACATGAGAATTTTCTGGTTATTTTTTGATGGCCTGGGTCTTACAGGGTTAAAAACAAACACTTTGTACTCCTTGAACATTAAGGTGGCCCTCCAGTGCCAGCCCGCTCATTTGAGTGTGAGACGCCTGGTTTAACTTCTTCTTTTTGTATTAGCACCGTCCACTGAGCTGGGTGAAGGTCCGAGAATCAGCAGCACGGGCGTGATGGTGCCACAATAACAGTGTAACACTCACCTGTAGATTGATCAGCTCACCTGTGGGATCAAAGCTGGAAGCTCTCAGCTTGTCCGTCTTCATTGAGACACCTGCCACGCTGCCCTGGATCTGCTCTGTTATTGGCTGCGTGTCTAACCCTGTGATTACTTCCTCCTTTCTGTTTCTTTGCCCCACTTTCTCCTGTTATTACATGAGTGTCTGACCTTTGACCCTGTGTTCCACTTTCTGTTTAAATTTCAGTTCTTTGAATTCTTACACTTGCTGACTGCCCCCTCCACCTCCACCTCCACCTGTACTCTGTCCTGTTAAAGTGCTCGTTTGGACCGAGTGAGACCACAGCAGGATGTTTGAGCTGAAGGAAGTGGGCGTTTAGACTGAACCAAAAAACCGCTGTCAGTGCCGCCTTATCAGCTGCTGTCTTCAAACACGTACCGTCTGCACCTCAGCAGCAGGTACAGGTGCCTGCAGCACACCTGCACACCCGAGTCAATTCAGACTTTTACTAAAATAAAGCCAGCAGAACCCCTTCCTTCATTTCCTTGGTCTGGTTTCCTGATTTCCATCCTCTCCCATACTCCCCTCCTCCCACCTCCTCTCTCCTCCCTGCCCATTGTAGGCTCCTCCCCCTCAGCCCCTGAGTGCAGGCTCAATTTGAAGTCAGACTTGCAGAGTTCAGCAGCGCATGTGAGCTGCACAGGTTTCAGATTCAGAAGAAGAAGGTGCAAAGGAAGAAGAGCAGTGCTGAGACCTGCGTGCATCTGATGTTCTGGATTTAACTTAAAGCATGAAGAAGACGTGGAGCTGGACGCTGCTGCTGCTGCTGGAGGGACTCTGCTGCTCAGGTCAGACTCACACTCACACTGACTAAACCAGTTAGATTACAGAATAGCGTGTGATGAGGCAGAGCTCATTCAGAAAACCACAAATGAAAGATCTGAAAAAATGTCATAGCTCAGAATGAGAAGACATGAAGTCACGTGACAGTAAAATGAAAAACAGCAATAAAAGCTTGATTTTCTTCATTCCTTGTAATTCTCTGTGATCCTTCCTTTCCTTTTCCTGTTTCCTTTAATGCCTCCTTTTGTTTCTTCCTTTAACTTTGAAAGGTCACCTATTATTCCTTCCTTTCTTCTTTATATCTTTGATTATGCCTTCATTTCTTCCATCATTGTTTTCCTCTCTTTGTTTGTTTACAGTCTCTCAGGTGTTTTCTTGGCTCCTTTCTGGACAGTAAAACATAATAAACTGGTTTTAACTGGTCCCAGTGTGTCTGTGAGGCTCTGAACTCCAGTTTGGTTTAAAGTTCCCATCTCTATGAAACCACACTGAGCGCGCTCAGTCTACTGCATAGAAACCACAGTGTGTGTGTGTGTGTGTGATGAGGACAGAAGGTCACATTCATATTCATCAGACTCATTTCTATGCAGTAGACTGAGCGCGCTCAGTGTGTTTTGTTGTTGAACTTGATGATGTGTCGAGAGCGAGAAACTCTCCAGACTGTCAGTCAGCTGATGACCCAGAGCGCCCAAGAGCTGATGGGAGGTCTGTGCAGGTCTGTGGGGGTCTGTGCTGGTCTGTGGGGGTCTGTGCAGGTCTGTGCAGGTCTGTGGGGGTCTGTGCTGGTCTGTGGGGGTCTGTGCAGGTCTGTGGGGGTCTGTGCTGGTCTGTTAGGGTCTGTGCTGGTCTGTGCTGATCTGTGCAGGTCTGTGCAGGTCTGTGCAGGTCTGTGGGGGTCTGTGCTGGTCTGTTAGGGTCTGTGGGGGTCTGTAGGGGTCTGTGCAGGTCTGTGCAGGTCTGTGGGAGTCTGTGCTGGTCTGTGCAGGTCTGTGCAGGTCTGTGGAGGGTGTGGGTGTCTGTACAGGTCTGTGGGGGTCTGTGCTGGTCTGTGCAGGTCTGTGCAGGTCTGTGGGGGTCTGTACAGGTCTGTGGGGGTCTGTGGGGGTCTGTGCAGGTCTGTGGGGGTCTGTGCTGGTCTGTGCAGGTCTGTCAGGGTCTGATTGGCACACCTGAGCACTCTGGTAAAAATTGAGCTGGTAAACGAAACTCAGACTGAAACACCTGAACCTTCTCAGGTTCACAAACTACTGGACAGGAAGTGACTCAGCAGCTTGTTAATTGGCGTGATTAGCAGTAGTGGGATGGGGTGGGGGGTGGGGTCGGCGGCAGATGCAGACATGTGACCTGGAAGGGGGTGGGCAGGGTAACAGTCTGGTTCTCAGGGCTCCGACCTCCCGTGTCTGTGGGGAATCCATTGTCAGCACCATGAAACCGTGAAGTTCACGGTCAGAGCGGCGTGTGACATCACACCGCAGAATGGAAGGGGGGGGGGGCAGCTCTCATGACCTGCAGAGGCATCGGGGGGTTCAGTTCAGCTCAGGGGATTTAGGGGGCAGGTCAGGGTTAAACGGGGGGTAGGGGCGGGGGGCAGACTGTCTGCTCCAGTGTCTTAAAAACCCCACCCCCATGGCGGGGACCCAGATGGGAGGCGAAGGATTAAATCCTGTAGGAGGAGACATGTGACATCATCAGCTGATCAGACAGCTGTCCTCCACCTCCACCTCCCAGTCTGGGCGACCGTGGCGACCGTGGCTCAGGGGGTTGGGAATCGCATCTGTAACCGGAAGGTCGCTGGTTCGATCCCTGGGCTCTCTGTCCTGGTCGTTGTGTCCTTGGGCAAGACACTTTACCCTACTTGCCTACTGGTGTTGGCCAGAGGGGCCGATGGCGCGATATGGCAGCCTCGCTTCTGTCAGTCTGCCCCAGGGCAGCTGTGGCTACAACTGTAGCTGCCTCCACCAGTGTATGAATGTGAGAGTGAATGAATAGTGGTATTGTAAAGCGCTTTGGGTGCCTTGAAAAGCGCTATATAAATCCAATCCATTATCCATTATTATTATTATCACAACTCCTCCTCCTCCTCCTTATCATCATCATCAGATGCTTCACTTGAGCAGCTCGATGGTTTGAAACATCAGCTGATGTTTTTCTGAGTCGTGATCTGTGAGCATGACTCGCCATCACACACCTGCTGAACACGAGACACAATACTGCCCACGATCCAGGTTATTTGTCTGTGTCCACTGACGTCCTCCAGAATAAAGACGCCTCTGGGTTGATCCGCGGCCAGAA
This sequence comes from Simochromis diagramma, assembly GCF_900408965.1. NCBI lineage: Eukaryota > Metazoa > Chordata > Actinopteri > Cichliformes > Cichlidae > Simochromis > Simochromis diagramma. The sequence goes on from NW_024386860.1 coordinate 19,235,246, forward strand.
CTGCATCGGCTTCTTTATCGAGTCACAGTCTGAATAAAGCAGGGGTGTCCAACTGCAGTCCTCGAAGGCCGCTGTCCTGCAGGTTTTAGAAGTGTCCACTGATTTAAATGGCTAAATGACCTCCTCAACATGCCTTAAAGTTCTTCAGAGGCATGGTAACGAACTAATCATTTGATTCAGGTGTGCTGACCCAGGGTGAGGTCTAGAACCTGCAGGACACCGGCCCTTGAGGCCTGGAGTTGGACACCCCTGGCATAAAGCACGCCCTGCTGTGGTCCAGATGTGTTGTCACGGGACACCAAAAGGTGTGAACGGTCCACACCTGGTTTGTACACCTACATGGTGTCGGGTCCGATCGCGTGCTGATGATTTCCTGTTTAAACCAGTTTTGACTTTTCCTGCCGTGACGTCATCAGGATTCATCGTTGCTTTTATAAAGAGGAGTGATGTGGGCCCGGTGCCGGCCCTGTGCCAGCCCGGTGTTGGTGCTGAAGGAAGATTTTGACATGTTTTCCTGTTCTCCTCTTCGAGGAGATGAAATTGGCCTTTAGAGTGATTTGTGCTCAGAGTCTGTGGAAACAAGCGTGAAGCTGTATAAAGAGGCTGAAGTGATGGATGTTTATGAGGAGCTGCAGGCCTGGAGGCATCCTGGGGTCCGGCAGCTGCAGGGTTTGGTGTGTTTGGTTGTTTGTGGGATCCTTTGGGGGTGGGGTGTTGTGTCTTGGTTAACTTTTGTTTCTCTATTGTCGTCGTTCACACTAAAGGATTTGGTCCTGCTGCCAGACTCAGTCTTTCCTCCCACAGCATCCTCTCAAAGAGGCGATGGGGAGGAGGGGGGGAGCCTGGGAAAGTCACCTCAACCAAGTTCAAGTTGAAAAGGGCCAGAGGAGGGAGGAGGAGGAACGATGCATTCACTGAACAGCATAATAAACAGACACAAGACCTGCATTGGTCTTTATCTGAGGGGGCCCACAGAGAGGCTGATCTGTGCTGTGTTTGAGGGGTGGCTGTAGAGCAGGTGGCGGTTTAGTTTGTTGCTCCAGCATGCCAAATATCCCTGGACAAGATGTTAGGTCCACTTTGCTCTCCGACACATCCATCACAGAAAGAATTCTGTAGAAATAATGTGTGGTATAAATTGCTCTGAGGTGGAGCAGGAAAGCGCTGTAGCAGTTCGTTCACCACGTGATGGAAACAACACACTGCAGACCTGAGCCCCGCTGCTTTCTGCTTCTTGTTCAGTCCAGGCCTTCAGATGATGAGAGGTGTAGTAACACGTAATTTAAAGACCTCAGTCTGTGTGACTGACCTGATTGATTATAATTGGGTCCATGCAGTCTTCTAACGTTCCCAGTTTATTTATAACAAACACTGGCTCTGATTCTTTCAGTACATATACATCATTGCCATCTTTGTCATCATTGCCTGCGTCACATTCATGTGTTCATCATAGCCTGAGGGTCAACGCGAGGCCTGAGTTCTGCCTGCCGGAGTCACCTGGATACTGCTTTGGGCAGGTGTTTCCAGTCATCATCATCGCCACCTCATTGCCACCTCCTCGCCCTTATTATCATCATAACCCTCATCTCCACATCTGCCTCCTGTCAGTGAGTGTTTGTGTTTTTAAACCTGCTTCACCATCAGAAACGTCCACTGAGACTCCGCCCCTGACCCTCCTGCTTCCCCTTAGGTGTGCTCGGAGCGTTGGAGTTGGCCTTCTTGAAGGAGCCTGGTGATGTTATTGCGGTCAGGGGCCGTCCCCTGATGCTGGACTGTCAGGTGGAGGGGGAGGGGCCTATCGCTATCACCTGGAGACTCAACGGGGTTCCCATAGCGACTGGTACCAGAGCAACAGTGCTCACCAACGGCACGCTGCTCATCAGAAATTTCTCCAAGAGACGAGAGAGCAACGAGACGGATGCCGGAGAGTACGAGTGTGCAGTGCAGAACCGCTATGGCATGCTGGTCAGCCGCAAGGCCCGCGTCCAGCTCGCATGTGAGTTGCCGTCCACCCAAACACACAAAAAACATCAAACAAACCTCACAGTAACACACAGGTGACCCACCTGTACTAACGGTCTCTTCTCCACCTCCCACCAGCCCTCCCTAAGTTCCTCTCTCACCCAGAGTCCATGCATGTGGATGTAGGGGGTGTGGCCAGACTCACCTGTCAGGTGAATGGTATCCCAGAGGCCAACATCACCTGGCAGAAAGACAGATGCTCACTGAGCACCGATAACCACAGGTATGTCTTTAGTGAAGTGTGATGAGATTAAATTTTAACGTATAAGGATTCAAGCCTGCTTGTATATGCTTTGTGTACAGGTACACCTTGCTTCCTAATGGCGTGCTGCAGATCACCGGCGTTCAGCAGACTGACAGCGGTTTGTTTCGCTGCATCGCCTCAAACATCGCCAACACTCGCTACAGCCACGAAGCCCAGCTGACTGTCACCGGTAAGACAAAACTGAGGACAAGGTTCTGTAAGGCAAAACTCACATAATTAAAGACTGAATGCCCTGAATACCCTCACTCTGGACAAGAGTCCAGAGTGAGGGTAGAAAGACTCTAGAATGAGGGTAGAAAGAGTCCAGAGTGAGGGTAGAAAGAGTCTAGAGTGAGGGTAGAAAGAGTCCAGACTGAGGGTAGAAAGAGTCCAGACTGAGGGTAGAAAGAGTCCAGACTGAGGGGAGAAACAGTCCGGACTGAGGGTAGAAAGAGTCCGGACTGAGGGTAGAAGAGTCTAGAGTGAGGGTAGAAACAGTCAAGACTGAGGGTAGAAGAGTCCAGACTGATGGTAGAACGAGTCCGGACTGAGGGTAGAAAGAGTCCAGAGTGAGGGTAGAAAGAGTCCAGAGTGAGGGGAGAAAGAGTTCAGAGTGAGGGTAGAAGAGTCCGGACTGAGGGTAGAAAGAGTCCAGAGTGAGGGTAGAAAGAGTTTAGAGTGAGGGTAGAAACAGTCCAGAGTGAGGGTAGAAACAGTCCAGACTGAGGGTAGAAAGAGTCCGGACAGAGGGTAGAAAGAGTCCAGACTGAGGGTAGGAAACAGTCCGGACTGAGGGTAGAAAGAGTCCAGACTGAGGGTAGAAACAGTCCGGACTGAGGGTAGAAAGAGTCTAGAGTGAGGGTAAACAGAGTCTCGGGGTGTTTTTGAGGGTTTCTGGTCTTCTGGACACAGCTGCAGGATCCAGGATCTACAAGGAGCCCGTAATCCTGTCCGGCCCTCAGAACCTCACCATCAATGTCCACCAGACTGCCATCCTGGAGTGTGTTGCCACAGGAAACCCCCGGCCCATCGTGTCCTGGAGTCGCCTCGGTAACGCCTCCTCCTGCACTCATTGATCCAATCACTAGTATTGATTACCTGTTAAGATCAGCTGTGTTAATGATGGTGTCTGTGTGCGGTCAGACGGCCGGTCCATCGGCGTGGAGGGGATCCAGGTTCTGGGAACAGGAAACCTGATGATCTCTGATGCCACTCTGCAGCACTCAGGCGTTTACGTTTGTTCGGCTAACAGACCGGGCAGCAGGTCCAGGAGGACAGCGCTTGGACGCCTCGTTGTACAAGGTAGGTACGCTTGCACACAGCAACAACACATCAGCTGGCCAAATGTGACCGACCTGTCCTCACCTTAAACATTCAAACTTTTCACCTTAGAAGTCCTGCAGGTCAAATCTTTGATCTTCAGACTGAGGGACATTTCTGGATGTACGGCGTCTGTTCTGTTTGAATAAACCTTTATTTCTATTCACACTAAGTTTCAGACAAATCCATTCGGAACGGTTGTGATTATCAGAGAAAGTCGGTCAGGCACAGCGATGAAGGAACTGCTGCTGGTTGAAAATGAGTCACTCTCTGTCCTCCTTTCAAAGCGAGTTCTGGTTCTCCTGAAGGAGCAGCTTTTGGTACTGAAGTGACTCAGATGGCGGGCAGCGAGTCTGATTTGCTGGCCCCTCATCAATGATTGGTGTGCAGACTGAAACAAACCTGCTGCTCCTTCATGACTGACACTTCTCCTTGAAAGTTGGGCGCGTAGGATGTAGAGCTAATCATCCACTAATCGGAAGATCGGTGACTCAGTCCCAAATATTCCTGGGAAAGATGCCCTCAGATGCATCCACCAGAGTGAGGACGTCAGACAGGAAGTACAGGTGCAGAAAAAAGTGCTGGTGTTATGTGTGAATGAGGCAGTGCTTCGAGCACTCAGGTGGAACAGGAAAGAACGCGATTACTGACCAATAAGATCCTCAGAACAAGCCTGAGGCAGACTTCCTGCGAACACAGCGGCGAGCAGCTGCAGAGCAACCGCTCCATCTGTTCAGCTCCACCTCATCATGTCGAGTGTGCAAACACACATGCAGTGTGCGTGTGTGTTCATCTGTCAGCTCTTGAACTTGACTGGTTGTGTGTCGAGTTCAGTTCAGCCTGCTGCTGTCGGACTCTTCAACCCCGACATGTGACTTCTGACCCTCTCTGTAAATCAGAGAGGTGACAGCAGCACCTCAGAGTTCACTTCCTGTTAACGTGAGCGCGTCAGACGCATTTGTTTTTGAAACCGTGAGGTGTTGATGATCTTATATGTGAGTTTGTGGGAGAAAAACGCACTGGCTGCAGCTTTTCCTGCAGTTTCTGGGTGCGTGCAGCCACGTGTCATCTACGCAGCAGTCACAGTGTTTTCCCACACACGGTGGAAAGATCAGCGCACAGCCCCGAGGACTCCATGTGGTTCCGATCAGAGTTTCCTCTGCAGCTCCACGCAGACGTGTGAGACGTTCAGGGACTCCTGTCCTGCTCGCTCAGCTGCAGCTCAGTCAGAGGTCATGTAGGAGGAGGGGTCAGAGGTCACACAGGCCCATTGTGAACATGTGTGTGACTGAGAGCTTCATGAGAATCTGGATTAGCATGAGAAGAGCCCCACTTCACAATGAGGACTTTATTCCCACTGAAACTCCGTCTGTCACTCTGACACTCAGACTTGCAGACTGTCCTCACCACAAAAACACGAGTGCACAAACGGGCAGGGCCACAACAGACGGCCTCGGTCTAAACCCAACCGCAGCTCCTGCTCTGTGTGATGATCCAGCTTTCCTTGTCCTGCATGAAAGGGTTCATCCCTCATGCACCCATCTGAAGTCAGTTTGGCTCAACGCACAAGTAAAACACCCAAAGTGCTTTCCACTCACACAGTATGTGACGAACATGTTGTTACACAACAGCATCCAGAGGAGATGGCTCACACATCATCGGCGGCAGCGCCCACAGAGACCTAAACAGTAGGAAGAAGAAGCCACCGTAACAACCTTCTTTTCACTGACACGTCCACGTGACTCCCATCAGAGACAGACGCATTAACATCAAATCATTTCTTCTATTATTATTATTATCATTATTGTTGTGTTTAATTCAGCTTATTTCTATTGTTAGTTTCAGGGTACGTCGTTTCCTTGTCTGTAGCTGGTGTGAGTTATCATTTTATCACATCTGAGTTGTTTTTACAAAGACGACTTCATCGTTTTTACACGTGTGCCACTGTGAAACTAACTGCAAACAAAAAGCACGCGTGACAAACATGTCAATCAGAGACACGAAAATAAAAGGGAGGAGACGCGATGTGCTGACGTCGCGTTTCAGTTTCAGTCAGGATGAACTCGACAGTGTCTTCAGAAGATGATCATCAGTAAACAAAATCATCCACAAGGCAGAGCAACCCCATAGTAATAGCAATCATCAATAATATGAACAAAAATATTCTCAGCAGTTTAATCAGAAGAGTTTTTAAAGATAAAGTCTTTTATTGTTGCCGTGCATCGTTCAGGCTGGCGTACAGCCCACACAACAACAACACAGAAACAGAACAGAAAATAGGAAAGTACAAATACACAAAATACAGTCCTGCTAAAAATGATAAAAAAGTAAGTGTGTGTGTGTGTGTGTGTGTGTGTGTGTGTGTGTGTGTGTGTGTGTGTGTGTGTGTGTGTGTGTGTGTGAGAGATATGGGGGTGGACATATAAATACATTTTATTTGTGGAGGGATAATGACCGTTGACCTCCTAAGATACAGAACCCCAAGTTCAAGAGCAACACACACACACTTTTATAAATGACTCCTATTCATCCCTTTCCCCTCCCCTGTGACCTCTGACCCCTGACCTCCCCCTCTTTCCATTCAGAGTGGGAGGGGGCGGGGCTCTTGTGGGGTGACAGAGATGTGTGTGTACGGTTTCCCTGTAGCCATGGAGATGAAGCGGGTGGAGACAGACAGCTGTGTCTGTGTGTGTGTGTGTGTGTGTGTGTGTGGTGGTGGTGGTGGGAGGGTGGGGTCAAAGGTCAAAGTGCTGTTCAAAGATAACAGAGACACGAGCTCAAGTTTTCACTCTGAGGACACGGCGTGTGATGATAACATGATGCGTTTTTAGTGATTAGCTTTATGTAGCGAGTTATTCATCCACCAGGTGGCTCCAAAGACTCACATGAGCAGCATCACCTTTGAAGACATGTATAAACCTCTGTTACAGTTACATTAAATACAAATTAAATACGTGTTAGCGTTTTGACCTTGGGCTCGTGGCTTTTCTCCCCGTTACGGCGCTGCTACGATGTTTGATAGCGTTCCTCACTTGTGGTATTTCTGAGGTTCTTTAGATAAAATGAGCACGTCTGTGTCACAATACGGCTGTGTGCAGGCAAGAGTAGGACCCAAACGCAAACTCGCAGAGACGAAAAGTAAACTCAAAAAACACAGCTTTATCTCTGGCGTGGAGTGGGACACGAAAAACAATACAAAACTAAACTAGGAAAACTAAAGCACAAGGAGCCACAGGGAAAAATCACACAGCTATGAGGGAGGACGCAACCCTGACAAAGAGAAACATGGGGCTTAAATACACTGAGGGATAACAAGGGGGAATGAGCCACAGGAGGAGAGCACAGCTGGGAGTAATTAGGCAGGACGAGACAAGGGAAGCAAAACCAGAAACATTAACATAGGACAGACTGTGAAAGTAAAACAGGAAACACACTGACGGGACTCAAGACATGTAAACTTAACAGACTGAGGAGACAGAACATAGGGACCTGAAACATGGAACAGAAAGGCACAGTAGACACAACATGAACATAACAACGCCACAGGGGAAGAGTAAAACAAAATGCAGGAACACAGGACCTCTTTCAAAATAAAATGGGAAACATAATGAAACGCAAATATGACAACATAAGAAACACAGACATGAAGCACATGAAAGACAAGGGAGACTTAACAGGGGTTGGAAACACAAGGGGAATCTAATAAACAAATGAACTTAGATAACCTAATGAACAAAATAAACTCAAACTTAAAACGCTGGGTCAAAAGACCCAGGATCATGACAGTCTGTCTGATTCTGACAGTTTTCCTGGTCGTCTCCACTCGTGATGGTGCTGCGGCACATCCCCCCACAGGCCTCACAGAGAATAAGTTTTCAGAGGGTAAACCACCAGCTCAGGTTTGCCCTGTGTTGAAATTGTAACGCTCTGTCTTCTGGCCCGCAGCTCCTCCAGAGTTTGTTCAGTGGCCACAGTCTGTCTCCAGACCAGCAGGGGCCAGCGCCGTCTTCAGCTGCACGGCGTCTGGCGTCCCCGACCCCCACCTCATCTGGCTGAAGAACGGCAAACTGCTGATACCCAGCGGCAACGTCAAGCTCACCAACGGGAACACGTGAGATCCTTCTGTTTACGCTCAGAAGGTCTTTCTCTCTGTGAGGTTACTGCACGGTTTAACGTCCCACCTCTTCTCTGCCACCACCTGCAGGACGCTCGCCATCACCCGCATCACCCCCGAGGATGAAGCCATCTACCAGTGCATTGCCGAAAACAGCGCTGGCACCAATCAGGCCAGCGCTCGCCTCGCCATCAGCCAGGGCTCAGAGCTGCCCGAGGCCCCCACCGGCCTCCAGGCAGCGGCGCTGAGCTCCAGCAGCCTGCAGCTGACCTGGGACCAGCCGACAGAACATGTGAGCCAGCAGATCATCGGATATGTCCTGCACATCAGGAAACTGGGCGGTGAGAGAGGGGTGGGGTTGGTATTTTTAAGTCTGAGATCGTCCGTGTGAGGAGACTAGAAATGAGATTATAGGGTAATGACGTGATATGAACTTTCTCTGTGGGGGCATAATTACTGGTTCCTGATTGGCTGGAGACTGATTGGTGCGTGTAACCGATAATCCCAATCAATCAGTCTGCAGCACCATCACCGACTGTGGTTGCTTTCACCTGTTTGACCTTTGATCTGTGACCTCCTCAGAGCCGGACAGTGCTGAGCTGCAGGAGGCCGTCAGTAAAACCACCTTCAAACACGAATTCAGCAACCTGGAAGCTGCCACCACCTACTCCATCTACCTGAAGGCGTACTCGGCGCTGGGAGGCAGCCAGCAGTCTGACAGCATCATGGCCAGCACGCTGGGCGGTGGTAGGTCACCTCTGACTGATAACACTGAAAACACTCACACTATATCTAATATCTATAAAACCTCGCCATCTGAAGATGGCGCCACAGCATTCCAGCCTCGGAAAAAGGCCTCCACCTAAAACTAATCTCCTGGGTCTCAGGTTCATGAGGTGTTTCAGATCTACTCACAATGACATGAAAACATTAGCTGAAGCCTGTTATGAAGGTCTGCAGCTTGGTCCTGAATGGAGCTGATGAAGCTGTAGATTTGTAGGAAACAAGACCCGGCTGGTAAAAGTTTCTGGTAAAGACCCATCGGTGTAAGGGCAGCGCTTCCTACCACACACAAAGAGAAGGATTGGCTTCATATTAGTGAACAGTAATCTGATCAGACGATTGATAGAAGGATGGTGCAGCTCCACACTTCTGCCAGCAGAGGGCACACCCACCCAGCCTGAGGCTTTAAGCACCATCTTTATGTTTCAGAGGATGAATGCAGAAACACTGTCACTGTTTGATGTGTTGATGTCATGAACAGGGTTTGACCTCAGAGGTGCGGGCCTGGGGTGGGGTAGACCTGCTCTGATCACAATAAAACCATGTTTAAACGTTTTGGAGATGCTGTCTCTGTGAATGACCGCAGGCACTGTCTGCCCCACAGTTCCCAGTCCTCCCAGTTTCTTCACTAAGGTCCTGAACCAGACCGCCATGCAGGTGTACTGGGAGCTTCCCAGCAAGCCAGGGAAGCTGGAGGGCTTTAGACTGGAGTACCGCAGTGTTTCCAACCCAGAAGTGCAGGGGCAGGAAACCTTCCCAGCACACATCAACACCCACACCATCTCCCACCTGGGTGAGTATGAGGCTGGTGTGTACGGCAGCCCGACAGGAAGTGGATACAGCGTTGTGATAATCTGTTTGTTTACTTTCTGCAGAGCCGGCGGCCATTTACGAAATCCAGCTGGTGGCGTTTAACGGGAACGGAGACAGTCCGTCCAACCGCCGCCTTGTATCTCTGGCAGAGGGAGAGAGAGCTGCAGCAGGTAGGAGCCTGACCTCTGACCTCTTGCACACCGTCACCAATGGAAGCAGTGTAACATGTGATGTTTGTCGCCCTCAGCTGGTTCAAGCTGTAACTGCGATCAGGCTGACAGCTCGACGTCCGCTCTGCTGGTTGGCCTTCACAGTGGCCTAGCCTGCATCCTCTGCTGCCTGCTGCTCGTCCTGCTGGCATACAGACGCAAGTAAGGCCTTCACCATCATCGTCCTCACCGTCCTCACAACCACCACCGCCATCATCGTCTTCATCATCCTCACTGTATTCTGTGCTCAGTTTTTTCTGCAGGAAGAGGGAGAGCTGGGAGACTCCACCCACTCTGAATGGCGTCAGTGGTCCTAAAGGCCACACACCTGAGAGCTTCGAGCTCAGCCAGGTAAACACACACACACACACCTGGATGATTATTAAGGGATGGTCCTGATCCAGAGTACGGGGTCAAATACCTGCCTGAGGAAACACCTTCCTGTCAATGACCCCCTTCTCCCTTGCTCCGCCTACAGAGATGCGATTCCACCCTTCCTCCATTGATGGTCATGGTTGAACCTGCTCTACCTGTTCACCTGGGCACAGGCACCGGATAAAACACCACACATTCTCCCCCCCCGGCCTGTGGCGCCTTCTCTCCTCCTGACAGCCTTACCGCATTTAGGATAGGAGATTAACGCATAGATTATAATGATGATGATGATGATTTGTCTGAGGAAGCTCCAGGTGGCGTCTGATCCCACAGGGAGACTGAACCCGTTGAACTTGACTGCTGTGACACCAATCCCAAATGAGATTGTCTCCAGATCAAAACCAAAGTGGAATTCTTCACCTGTAAACACACAAATTGTTGGTCACATGACTCTGGCTCCTCCCCCTGTGCGTTCAGATGCTGATGCTTACTTCCTGTTGAAACCAAAAGCTTTTTTCTTTAGTTTGGGCTCATTTTGTTTTAGTCACCGACGGTGCCGAGTTTCCAGAGACGATGAGGCCTTTTGCCGGCTTGACCAGAGACGGGCCTCTGAGATGCACCTGAGAAGGTGTTCTACCTGCCGTTTGCCGGTCCTCAGAGGCCCAGAGCCAAAGGGAATTATTGTTTCTCTGGTCAGCAGGTAACCTTAGAGGACGCTAACGCTCCTCTGCTCCGCTTTAGCCTTTCAGTGTTTGTCTGTTTCGTCGAGTTCGCCTCCGGTCAGGATGTGGACGAGGCCCACGGTCGGCTTGCCTCTCCTCCCCTCCCTCCACTCCCCTCTCCAACTCCTCCACCAAACTGTTTCCCCCCAAAGAGAGCTACCTCGGGCTTCATGCCAAACCTCTAAATTGCTGTTAGCCTCCCGCTGCAGGTCAAGCTAACCTACCTCAAACCAAAAGCCTCCTCTGGGACCTTTTCCCTGTTTTAACCTTTTTTCCCACGAGACCTTGGCTTCGTTGCTCTGGATCCATCCCTCGCTGTCTGTAGATGTCTTTGCTTCTGCTGATGAGGGACAGAAGAGCAGCTCTGTACCTGAGAAGATCTGACTGCTTCACCTGGGAAAGGTGAGACAGGAAAGTGTGGGACATCTCTGGCCTTGTCTGTCCCGATTTCAATAAATTTTTTTATGTTTTCAAGGGCTTCCACTTCCCGTTACCTGCCCACAGGTATGTACAGCCCCATGAGCCATGTCTAAACTGACCTCTGATGTATTTTAATGCATCAAATGAATATAGATGAAGAGCAGCTTTCTGTAGAGTTCAGCCAAATATTATTTAAAATGAGCTGAATGCCTTCCAAAGAAAAGAAAAACTAGTTTACCTGCATTTCCTGTTTGTTTTCACTCTGGTTCCTGTCTGAGTCGAAGAACAAACAAAACCAAAATAATTCCTCGCCATCACATTTTATGTCTCACACAAACACTTTGGAAAAAGAAGTGAAAGTATATTTTCTTATGTCGTGGTAGGATGAGCTGTCAGGAAAACCAAATAAATGAAGGATAAAACCGCGCTGACCAAAAGCTCAGAAATATCCAGATATTATGTTTGTATTTACGCCACAGAGCATGCTCACTCTGTGCGGATTAATGTCTCTACGAGTGACCTCCGACCCCCTGACCTCCTGATCCTGAGGACTTTACTGTAGCCCTCTGTGACCGGGACCAGGTCCCGTGTCTGATCCGTGCAAACATTTTCCAGACCAACAGAGAAAAATCGTCCATGTCTTAGAAACGTGTCCTTCTTCCAAACATACATTCTTCAAATTTAACTCATAAATGATATTTTCTCTCTGCAGGGAACGTTGAACTCTTTTAGGTTTTTGATGTTTTGGCATTGGTGCTACCTAAAACAAGTTAAAAGACTAGAAAAACAGAATGAAAAGATTGGATTTGCTGATGAAAATGATCCGGTATCACCTCGAGTACATGAATGCTGTGCTTGGCCATCAGCCCCGAGGACTCTGAGCTTCACATCTCCTCACCTGAACGTTTCTTTAATGTTCTCCTTTGTGAGCTGAGGGTTTTTGTCTCTGCTGCACGATTCAATCCACAGGCAGATGTCCTGCTTCTCAGTCAAAATCCATCATTCCATCAGTGATGGTGAGCTGTTCTGGTCTGTATGCACTGAAGCAGTCCCAAACCATAACACCACCATAGATGCTTTTGGACTGCGGGAACATTTTCGTAGCTGTGGTCACTCCACGCTGCAGGAAGTACAAACTGTCAAAGTTCTTGGAACCTGTTTAGCTGCTAATTCAGGACTTTTACTCTCTGAGTGACAAAGTGCATGCTGATTGGTGCACCACCATCACTCGCCATTTAAAACCGTGTAATCAACAGTTAGTTCTACAAATGGCAGAAACCATGGAGAACAGGAACTCTGTTCTTCTCTGGCCTCACCTCCACCCTCATTAATTGCAGCGTCACTATAACAGTTTATGTGAAAGTGCTTTGTGGTCCTCGGCTGAGACAGTTGTGGTTCTCAATGCTTTCTTTCTACTCACGCTGCTCTCCTCCGTCCTCTAAAGAACCTTCATCACCTGCGTTACAGGCAGTGGTGATCATTTTCTGAAGTCCTCGCTCTTCTCATCTGTTCAGGACTCACTTCCTAAAACATGCGGAGATCTATACCTGAAAACACCTGTTTCAAATATCGTTTTCACCCATAAAGGGTCATATTTGAATGCTACTGAACTGTTTTCTGTTTAAAACCTTTTAGGATGTTTTAAGTCGCACTGATGCAGAAAAGAATCTCAAACTTTTTCCTGGAGCCAGTGCTCCTCCTTAAAGCCCAGACTTAACAGACCAGACTGTAAACTGTGCCAAAGTGTAGGTCAGGGTGGGGAACTCCAAGGGCCGGTGTCCTCCAGGTTTTGGATCTCACAGTCAACACACCTGAACCACATGATGAGTTCATTACCAGGCCTATGGAGAACGTCACAACATGTTGAGGAGGTCATTTAGGCATTTAAATCAGCTGTGTTGGATCAAGGACACGTCTAAAACCTCCAGGGCCCTCGGGGCCTGGAGTTCGACATCCCTAGCGTAGGTGAAAACTGTCATGAGCCATCTTTGTGTCAGAGTGTCTTTGATTTTGGACCTTTGACCTCCTCCCCCAGTTCAACAAAACACCCTCCTTGCTGTCTTCAGGGTCAAAGGTCAGAGGTCGCAGAGCTCCCCGCTGTCTTCATCTCTGCTCCGAAATGAGACGATTGTTTCTAAAAGTAAAGTTTTCAGGTGTTTTGTTGAGTTTGTTCTTTTTCTAGAACTTTCCGCTTTCCGTTCGTTCTTATCTTTCCGTCGCTGCCGTTTGGCAGCAAAGAGGAAAGCTGCCAAAATAAAGACATTAAAATTTGTATTTTTATTCTAATAATATTATGATTCTTCCAGTTTGACTTTTTTCTGATTCTTTATGTTTGTAGCTGATATGAAGATATTTGTAGAGTTGTAAAAGCTGTTCCAAGCTGAAGGTAGAGCCTCTGATTAAATAGCCATATTTACCCATAAGCCATATGTGATGTCAAAGCCATGCTGTGCATAAAAACCTGTTTTATTGTTTGTCCGAGCTGAGTCCACCTCCTGCTGTCGACACACTGTAGAAACTAAACCTGAGATGTAGCGATCGTAGTGACTGAAGCCTAGAACCAATGAGAGAAATGATGCTTTAATGATTCTGTTTTCTCTATAAAGATGTTTGAATAATGTGTCACAAAAATAAAAGCACCCAAAGCTTTAAACTGCTTTTTAAACCGAGCTCTGAGCTCTTGTATTCAGAGCCTCCTGTTTGTGCTGCAGATTCTCTCCACAGACTGTTTCCCTGTCCTAATTTCTGCTGTTCAGACACATAAAAACCAAATAAAGCTGAAGTAGAAAACATGTCTTTGTTCATCATTTATTTAGCGGACGAGCTGCTCGTGCAGCGACACCTGAGGTTTGACAAGGTGAGTTTAATGTACAGTCATGTGAACTGCCGATAAAGACACGTTAAACCGATTTGTGACTGCATCAGCATCTGTTTTCTAATAGTATTAAATAAGGGAAGCGTACATTAAGATCACTGGTCCCAGCACAGAACCCTGAGGAACTCCACGGCCAGTTTTGGGTGTTAGGGATTACAAAGTAACAAGTTACTGTAATCACATTACATTTCAGTAATGCAGTAATGTAATCGCATTACAGTTGCAATTATGTCATTACTTTCATTGAACAAGTTCTTGAGATAGTGCCAGCTGGACAGAAAGAAAACATTCTTGTATGGTACAGTCAGCTGATTCAGTTCATGTGCAGGAGGAGGACAATGGTGGAGCAGCACAGCGATAGCGTTCGAGGAGTGGAGATGTGGGCATTGCTTTTATTTTACTACACAAAAGGACAGGAAGACGGTAGAGTGGAAAGTGCAGCCAGGACACAAACAACCAGACTTTTCTACTAACACAACTTTGACTTGTAACAGTCGTAATAGTGCGGTGTCTCCTTGAGACAGCGTAAGTTGATGTTTAGTGATGTCACAAGTATTCACCACTGCCCTCTGTAGAGCGGCGTGCTCACACATGGACCTCATATCGTTACCTCACTAACTCAAAGTATGTTGTATGAACTGTATGTTGGTTGTATGAACTCTGCTCACTTCAAGTATGATGAGACCGCAGCCGTTCAGCCGGGCTTGCAAGGTTGGACAAACACTGTGGAATTCCCACTGCCACTATGGTCGCAAGCTTTTGACTGTCCCGCTGAGTGTGTCGGCTGCCTCCTGTCGACCACTGAATACAGTCCACGTTACAGACACTTTGCTAACATGTGAACGGGTGGCATGCTAACGCTAAGCTAGCCAAGAACCCAGAGTGTTGTTAAAGCAGACGTTAGCCCAGCATCCAGAGCCTGAACTTATGAGCTCATCTTTAATTTGAGTTAATAAGTGATAAACTAAAAACCAAAGTCCATATGTGTGCGGTCATTAGGAGGGCTTTGAGTTGGTGTGTGGGACTGTAGCCTGTAGGTAACTGGTAACAATGGGTTTCAGGTCATTTTGTAGAGAAATCAGAAAGTAATGTAACCAGTAGTCTGACAACATACTTCTCCGGCGAGGAATTAAATAAGTTACTACATTACTTTTAAGAAAAGTAAAAGCTAATGTGTGATCCATTACTTTTCTTGAGTAACTACCCCAACACTGCCAAGGATGATAACATTGCTAAAAACCTGAAACACAAACAAACATGCATGGGTCACATCATGGGTATGGTCACATTTGAACCTCCAAAGCTGCAGTTCCTCTAACATCCAGCAGATGTACCAGTGACTCAGTCTCCAGAGACTTCCATGCCCCCACAGGTCACCTGTTTGAACTGGATTAAGTCTTAAAGCTTGCATCATTAGGGGCGTGACCTCCTTGACTAACAAGTGGATGGTGAAACAGGCAGCTGTAGCTGCTCGCTGTCCGCTTGGCTGAACTGGATCTCTGGACCACGTTTGTGCTGTCAGACATCATCTAACCAATAACATGACTGCTGTGAGGTCACCATACTAACAGACTGAGAAGGCTGAGCTCTGAATGAGTGAGATTTGATGTTGTTGTATGCCACGCCTATACAGCCTCTGGATGCAGACACATCCTGTTGTCTTAGAGCTCCACCCTGTGGTTCACAGAGTGAGCACGTCCATTTTGGAGGTGTCCCTGACGAGGTCATCCAGACACTAGAAGTTGCTCTGTGGATTCAGATGAGATTAATGATTGATTGAGATTAATGAGAAAAAAAGATGCACTTTAATTTGTAATCAGGAGGCATCAGCATGCTGCTGCTGTTTGACTGCAGTCACCTCTCTTAAAGGCCTGACACAAGGGTCAGAGGTCAGCGCCTTCTCTCTGAGCATCATCTGTGGAGGGCGTGACAAAACATGTGATCTAAACTGATAAAGTCAACATGCAGACAAAATGACCGTGTTATTCTGATTCTGTGGCAACAACTCTGCTCAGGCGCCTGCAAATAAAAATCACCTGACACAAAGCATAAGTCACATGCTAAAGTCACGTGCTTTCATTGGCTGATCTGCTGCAGTCTGGTTGTTGGTGGAGGGCTGCGGCTCGTGCTCCCTGCTGTGAGGACCCTCTCTGGTGGACATTCGGTCTATGTATTGGGACGAAGTGTCCGCATCACTCCTCACCCAGCGGCAGCAGGCGGCGAGGTCGGCCCTAAAGGACGGCGTGTAGAAGCCGTAGATGATGGGGTCGCAACAGGTGTTCAGGTTCCCGAACACAAAGAGGGCGTGGTGGACGTACTCCGGTGTGATGCGCAGCATGTCGGGCTGGAACCAGTACCAAATCCCCAGCAGGTAGTATGGCGTCCAGCACACGACAAAGGACAGCACGATGACCACCGTCATCTTCAGAGTCTTCATCCGAGCCTTTGGGATGATGTCGGTGCCACTGCGACGCAGGGGCGACTCACCTGCTGAAAGAGGGAGTGTCTACATTGCTGATCATACAACAAATCAGCTGTGATGGCTGAGAACAGGTGTGGTTCAGATGCGTTACAGGTGTTGTTCACAGATGTGTTACCTTTGTCTCTCAGGTGCTGCTGGTGGATGTGCAGCAGGATGCGGCTGTAGCAGCAGCTCATCACCAGCAGGGGGACGACATACAGCGTGGTAAAGTGAAACATGTTGTAAACAGTTTCCTGCCAGCGGCGACTGAAGCTACCGTGAGACACACACTGAGTGAAGTCCACCGAGTCCACCCTGATGGTCCTGAAGATAAATAGCTAATGGACGGACAGAGTCACACTTTGGAGGCCTCACATTAGTATTTCTAACAATAAACAACAGCTCATTAGATAAAAATCCAGATGTGACGTCCTGGTCTGAGTTTCAGTTTTGCTCTGAAGCTGCTCTTACTTTGAACTAGCAACTGACGTCTCAGCATCGGTAGCATGCCTTATAGAAACAAAGGGGAGCAGTTAGCCTGAGCTATCAGCAGGAGGTTGTGCATGGATAATCCAGAGCATTCCTGCCAGGATTAACACGCAGTCAGAATTTACTGCAGGAACTTTCACCTGGATCAGCTGCATGTGAGAGCAGCTGGCACCTGCTGACAGGTGGAGAAGCTGCTCACTGCTCAGACAGGAGGATCTCTAACAAGAAAACGTGATCATTTGACCTGTTTTAATAAAATCAAGTTTCTTGTCGCCTCATACATGTGGGTGCAGAACGAGCAGCAGTTGCACAGGTAGCAGCAACACACAACTTAATGTTATGTTACCTGACAGACTGCTGCATTCACTTTTCAGCTGTGGAACAAACTCATGTCTTTCATAACAAGCGAGTCATCTCCAGGTGTTTTATTTTTCGCGTATATGTCAGAGACAAAACTCCAACCGTGAGTTACCGTTACCTCTGCTCACAGTTACTTCTGCTCACAGTTACCTCTGCTCACAGTTACCTCTGTGGATAGTTACCTCTGCTCACAGTTACCTCTGCTCACAGTTACCTCTGCTCACAGTTACCTCTGCTAATAGTTACTTCTGCTCACAGTTACCTCTGTGGATAGTTACCTCTGCTCACAGTTACCTCTGCTCTCAGTTACCTCTGCTCACAGTTACCTCTGCTCTCAGTTACCTCTGTTGACAGTTACCTCTGCTCACAGTTACCTCTGCTCACAGTTACCTCTGCTCACAGTTACCTCTGCTCACAGTTACCTCTGCTCACAGTTACCTCTGCTCACAGTTACCTCTGCTCACAGTTACCTCTGCTCACAGTTACCTCTGCCCACAGTTACCTCTGCTCACAGTTACCTCTGCTCACAGTTACCTCTGCCCACAGTTACTTCTGCTCACAGTTACCTCTGTGGATAGTTACCTCTGCTCACAGTTACCTCTGCTCTCAGTTACCTCTGCTCACAGTTACTTCTGCTCTCAGTTACCTCTGCTGACAGTTACCTCTGCTCACAGTTACCTCTGCTCACAGTTACCTCTGCTCACAGTTACCTCTGCCCACAGTTACTTCTGCCCACAGTTACCTCTGCCCACAGTTACCTCTGCTCACAGTTACCTCTGCCCACAGTTACCTCTGCCCACAGTTACCTCTGCTCACAGTTACCTCTGCTCACAGTTACCTCTGTTGATAGTTACCTCTGCTCACAGTTACCTCTGCTCTCAGTTACCTCTGCTCACAGTTACTTCTGCTCTCAGTTACTTCTGCTCTCAGTTACCTCTGTTGATAGTTACCTCTGCTGACAGTTACCTCTGCTGACAGTTACCTCTGCCCACAGTTACCTCTGCCCACAGTTACCTCTGCTCACAGTTACCTCTGCTCACAGTTACCTCTGCCCACAGTTACTTCTGCCCACAGTTACCTCTGCTCACAGTTACCTCTGCTCAGTTACCTCTGCCCACAGTTACTTCTGCCCACAGTTACCTCTGCCCACAGTTACCTCTGCCCACAGTTACCTCTGCTCTCAGTTACCTCTGTTGACAGTTACCTCTGCTCACAGTTACCTCTGCCCACAGTTACCTCTGCCCACAGTTACCTCTGCTCACAGTTACCTCTGCTCACAGTTACCTCTGCCCACAGTTACCTCTGCCCACAGTTACCTCTGCTCACAGTTACCTCTGCTCACAGTTACCTCTGCCCACAGTTACCTCTGCTCTCAGTACTCTGCTCTCAGTTACCTCTGCCCACAGTTACCTCTGCTCACAGTTACCTCTGCTCACAGTTACCTCTGCCCACAGTTACTTCTGCTTACAGTTACCTCTGTGGATAGTTACCTCTGCTCACAGTTACCTCTGCTCACAGTTACCTCTGCTCACAGTTACCTCTGTTAATAGTTACTTCTGCTCACAGTTACCTCTGTGGATAGTTACCTCTGCTCACAGTTACCTCTGCTCTCAGTTACCTCTGCTCACAGTTACCTCTGCTCTCAGTTACCTCTGTTGATAGTTACCTCTGCTGACAGTTACCTCTGCTCACAGTTACCTCTGCTCACAGTTACCTCTGCTCACAGTTACCTCTGCTCACAGTTACCTCTGCTCACAGTTACCTCTGCTCACAGTTACCTCTGCTCACAGTTACCTCTGCCCACAGTTACCTCTGCTCACAGTTACCTCTGCTCACAGTTACCTCTGCCCACAGTTACTTCTGCTCACAGTTACCTCTGTGGATAGTTACCTCTGCTCACAGTTACCTCTGCTCTCAGTTACCTCTGCTCACAGTTACTTCTGCTCTCAGTTACCTCTGTTGATAGTTACCTCTGCTGACAGTTACCTCTGCTGACAGTTACCTCTGCTGACAGTTACCTCTGCCCACAGTTACTTCTGCTCACAGTTACCTCTGCCCACAGTTACTTCTGCCCACAGTTACTTCTGCCCACAGTTACCTCTGCTCACAGTTACTTCTGCCACAGTTACCTCTGCCCACAGTTACCTCTGCCACAGTTACTCTGCTCACAGTTACCTCTGTGATATACCTCTGCTCACAGTTACCTCTGCTCTCAGTTACCTCTGCTCACAGTTACCTCTGCTCTCAGTTACCTCTGCTCTCAGTTACCTCTGCTGACAGTTACCTCTGCTGACAGTTACCTCTGCTGACAGTTACCTCTGCCCACAGTTACTTCTGCCCCAGTTACCTCTGCCCACAGTTACTTCTGCTCACAGTTACCTCTGCCCACAGTTACTTCTGCCCACAGTTACCTCTGCTCACAGTTACCTCTGCTCACAGTTACCTCTGCCCACAGTTACCTCTGCCCACAGTTACCTCTGCTCACAGTTACCTCTGCCACAGTTACTTGCCTCTCAGTTACTCTGTTGACAGTTACCTCTGCTACCCTCACACCCTGCCCACAGTTACTTCTGCCCACAGTTACCTCTGCTCACAGTTACCTCTGCTCACAGTTACCTCTGCCCACAGTTACCTCTGCCCACAGTTACCTCTGCTCACAGTTACCTCTGCTCTCAGTTACCTCTGCCCACAGTTACCTCTGCCCACAGTTACCTCTGCCCACAGTTACCTCTGCCCACAGTTACCTCTGCTCACATCTCTGTTGACCTTACCTCTGCTACAGTTACTTCTGCCCACAGTTACCTCTGCCCACAGTTACCTCTGCTCACAGTTACCTCTGCTCACAGTTACCTCTGCTCACAGTTACCTCTGCCCACAGTTACCTCTGCTCACAGTTACCTCTGCTCTCAGTTACCTCTGCCCACAGTTACCTCTGCTCAGTTACCTCTGCTCTCAGTTACCTCTGCCCACAGTTACCTCTGCTCACAGTTACCTCTGCTCACAGTTACCTCTGCCCACAGTTACTTCTGCTTACAGTTACCTCTGTGGATAGTTACCTCTGCTCACAGTTACCTCTGCTCTCAGTTACCTCTGCTCACAGTTACCTCTGCTCACAGTTACCTCTGCTCACAGTTACCTCTGCTCACAGTTACCTCTGCCCACAGTTACTTCTGCTCTCAGTTACCTCTGCTCACAGTTACCTCTGCTCAGTTACCTCTGCTCACAGTTACCTCTGCTCTCAGTTACCTCTGCCCACAGTTACCTCTGCCCACAGTTACTTCTGCCCACAGTTACCTCTGCCCACAGTTACCTCTGCTCTCAGTTACCTCTGCCCACAGTTACCTCTGCTCACAGTTACCTCTGCCCACAGTTACTTCTGCTCACAGTTACCTCTGCTCACAGTTACCTCTGTGGATAGTTACCTCTGCTCACAGTTACCTCTGCTCTCAGTTACCTCTGCTCACAGTTACTTCTGCTCTCAGTTACCTCTGCTGACAGTTACCTCTGCTCACAGTTACCTCTGCTCACAGTTACTTCTGCCCACAGTTACCTCTGCCCACAGTTACTTCTGCCCACAGTTACCTCTGCTCACAGTTACCTCTGCTCTCAGTTACTTCTGCCCACAGTTACTTCTGCCCACAGTTACCTCTGCTCACAGTTACCTCTGCCCACAGTTACCTCTGCTCACAGTTACTTCTGCTCACAGTTACCTCTGCCCACAGTTACTTCTGCCCACAGTTACCTCTGCTCACAGTTACCTCTGCTCACAGTTACCTCTGCCCACAGTTACCTCTGCTCACAGTTACCTCTGCTCACAGTTACCTCTGTTGATAGTTACCTCTGCTCACAGTTACCTCTGCTCTCAGTTACCTCTGTTGATAGTTACCTCTGCTGACAGTTACCTCTGCTGACAGTTACCTCTGCTCACAGTTACCTCTGCCCACAGTTACTTCTGCCCACAGTTACCTCTGCCCACAGTTACTTCTGCCCACAGTTACTTCTGCCCACAGTTACCTCTGCCCACAGTTACTTCTGCTCACAGTTACCTCTGCTCACAGTTACCTCTGCTCAGTTACCTCTGCCCACAGTTACCTCTGCCCACAGTTACCTCTGCTCACAGTTACCTCTGCTCTCAGTTACCTCTGCCCACAGTTACCTCTGCTCACAGTTACCTCTGCTCACAGTTACCTCTGCTCACAGTTACCTCTGCTCACAGTTACCTCTGCTCACAGTTACCTCTGCTCACAGTTACCTCTGCCCACAGTTACCTCTGCCCACAGTTACCTCTGCTCTCAGTTACCTCTGCTCACGGTTACCTCCGCTGATAGTTACCTCCGCTGATAGTTACTTCTGCTCACAGTTACCTCTGCTCAGTTACCTCCGCTGATAGTTACTTCTGCTCACAGTTACCTCTGCCCACAGTTACCTCTGCTCACAGTTACCTCTGGTCAGTTACCTCTGCTCACAGTTACCTCTGCTCACAGTTACCTCTGCCCACAGTTACCTCTGCTCACAGTTACCTCTGCTCACAGTTACCTCTGCTCACAGTTACCTCTGCTCACAGTTACCTCTGCTCACAGTTACCTCTGCTCACAGTTACCTCTGCCCACAGTTACCTCTGCTCACAGTTACCTCTGCTCTCAGTTACCTCTGCTCACAGTTACCTCTGCTCACAGTTACCTCTGCTCACAGTTACCTCTGCTCACAGTTACCTCTGCTCACAGTTACCTCTGCTCACAGTTACTTCTGCTCACAGTTACCTCTGCTCACAGTTACCTCTGCCCACAGTTACCTCTGCCCACAGTTACCTCTGCTCACAGTTACCTCTGCTCTCAGTTACCTCTGCTCACGGTTACCTCCGCTGATAGTTACTTCTGCTCACAGTTACCTCTGCTCAGTTACCTCCGCTGATAGTTACTTCTGCTCACAGTTACTTCTGCCCACAGTTACCTCTGCCCACAGTTACCTCTGCTCTCAGTTACCTCTGCTCACAGTTACCTGTGGTGATGCAAGCAGAATGCTGAGGGTCCAAGCCAGTAGCAACATGCGTCGGTTCCTGCTGTGCGCACTCAGAGCATCCAGTGGGTGCAGAATCGCATGCTGGCGATCTAGGCTGATGACAACAAGGATGAAGGCAGAGGCGTGCATGGCGAACAGCTTCAGGAAGCAGAGCAGCTTGCAGAGCGCATCACCACCATACCACTGCACTGTCATGTTCCACACTGCATCCAGAGGCATCACCACAAATGTCATCATCAGGTCGGCTGATGCCAAGCTCAGCATTAATGGGCGCAGGTGAGATGCCAAACGCTGCCCTCGCCACACACTGACCAATAGGGCAAGATTACTGCAGGCAGCAAACAAGAAGAGGACAAAGGTGGCTCCAACTCGGAACTGAGCAGCCCGGGTGAAGCTGGGAGCCTCCCAGTCTGGTAGAGGAGGGTACTGGGAGGTGTTGTGAAGGGTAGTGGCTGTAGAACTGGTGGGGGGTAAAGACAACCTCAGGATGGACCAGTTACCTGCCATCCTGTACAGAAGAAGAAAAATGAAAATGAAGTTTTAGAATCACAATCAGATTCTTAAAAATTACTAACTGCTTTCAGTTAGTAAGTTTTAGGAGGTAGGGTTAACTTAGCACAAACACTAGCAGCAGGTACAAACTGTTAACTTACCTTAGCACAAGCTATAAAAGCAATCTGAAACTGTTAGCTTAGCAAAAACCTTCTTATACCCATTTTCTTTTAGTCATTAAGCAGCGTATTCATTGGACGCTGAGCATTCATAGCAGGTACATTTGTGTACCTGTGCCCTCAGGGTTGTCTGACAGTTAAAATGTTTTCCTGGGGTCACACTAGTATGTTCTCCTTCATGTTATCGTTTGGGATGTTCTTCTTCTTCTGTATCTTATAACCAGTGGACCTTCTCTGCATTGTGATGCAAGACTTCTGGGGGGCACTGAACCTCAGTTTGCGGAGACACAGAGACTTGGTGTACAGGTGTTTTCTTTAGGTTTAATCTGTTCCTAAGTCACAGAAGATGATTCACTTGCTGACCTTTGATTGGATATTGCAGATCACCTGTCTGTTTCTCTCTTTGTCTACCAACCTGTAGTCCAACAGCTCTTATTGTGTAATAGACTTCCTATCTGTCACAGATAAGAATCTCCCTAAAGGCTGAGGAGAAGGGGATGGGGTTACCATGGTAACTGGGGAGTCAGTTGACTCAGGTTCACCTGTTAAAGATAAAAATAGCTCCAGCAGGAAGCCCAAGGCCTTTAAGTGTTGGTTCATTAAAAAGAACCAATCAGCGATCAATAATGCAGACGATAAATCCCAGACAATAGGGAACGTTTTCAACTGATTGGTGGAATGAACCTTCAGGCTTCTGATGGAGAAGCAGCTGAAATCTGTCTGGGCTGCTGTCAGCAGATGATGCTCACAGGTAGATGGAGGCGAATGTGCTCTCTGAGTGGATTCAGTCTAATGGTAAATATGACCATATGAAAACTGTCTCTAAGAGAAACACATCTGGTCCTTCACATGTGTTTCAGCACCACGAGTGTCCCGTTTCCCCTCGTTGTTCACGGTGTGACGTCTGCTGCCCGTCACTACTGTCACCGTCACACACACACATCAGATGTTGCTATCCTAGTGGGGATATTCCATTGACATAATGCTTTCCCTAGCTGCTTATCCTAACCGTAAACCTAACCATAAAAATGGTAAATGGCCTGTATGGTGCTTTACACATTCAGTCATCCACCCATTCACACACTGGTGACGGCAAGCTACACAGCCACCCTGGGGCGCACAACCATAACCCAATTGTAACCCTGACACTAAAACCACATTTTGAGTGTGAAAAATGCCTTTAACTTGTGGGGACCTGGATTTTGGTCCCCACCGAGATAGGAAAACACACACACACACACACAGGTCAGGTTACAGCTCAGAGGTCTGCAGCTAATTTTGGCTCCAGGATCAGTATGTGTGTGTGTTTGTGGGTGTTCATTATATTACCTTGGCAACCTTCACCTCTGTCACTGCAGAGGTTCAGACTCCGCCTCCTACGTCTGACTGGCTGAGCTCCTTGGCCAGCGTGTTTGTGTCTGATGCTAGAGAGGCAGAGCCTTCACCAATCAGAGGGCTGGGTGGGAAATATCAGTGTGTTGAACAATGAACGAGTGTGTGTGTGTGTGTGTGCACGTGTATGTGTGAGTGAATACAACCTGTTAACTAAACCAAGTCTCCATAAACATGTGATTCAGAGCACCTGACCTTCAGCACTGACCAGTCGCCTGAAGGTCCTTAGTATTGTAAAGAGTACAGTGAAGTGAGATGACGCCTATGCACACACACTATGGTGACAGTCCTGTACAGCTCGAGCTGCTCACTCAGTCCAGACGATGGAGGTGAACAATCACCAACAACCTGCACCGCCGTGTGCCACGCCAGGGGCGACAATGGTGAACTAGAGCACAAACTTCCTGTTAAAGTTCTTCTTCTACGCCATCAAACCCAGCCCCTCTTACTTCACCTCCGTTTTGAATATGCAAATTAGTCCCAGCTTCTAACTCCCGCCACACATCCACCTTTTACCTGCAGCTCAAGCTGACCTGCTCAAAGAAAAAGAAGGGTGTCTCCTCTCTGCAGTGTTAGAAATAAAACAGGAAATAACAAGATGACATCATCAAACAGCTGTTCTGGGCTCATTGCTGTCAGATGATCCTTCAACAGGTTAGTCCCGCCCCTCAGGATGATGTGATCAGGTTGAGTTTGATCAGAGAGCTAAGCAACAGACCAAGCTCAGTTCACAATCACATCAAAGCACCTTCACTGAGGCTTTTATTGTGAAAGGGTTTGTTTCTACCTGCTCAGCAGCTATGGATCGTTTCTCCGCCTCAGGTCGGACTCCTCTGTTCTCCTCCTCTCCTCCTCATGTTCTTCCTGCACTCCAGCACAGCAGAACCCAGAAGAACCCAGAGAACCGCCTCTGATCCTGATCCTCAGCTGCAGCAATGAAGAGAACCACTGAGACTCAGACAGGCTGCAGTGAGGAGGAGGAGGGGGAGGAGCTACAGCCCTGTGTGTGTGTGTGTGCTTCCTGCTGAGTCAAAAATCACTGTTTCAATAGTTTCATCACTAATAATTTAATTACAATTAAATAATAAATGTTTTACACAGAAAAACAGTCCAAAGAATTCTGGCTGGAGACAGACGGCTGGTTGTGTGTTTTTATTTCTTTTTAGGTTTTCTGTTGTCAGAGTCTCGGGTCAGAGTGAGCAGCACAATGTGATGGCTCAGCTCTGATTCTCGGTCTGAGCCACGGCAACGCTGCAGCATTAGCTGACTGAAGCTCTAAGGACTTCAGTGACGCTGACAGGTCCTCTCCGATTACCGACTGTCCAATCAGGAGAGCTTACATCAGCAAACAAAACTGAGACCTCCAACTGGACACAAGGGAGGACTGCTCTCTGATGTCACCTGGGCTGCTGGGCGGGGCCTCACTGTCCTGAGCCAGTGAAGCATTGCTAGAAAAAAAAGGTTTATTTATTGACTTTTAAAAAATTGATTAATAAAGTTTGATTAATGGATGTGTCACCTGTCAGTGCGAGGGTTCCCTCTGTCCAACCACAACTCACCTGGAAACACACAGGTACGTTATCAGTTCCACTTCCTGTCGCATTTAAAGCAAAGCACACCTGTTTGACGAGGTGATCGCCCAATTAGGTTTCAGTTCAATTCAGCTTCATTTATATCAGTAGTCGCCCCAATCCTGTAAACACCTACAATAATACAGAGAAACCTCAACAGCCCCTGTGAGCAAGCACTTTGGTGACAGGGGGAAGGAAAAAACCCCTTATAACAGGAAGAAACCTTCAGCAGAGCCAGGCCGGTTCAGGATTTAATGAATCAATATTGCATTATTCAAATTAAAATCAATTTTTTAAAGCCAGCCCTGTTCGACCGACAGCACTGTCAGGAAGCCGGCGCCATCCTCAGCAGCTCACTCACACAGAACTCCCGCCTGCATCGGTCTGCCTGCTCTCTCTGATCCAATCAGCAGGAGGCTTTCAGACTCTGCTGCTGTTTGCTCACGGAGACGCCCGGAGGTCCCCGAACGGGAAGCGCAGCTCCAAATTTAGATCGCTGCAGATGGAATAATAACCTCACGTAGACCTCACTGCAGCTGTGCACATGCTTTCACATATAAATATATTCATGGGTACAAAGTGAATAATTCATCAGGCTCCTTATTATTCACGGTGACTGTGAAGCTTTAAATAGCTTCTCTTCGTCCTCACACAGCTTCAGCTCTGAACTGACTCCGGCAGTGACAGCCTGCCTCCCTCTTCCTGTGGTGTTCAGGTGCAGACAGACATCAGACAACATTTTTGTGCACACCTTTATAAATCTGACTCAAGGCAACAGGTGCACCCCGGCTCTTCATCAACCTCAATTTCAATTCAAATCACAGCGGTCACCTCAAGATGCTTTGTATTGTAAGGTGTAGCCTACAATAACACAGAGTAACACCCAGCAATCATATGAGCCCCTATGAGCAGCACTTTGGCAACAGTGGGAAGGAAAAACTCCCTTTTAACAGGAAGAAACCTCCGGCTGAACCAGGCTCAGGGAAGGTGGGGGTGAGAGGAGGAAGACGACACAAAGACACGCCGTGGAAGAGAGCCAAATGATTCAGTGCAGAGTGGTCAATAAACACATAGTGAGTGAAGAAGAAACACCCAGTGCATTATGGGAATCCCCAGCAGCCTACGTCTATTGCAGCATAACTAAGGGAGGATTCAGGGTCACCTGGTCCAGCCCTAACTATATGCTTTAGCAAAAAGGAAAGTTTGAAGCCTAATCTTGAAAGTAGAGATAGTGTCTGTCTCCTGAATCCTAACTGGAAGCTGGTTCCACAGAAGAGGGGCCTGAAAACTGAAGGCTCTGCCTCCCATTCTACTTTTAAATACTCTAGGAACAACAAGTAGGCCTGCAGAGCGAGAGCGAAGTGCTCTAATAGGGTGATAGTGTCCACATGTCCCACAGGTGTTCCTCAGGTGTGCTGTGATGTGTATGAGGTGGTGGAGACTCACTGCACTGCCGCTTGTTTAACTGGTCTGAGCTGGAAACAGAAATACAAACATTGTGGTTTGTTCAGAGGAAACAGGAGCCCACCTGAGGTCCAGATTTGGGCTGTGTTGGTCTTACCTCTGTCCAGGTGCTATGCTCATGTATTCAGGTGTTTCAGAGGCCTCCTGCTGAGATCCTGTTCACACACACACACACACACCCAACGTGAATCACACAAACTATGAAGTCCTACACAAGCCTGTTTCTAGCTGGAACAGGTGAGACTCACCTGGGGCATCAGTCTCTGGAGCATCTGGTTGCTGATTTGCTGCTGTGCCCGGGCTCTTTGTGATGTCACTCTTCCTGTGAGGACAAAGCTGATCAGTGACCTATCTGACCTTTTGTGTAGCGTGTAACAATGGGACTTACCTGACGTGAGGTCCAATAGGTAGGCTGTGTCGATGTGGCCAGAGGCTGTGTGGTGCCGGTGGGTGGGGTTTCTGAGTCATTTAAACAGGAGGACATATTATACTGCTGTCAGGACAATATTCACCTGTCTGATGGTTTGATATTGTTTGATATCACCTGTGCTCATTCACAGGTGTGGGCAGGTGGTACTATGTCATGTGACATTCTTATATTTATTGAATCCTGCCTCTCTTATTGATTTCTTTGAACTAACGACAGAACTCTCTTCCTCCAAACCATCACCATGTCCATTCCTACAAAACTGCTCAAAGAAGTCCTGCCATTAATTAATGCTTCAATCTCTAATGATCAGCTATGTACCACAGGCCTTCAAGCTGGCTGTAGTTAAACCTTTACTCAAAAAGCATCTCTAGACCCAGCAGTCTTAGCTAATTATAGGCCAATCTCCAACCTTCCTTTATATCAAACATCCTTGAAAGTAGGGCTGCTCAATTAATCGAATTTTAATCACGATTACGATCTGGGCTTTCAACGATCATTAAAAATGACTGAGCCGATTATTAGCCCCTCCCTCATGCTTTACTCTCGCGCTGCTCCGTGTGGCAAATCGAGCGCACCTCTCTGCATTTCGAACACGTGTCACAACAATTAAGAGGACCCGAGGGAAGCTCGGAAAGCTAAGCAGAAGTTATTTGGAGAGGAGAGTGACTGCCGTTGGTTGAAAAGAGGTAAAAAAAAACTTCAGTGGTGTGGAAACATTATGGGTTCAGTCAGACGTGGATCAAGTAGACACAGTGTGTAAACTTTGCTACAGTGTCGTAGCTGCACGACAGAGCAACACTGCAAAGTTCACTAAACATAGATGTTTACATTTTTCATTTATTTTTTTATTCCAAACATTTGCACTGTTATCAGTATTTGCACACTGTTTTATATTATTTTTTAAAGTCATTATTCAACACATTGTTATCGTTAACCTTTTAAAGCCGGTCAGAGCAGCACGCTCCGTTTTGTGTAACTATTTTTAAATCCCTGTAGAACCTGAACCATGTAAGCTAGAGCAATAATTTTTTTTTGCATATGAAACTTACATGTTATGCCATCAGCTTGTCCTCGGTCACGGTTTCCTTCCACATAAAGCTTTGCAAAAATTGCATAAAAAGCACTTGCAGGAACAAAAACATAATATTCCAGAAACACGCTTTGCCGATCCGATCAGCTGTTCATAACACTTCCCACATTGAAACAGACGTCAGCGCGAACTATCGCATGTCCGCCATTTCCAGCCCGAAACAGGAAGTGACGTCATTTTCGCGGAAAATGTAGTTTTTTACTTGTAGGCCTTAAAAGCCTATACTGGTGTTTTTATAAGTCATGTTTGACTTTTCTGAATAGTTTCTGGGATGCTTAGAACTCAAATTGCACTGCTGGAAATAGTTTATTTTGATGCACATGCTGTTTTCTTTGCAAATTTGCATCCTAGGATTGTTTTTTTGTTTTTCCTGCAGTATATAAAAATTGCTGTATCTCCAAAATAAAACTATGAAGACACTCAAAATAAATTTCCTGTTGTTGTAAACTATTTTTGGCAACTTTTTTGTATTTCAAGTTTTGAGGGATAAGCCTCTTAAATTTCTCCAAGTAGAAATATATGTAAAAAAAACAAAAACAATTTTCAATTTTTTTTGTAGTTTATTGCACTTTTTTGCAATTAATGTAGTTACTATGGACTTAATGCATACATATTATTAAAATATGGGCTATAACAGTTGTATTGATGTATAGCAACTTGAAATGCTCCCACAAATGGCACTACAACATGTAAAAAAATAATATAAGCTCTGGCGGACTTGCTTCTATGGTAGGTCTTAAAGGGGTAAATAAATATCGTCAAATAATCGAGATCTCAATTTCAGTGAAAATAATCGTGATTATCATTTTTGCCATAATCGAGCAGCCCTACTTGAAAGAGTAGTTGTCAAACAGCTAACAGATCATCTGCAGAGGCTTATTTGAAGAGTTTCAGTCAGGTTTCAGAGCTCATCACAGCACAGAAACAGCTTTAGTGAAGGTTACAAATGATCTTCTTATGGCCTCTGACAGTGGACTCATCTCTGTGCTTGTCCTGCTAGACCTCAGTGCAGCGTTCGATACTGTCGACCATAATATCCTATTAGAGCGATTAGAACATGCTGTAGGTATTACAGGTACTGCGCTGCAGTGGTTTGTATCATATCTATCTAATAGACTCCAGTTTGTGCATGTAAATGGAGAGTCCTCTTCACACACTGAGGTTAATTATGGAGTTCCACAGGGTTCAGTGCTAGGACCAATTCTATTTACATTATACATGCTTCCCTTAGGCAGTATCATTAGAAGACATAGCATACATTTACACTGCTATGCTGATGTAAGGAGCTTGGAAAGAAAAGCGTCTGGACTTCTTTAAGTTGCTTGAAGACGTTTCACCTCTCATCCGAGAAGCTTCTTCAGTTCTAAGGTCAAATGGTGGAGAGTCCCAGTTTTAAATCCAGTGGGAGTTTCCCCCCCAAAGAGGGACAAAGGACCCCCTGATGATCCTCTAATCACATGAGCCGAGGTGTGAAAGCGGGTGTGGGTCCCAATCAGCCAGAGTTTCGGGTGAGCTCATTGTGAAACCTGGCCCCACCCTATCATGTGATTTCCTGAGGTCAGATGGCCCAGGATGTGAGTGGGCATTAAGGCGACTGAGGAGGGAACTCAAAACTGGATTATAGATGGCAGAACATTGGCATCCTTGAAAGATTGACCTTTGATCTTTAGATGCAGATGGACAGCTGAGTCTTGTCCTGTGGAGGTGGCTCTTCTATGTTGTGCCATGCGCTTGTGAAGTGGCTGTTTGGTCTCTCTGATGCAGAGGTCTGGGCATTCCTCGCTGCACTGTACAGCAAACACCACATTGTTAAGTCTGTGTTTTGGAGTTTTGTCTTTCGGGTGAACCAGTTTTTGTCTGAGTGTGTTGCTGGGTCTGAAATGCACCGGGATGTTTGGAGAAAACTCTCCTGAGTTTCTCTGATACACCGGCTACATAGGGGATGACAATGTTGTTGCGTCTGTCCTTCTTATCCTCCCTCGCTGGTGTCTGATCTTCTTTTCTGTGCCTCTTTGCTGACTTTATAAACGCCCATTTAGGATAGCCGCACGTTTTGAGTGCTTCCTTTACATGTGTGTGTTCCTTCTTTTTCCCTTCAGGCTTAGAGGGAACATGTTCTGCCCGGTGGTGTAGGGTCCTGATTACTCCAAGTTTGTGTTCCAGAGGGTGATGGGAGTCAAAGAGGAGGTACTGGTCCGTGTGTGTGGGCTTCCGGTAAACTTCGATGTTGAGGTTGCCGTTCTGTTCAATGTGCGCAGCGCAGTCCAGGAAAGGCAAACAGTCGTCCTTTGTGTCTTCCCTGGTGAACTTGATGTTTTTATCCACAGCGTTAATGTGCGCAGTGAAGGATTCCACTTCTTGTGTCTTGATTTTGACCCAGGTGTCGTCTACATATCTGTACCAGTGGCTGGGTACTCTTCCTTTGAAGGAGCCAAGAGCCTTCCTTTCCACTTCCTCCATGTAAAGGTTGGCTACAATAGGTGACACGGGGGAGCCCATGGCGCAGCCATGTTTTTGTCTGTAAAAGCCTTCATTGTAGTTGAAATATGTAGTGGTGAGGCAGAGGTCTAACAGTGTGCAAATCTGATCGGGTGTGACGTTGGTCCTGTCCTCCAAGGAGCTGTGTTCTTGTAGTCGTTTTCTGACAGTCTCCACGGCCTCCGTGGTGGGTTTGCAAGTGAAGAGAGAGACTACATCAAAGGACACCATGGTTTCATCTGGATCCAGGGGAAGTTTCTGGACCTTGTCGGTGAAGTCGGTGGAGTTCTTGATGTGATGTGGGGTGTTCCCCACGAGAGGTGCTAGGACGGTAGCAAGGTGTTTTGCAATGTTATAAGTGGCTGAGTTTATGCTACTGACTATGGGTCTGAGTGGGACACCTTCTTTGTGGATCTTAGGAAGTCCGTAAATGCAGGGTATTGCATCCCCTGGATAAAGGCGGTGATATGTGAGGCGGTCAATGATTTTGTCCCTTTCGAGAGACCAAACAGCCACTTCATAAGCGCAAGAAGAGCCACCTCCACAGGACAAGACTCAGCAGTTCATCTGCATCTAAAGGTCAAAGGTCACTCTTTCGAGGATGCCAACATTCACATTTTGGACAGAGAGGACAGATGGTATGAAAGAGGAGTGAAAGAAGCCATCTACTGTATGTCCACTGTGAGCGACCATCTTTGAACAGAGGCGGGGCTTTGACACCAACTGTCTGCCATCTATAATCCAGTTTTGAGTTCCTCCCCAGACGTCTTAACGCCCACTCACATCCTGGGCCATCTGACCTCAGGAAATCACATGATAGGGTGGGGCCAGTGTAACCCATATCAACTACTCCCTGTCACATGACCCACGTCAGCTGATTTGAGGTCCCTCTTCTGATTGGCTCCTTCGACGTCGCGGCAACTCTGAAAACCGGCTGTGGTGGGATACTTCCGGGTTCGACTCCTGCTGTGGCTGTGAGCTTATGGCATTTAGAACGGTGTTGGAAAACAAAGCGTTTTCTCCCCTCAATTCATCTATAAACTCATTTCACCTCAGCGGTCAGGTTTTTTTCCCCCCCTTTGAATTGATCTTCTTCATATTGAAGTGGCGAGCCGGTAGGACCATTCTTTGTTTTCCCCTCTTTTCCCCCACTTAGCCGTCTTTGGATTACGGACATATTTCCCCATTGTATGAAGCTGGACCCTAAGGAGGAATACCTTGAAAGTGAACTTTAAAAAGAAAAGGACCAAAAAGGACTCTTAGCAAAAGGACTCTTGCACAGAAAAATCACAGCATTGATTTATTATTTAATTGTGGGCATTTATGTGGTGTGTGGTATTAATTATTTTGTTCCATTTCCCCTGTCCCCTATTTATTCAATATATTTTTGGTACAAGATATTGCAGTCTTTGGTCTCATCATTCACACCATCTAGGCTCCATAAAGAACTATTTCTTCTGCGCGTCAGTCAGTAAACTCATCCACTGAAATAAACTAGTCCTTAAATAACTTAGCGTTACACCAGGTTTCACAATGAGCTCACCTGAAACCCTGGCTGATTGGGACCCACACCCACTTTCACACCTCGGCTCATGTGATTAGAGGATCATCAGGGGGTCCTTTGTCCCTCTGTGGGAGTAAACTCCCACCGGGTTTAAATCTGGGACTCTCCACCATTTGACCTTAGAACTGAAGAAGCTTCTCGGATGAGAGGTGAAACGTCTTCAAGCAACTCAAAGAAGTCCAGACGCTTTTCTTTCCAAGCTCCTTAGACTACGATGACCTGGATGACTGAGAACCTTCACAGACACACTGCTATGCTGATGACACCCAGCTCTATCTGTCCATGAAGCCAGATAACACACACCAATTAGTTAAACTGCAGGAATGTCTTAAAGACATAAAGACCTGGATGGCCGCTAACTGCTTCTTAATTCAGATCAAACTGAGGTTATTGGGCTTTATAACCACTGATGGGTTTAGTGAATGGGTGTTGTGGTAAGACCTGAGGACCGACGGTCAGACTCTGCTGCAGCGTGGCAGTCAGTCGCTCCACCAGTTGGTCCTGGACGCCGCCGCTGTCCTGAAAGCGAAGAAGACTAGGTTTGATGCTCCCGTGTATCATCTGACAGAGATCTTAATGGACTTCTATCAAACTGACTCTGACCCGAGGTCCAAGCTTTCAGTAGGTCAGATTGTTGTAAGGCTTTCTTTGCAGCACAACGACTGCACCTCATACAGAACGCAGAGTCCTCACGGGTACGCAGAAATCTGAAGTCACTGCATCAGCTTGCAGGTCAGCACAGAATGACCTTTAAGTCCATCCTCTGGTTCCCGATACTGTCATACAGCTGTGACCTGCTCAGCTCAGATATTTGAACTGCTCCGAGTGTGTGTGTCTGTGTTTTTTTGTGTAGTTTTGTTTTGTGTGAAGTGTGTAGAGTTGATGTGTGTGATGAAATGCTGTATGAATAAAGTTTGCATCGACAGTTTGAACAGAGACACGACAATGCTGCTCTGTGGCGACTCTTTCATGCTCTGATCGCTCTCACTGATCAAACAACCTCCAACAGGTGAGTACACACTCGTGCTGACCTCACATTACCACCGTACCTACCTGGCAGTGAGAGAGCGCACTCAGAGCCTGTTTGTAGAGCTGAACCGCTTTGTGTTGCTTCCTCTGCACCAGGTAACACTCAGCCAGCACCTCGCACACCTGAGCCTGTGCCAGGTAGTCCCCTACACACACACACACACACACACACACACACAGGTGAGCACAGGGGTCTCACCTGTCCGATGTACATAGACAGTACTGATGTTACCTGTGTCTCTGAATCCTTGTAGGGCGAGGATTAAGCTCTCTGCTGCTTCCTCTTCCTCACCGATCCGACTGAAGGCAAACGCAAGGTTACTGAAACACCGAGCCTGGTCGCCACGGCAACCCCGAGAGCCTGTACACAAACACAGAACATTGTTATAGCTAAACTGATTTTCCTGTCAGACTCCTGATTAAAGATGTGGCAAGTGTTTGTGAGGGTCAAAGGTGAACTGCTTAAACAGGTGAACCGCAGGTGTGCGCCTCACCGTACAGTCCAGCGGCCAGCCTGTGGTAGTCCACGGCGGACCTGAACTGGCCCATGGAGTTCAGCGCCGCTCCCAGGTTGTGCAAGACTTTGGGCAGCAGGGGGGGCCACTTAGCCGCGGGGCTCAGAGCCTTCTGGAAACACTGCACTGCCTCCTGGAAAGACCTGAGCCGGCAGTAAGACACGCCCACCGACAGGTACAGCTCACCTGAGTGACAGAGAAGCAGTTAAAGTAACTAGTGCGTGCTCTCCTCCTGCCTGGGTGTTTGGTACGCAGGGCCCACGACTGAGAACAGTAAGGCTGCACAGATGGTTATTATCACCGCCTTGGAGGCCATCGTCAGATCCTCCTGTCTCAGGTAAACCAGGGCCATGTGATGCCTCACATCCCGCCCACAAACCCGTTTGACCCGCGGCTCTCTAGTGGGTTCCACAGGTCCATCAGGTCCCACACCTCCAGACTCACCTTTTCCCCTGGACCAGGGGTCAGCAACCTTTAACACCCAATGAGCCATCTGGACGCACCTGAGCGGCACCCGCAATCACGCCTCGCCGCCTTTAAGTCTGTGCTCTCTCTGCTGTTGTGTTGGCGTGTGTCGGGCTGTGAGCTGCAAAGCTACAGCCGGCTGTATGCGTACAACAACCGTGTGTGAAAAGTGGTCAATAAAGAGATGCTGAAAAGCGTGTTCATGCAAACATCGTCGGGTCTGCCGTGATATGTTTACAACGGGACTTCTGCTCCTGAACCTCTGCGCACAGCGTCTGCAGATCGGGGCTGTACGAAGTCACTTTCATCTTTACAGGACTGTAAGCTGTCGTCTGTGAGGCGTGAGCGGTGTTTGTTTTTAACATAGTTCACGGCGGAGAACAGCTGCTGACGTAATGTGGATCTGAAGATCCATAATTAGCCTATCTGGGGTTGAAAGTCTCGGTAAATGCACGCCGTTTCGGCGGGTACACCGGCTTCCACGAGTGTGACGCTTATTTTGAGCGATGAAAAAATAATAGAATAGAATTTTATTTTTATATTTCAATATCACAATAATCTTCCAATTTAGAACTACAAGTTAAAAAAGAACTAACATAAATAAATTACACTTCAGCTAAATACTTCTAATTTATTTTCCCAAACCACGCGGAGCCGCACTATAAGGACTAAAGAGCCGCAGGTTGCCGACCCCTGCCCTGGACCATTCGGACGGTTAACAAACACCCTCCCCCCACACCCCACCTTGGCCACCCACCAACCTGAACCCTCGTCACTCAGGTCAGTCACACACAGACTCTACTTAGACCAAGTCTCTGCACCACCTCCAAGCATTTTGCAGGTTTTTTCTCTAACGGCTTTCTCTTGTGTCTCCTGTGTGTTATTTATTCCTGCATAGTTGCCGTGGAGCACCACAGCTCGATTGCACAGTGACACTAAAGGCCTATTCTATTCTGTTCCATTCTGAATCAAGCAACCTTCTTTCAGGTGATTACCCAGAGTCCTCGGGTCCGTAATGCTCCCCATCAAACTCAGACACTCTGACAGCACACCGATGATGTCCTCCTGGTTGCACTGATCTGATTGGGTCATGTGACTTCCTGCTTCTGACAGGGCGGTGGCTGCATAGTCCAACATGTTGGCCACTCTGTAACTCTCTGCAGCTCGCAAGTAACCCTGAGCTGCCAGCGCCCAGTCCTGTGACACACAGACAGACACACCTGAGTCACCTGGCTCACCTGTTCTGTGTCAAATTCAGGTTTTGGTCCTGACCCGTGTCCTGCTGTAACAGCGGCTCATCTCCACGCAGGCGTCCCCCTCGCTGCAGCCGTCTCCTTGTGACCTATACAGCTGGGCAGCTTGCAGGAAGTAGGTGGCGGCCTCCCGGCTCTGCCCCAGTGCATCATGGGCCAGGGCAAGGTTGAACTGGAGGTCAGGGAGGCGGTCGGCCTTGGGACCAGGCTGAGCATGCCGCAGGAAGTCCAGACCTTTCCGAGGTCGTCCTACCTCCACATAGGCAGCCCCGAGGTTAAAGGAACAGGCCCGCAGGACCCGCGAGTCCTGGAGCTGAGAGCATGATATGAAATGTAGTGCCAGGAGTGCCACTAACACTGCTGACACCGCATCTGTTCTTGTAACCGCCTCACCTGGTCTGCAGCCTTCAGGGCATCTCTGAAGTACCTCAGCGCCTCCTGTGGGCGTCCCTCCTGCAGCGCTTTGTGTCCAGAAGATGTCAATTCCTCAATGTCTGCTGTCTGCTTCCGCCCCACACTCCCACTCCTCCTCTTCACCTTCACAGCTTCTTTACCCGAAGGGGCTGCACGGGACGTCATGCTGGACCTGAAGGAGGAAGAGTCACCTGGATAAAGACATGCAGATGTGCTAACCTGCTGCCTTCATCAATGAACCGGCTGACTACCGGAGAACCTGCAGGTTCAGGTGTGTGGACCAATCAGTCAGATCCATCCTCAGGATCAGGCGCAGGTCAGTGAGACAAATCAGTAACAGTGATTATCTACGTTATTATTGATCCGTGAGGAAAGGTCTGATCAATCAGTAAGAGCTTACTGAGGTTATTAAAGGGCTGATCAGCTACAGCAGAGTACATTACTGAACTGCTGCCGATAACAAACACTCACAGCTTGCAGGGGATGATGAAGCTCCTCCTCACTGCTCACCTGTCCCCTGAAACCGAACATTTGAAGCAGCTAGCCCCTCTGCTAAACCGCTCTGACCTGCAGGTTGACTCGTTGCTATGGTAACGAGGAAGTGGTCGGTAAAACCGGCAGCAACAGAAGAAGACTTCGCAAGTAAACTCTTTGCATTATGACGTCACGCCAGGTGAGTTATAAGATGTAAATGTTTGCGGGAAGACCGTTTTCGATTCAGCTATTACGACAGTGAACTCCATAGACCACAATCCACCGCAATGAGGTTCTAGCCAATAGGAGGCAAGGCTGACGGCTCGACCAATTAGAGAGCGGCGGGAGCTTTGAAACTCCAGGCAGGAAACAGTCGGAGGACGGTTGGAGCTCCGCTGCGGTCTCTGTGTTTTTACCGAGACTTTGGGACACATTCGGGCAACGAGAGGACCCGGACCGGGACACCGAGACACCCGCAACGACCCGACACAGACCCGGGACACCGAGAGGGGGGACAACATGGCGGATTTAGCCGCGAACGGCCACTGTGAGTGTCGGTCAGAGTCCGGAATGACCGCAGCGTCAATCAGATTCATATGCAATTAACTCGGTGTCACACTCCGTGATTTTCTGCGTCTGTGGGGTTAATTCAAAGGAGCTGACCTCAGTGCTGCTGCTTGCAGCTGTACCGATCAGCTACAGCATTAAAACCACCACAGGTGAGTCACCTGTCTCAGGTCAGGTGATCGATGGACACTTGTCCAGGTGGACTCCTTATGATCCGGGTCTCAGCCTAAGATCTAAGGGCGTTTTCCCACATGCGGTGTTCTGGTTCACCTGTACAGGTGGACACCGCTGGTGTGAAACAACCTGTGGAGGAGGCATTCTCGGTCTGGTTAGTTTACGGCGTGATGATGTCATAGGTTTGAAAAAAAAAAAAAAAAAAACGTCCCGTAGCCCCACGTGCTGCAGTTTTTCTGTGTGAAAAAACAAACCAAAGTTTGCAAGACTTTAATGAAATGATGTGTTTACAGTCACTTCAAGACAATAAGAGCAACACGCCGAACCAGTGAAGCAATGTGCAATAAAGTTTCACGGGTTAAATGTCAATCGTATATCTTTCACCTCTGTAATGTTCTGGATATTTATAATCGAGCGTTTGTGAATATTAGAGCAATTTCTTATGTTTGTAACTTTATAATATGAGAGGACGGTCCCTTGTGGCTCCTCTGTGATTGGGATCAGAGTCAAGCAGCCTTTGTAAGACTCTGAGTTTACGTCAAATATTATTACTGCTTTCTGAGCTCACTGGTTTAGCGAAAACCTCCCACCTGACCATGTCAGACTTACCTGAAGAAGATTCCAGGTCAAAGGTCCTCAGCAGCCTGCTGTCATCAGTTTCAATAAAACTTCTTAAAGTGATGAAGATGGTTCCTGGGAACATCAGTCTGCATCTGGATGAAGACGCGTTTGTAACGTGTGAGGAAGCTTCAGCTGCTTCAGACCGATTCAAAGATTGTGGATCAAACATGCGTCACGTCCTCCATCATCATCAGCCCGAGCTCACCCGAAGGAGCTCCAGACCTCGAAACACGGCAGACCTTCATCACCTACGGGACTGTAAACTGATGATGGCAGGAAGCTGAATATTCCACACTTCCTGTGAGAAGACTATTTTTGAGCTGGAATTTTTTTCAGGTGTGAGGGAAGCATCAGGAGTGCAGCTGGTTTTAATGATGTGACTCAGTGTTTTTGTCTGTAACTTGGTGCTGATCACATTCATTGATAAAGATGATCGATCATCCAGGTAAGGAAAAGTTGCTTCTGTTCATCTGAAGCGTTTTCAGAGGGAGAAACGTTTCACCATCATCATCATCAGGTGATATCTTTAATATCGGTCCAGGAACTCACCTCATGGCCTGTCGTTGGTCAGCTGATGAGGGTGAAACGCTTCTCCCACTTCAGACGAACACAGTCGACCTTTTGGGAACGTAATCAACAGTTTGATCTGATGTAGTGTTAGAAACGGGCTCAGCGTCATTTAAACAAACTGAGAGCACAATATTGATCTGCGGTTAAAGGAGCGACACGGGTGTGATGTCATGTTTCCTGGCGTGTTGCAGATGAGCGTCTGACCGCCGAGCAGATGGACGAACAGAGGATCCAGAATGTGGCCTATCAGTACCTGTGCAGGCTGGAGGAGGCCAAGAGGTCAGTGACCCGGACCGGGAGCACCTTAAGTGTTTGCTCACTTTAGTTAACAGAACCAGTTTCTTCTTCAGGTGGATGGAGGCATGTCTGGGGGAGGAGCTTCCTGCTCCCACAGAGCTGGAGGAGGCGCTGAGGAACGGCGTTATTCTCGCCAAACTGGGTCATCGCTTCGCTCCGAGCACTGTTCCTCAGAAGAAGATCTACGACCCGGAGCAGCTGCGATACCAGGTCACGACACACACCAGCTAGAACCAGTCTGATCCGGTCTACCGCTCTTTGGGGGGCGGGGTTATTGATCAACTCGATGATCAGCTCTGTATTGATCCCTGCAGGCTGTCGGTCTTCAGTTCCGCCACACTGACAACATCAACCACTGGAGAAACGCCATGACGGCACTTGGGCTACCGGCGGTCAGTGAACACATCGACGGATCATAGTATCGATTAGCTGATTGGTTTGAAGCTGGGCTGATCACCTGTTGTTGTTTCCAGATCTTCCATCCTGAAACGACCGATGTGTACGACAAGAAGAACATGCCGAGAGCGGTGTACTGCATCCACGCGCTCAGGTATGCCTCGTTGCTCATCTGATCACCTGTCC
Organism: Simochromis diagramma; assembly: GCF_900408965.1. Classification (NCBI taxonomy): domain Eukaryota; kingdom Metazoa; phylum Chordata; class Actinopteri; order Cichliformes; family Cichlidae; genus Simochromis; species Simochromis diagramma. The sequence goes on from NW_024386860.1 coordinate 19,275,093, forward strand.
TCTGTGCCGCCTCTCACCTGTGCTCACCTGTGCTCACGTCTCTCTGCAGCCTGTACCTGTACAGACTCGGTTTGGCCCCACAGATTCACGACCTGTATGGAAAGGTCAAGTTCACAGGTAAATGCCACATAGGTAACTAATAATTTGGGATTAGTTTGGCTTTAGTGTACTTTCACAGAAGTTGGTGCTGGGAAGGTTTGGAAAGGGCTTTGACACCCGGGGGGTGGGTGCTACAGTACTGGGTGTTGGACCAATCACGGTCAATTTTGCTGACCTGTAACTAGGGATGGGTATCGTTTAGGTTTTATCCGATACCGGTGCCAAATCGGTACTTTTGAAATGGTGCCGGTGCTCAAACCGGTGCTTAAAGAATGGAGAACACAAACTTTGTCCAAAAACCTCTCATGTTCAGCTGTTTTTTTGTAAAAAGATAACAATGTTAGCCTTTTCTGCAGCTATGGGGCATATATGGTATCACTCTTGGCTGGAAGCAGTGCTTAAACAATGGAAAAAACACAAACTTTGTCCAAAATCCTCTCATGTTTAACTGTTTTCAGCTTTTTCTTTGGTCATTTTAGCCTTTTTGGCCAGGGTGAAGGGAGTATCTGCCATCAAACAAGAAGACAGCCGCATGTAGCTATGATGATGTTTGCTAGTTCACCTTACATGCATTAATGTAATAACGTGGTTAGCCTACTCAACGTAAATAACACACGAACAACATTAAGCTACTCACCCAGAGAAGAACGGCTGCTGCTGCATCATCATCCTCATCATTTCTGCTACACTGGCAGGGCTAGGGGCCAGGACTCTCCTCTTCGGGTTTTTGGGGGATGTTGCTAACTCCGGGTCTGATAACAGGCACCACACCCACAGTAGATGCGCTCGGTGTGAGGTCTCGCAGCAAGCTATCAAATACAGCGCATTTCTTGGCTTTTAAAAAAAAAAAAAAAAAAAAAAAACGCCATGCGTCGCCAGGTGTTTCATCGGATTCGAGGTGTTACCTCCTTTGACAGTATCACAGTATCAGCTTAAAGCACTTGTTGCTGCTGAGTTTGCATATTTTGCTGTGAAGTACAGCCAGACTTTTGACCGCTTCGCCTTGGGCATTTTTAATCTGTAGCTCTGCTCTAAAAGAACGTACGTACCTGACCCCGCCTACTATCCTCGGAAACGTAAAATGATTGGCTAGAAGTGTATCACAGCTCAGGGAAAAAAAGCACCAAAATAAAGCACCGAAATGTGCGCTGCTTTTCGGTCTGGTTACTACAGTTTATGTCAGAACCGGTGCCATCGTGGCACCGGACACCGGTACCCATCCCTACCTGTAACTTTGTTCAGAGGAAGAGATCAACAACATGAAGCTGGAGCTCGACAAATACGGGATCCAGATGCCCGCCTTCAACAAGATCGGAGGAATCCTGGCCAATGAGCTGTCAGTGGACGAGGCTGCAGGTAGGACCAGACTCTGATTGGCTGATAGCGGACGGAGCTACAGGATAGGAACAGACTGATTGGCTGCTGGGGGTACTGACCCTGCATTCTGCCAACAGTCCACGCGGCGGTGGTAGCCATTAATAAGGCCGTGGACCAAGGGGATGTGAGTGTGACGGCGGTGGCTCTGAGGAACCCCGCTGCTCTCCTCACTGACCTGCAGGAGGCGTTGATGGGCGTCTACCAGGAGATTCTGCAACGGGCGAGGAGGAGGAAGGCTGAACGGGCCGCCGGCAGGGTAAGACATTGATTGGTTAAAGAGATTTGTGTCCGTCCAGTCAGGTGAGCAGACTGTTGACGTGTGTGTTCGTGCGTGTGTGTCAGCAGGCTGTGGCAGAGGACAAAGACATGTACGAGGAGTATCTGACTCAGAGGGAGATCCAGGACCACATCAGTGCCGTCAATGGTGAGAAATAAGCCCCTCCCCTTGTTCTGATGGCATTAATGCTGGTATTGATGACCTAACGATTATGTCACTGTGGGCGTCAGTGCGGGCAGCGGTGGAGCAGGTCGACGAGGCTCTGGATGTCGCCAACGAGCTTGCTTTGCTGTCGGCACTCCAGCTGCCGTGTTTGGCCCTCAGGGGCCTCCGTACTGACAATGGGCCCTGGTACCTGGATCAGCTGACCGCAGACCGCCAGCAGAAGGCCCAGGTAAACTAACAAGTGCGGCCCCTGACCTCTTTCTGACCTCTCTGTGACCTCTGACCTCTCTGTGACCTCTGACCCCAGAATCAGGGCTCTGTGGATCCTCTGGAGCATGAAGAGCTGCAGGAAGGCATCACCGCTGCCAACCAGGAAGCTCAGAGCACGCGAAACAGTACGCCATTTTCTTCCCATGCCCGAACCAGGCTCACCTTTTGACCTCTGACCTCGCCTCAGTATGTGTGTGTGTGTGTTTGTGTGTTTCAGTGGTGGCGGCCCTCCAGAGCGTTAATGCGGCACTGCGTGGAAATGACCCCAGACGCACCGTCAGCTGCCTGATGACCTCTGACCTCCAGCTGCCTGAAGTGTTTCCGTTTGCGGCGACATTTTATCACCGAGAGCTGCAGCTGCTGCAGAGGCAGACGGCACAGGTGCAACACCGGGTTTACCTGGAGATGAGTGACAGTGTCACTCAGGGGTGGATCTAGAAGGGTGGCATCGGGTGGCAAGTGCCACCCTAGTTTTGCATATGACAGTGCTGTTTATTAAAATAAGATAGCATTAACAGTTTGAGCGTAGTTACAGTCAACAGTGAATATAAATGCTAAAACTGAATATATTGCATAGTGTCCCCCCCCTGCACCAGTAACAAATGGTTCAGCCCAAAGCAGGACCGGCTTTTTCCTTGTTTTCAGTAGCAAGCGATGCTTATGATTGTGCCAGAGCACATTTTAAACAACACCATGGGAATTTCAGATTTCACACAGGTGGGTGGATGTTACACACTGGAAATGGAAGGTGAGAGTTATTAACCCTCTGGGGTCCACGGACACGCTGCACCTCCAAATCAAACGACTGATTTAAGATGACACCGCAACAAGCTGCAGCCACGCTGAGTCTTTCAGCCCGTGTTGAAGTTTGGACTTCAAAGTTTTTAAATTTTAATTACAGGCCAGTAAATCCAGAGTTATGATAAAAATATATATGAGCCATGTTTTTTTTTTCTAAATACTGTCGTCACGTTTTTTGTGTTTTTAAAAAAAAAAAAAAAAAAAAAAGTTTTCTAAGGACAACACGAAAATGGTAAAGAAAGGGGGGGAGGAAAGCCTCTTTCCTATTGGTGGAAAAATGTACCATGTCGACCAATTAATGTCACAAAGGCACATTGCAATGTAAACACTGTCACCAACTAGTGCAGGGCGATATGACCAAAAATATTTATCACGATATACATTTGAAAATCTGCGATAACGATATAACTGACGATATAATTGACACGAGACAAAATACTTTACAACTCCACAACTTTATTAGTGCAAAAAAAACATCAATGTATTTTCACTTAAACAAGCAGCTGTTTTTTATGTGCATTAAAGTTATCTAAAATGTAACAGTGCAAATGCAAATTCGTTGCTGACAGTTTAACCAAAAGGCATTTCCAGTGGAAACTGGCCGACATATCCTCAGCATAACCATGTATAATATCCACAAAACTTAAAAAGAGGTTAAACACACACAATCCAGTTGTTCAGTCTGACGTCACTAGCCGTGTCTGGACCTAAACTCCGCTGCAGGTCCATATATCAAACGATCACTATGGCATTACTGAGAGTTGAAAAACTGTCTAAAGTCTTTCATCTTTAATAAAAATGATCAGCGTTCTGCTCTACCAGATGTAACAATTGAGTTTAACATCCAGGCATCCATGAAAACGGAATTTATGACATTTAACGGAGTTAAAGTTAGCAGGGAGTTAGCTCCCTAGCTTCTATCTAAATACAATATAGCATGTCCTGACTGCGGGGTTTTGGAAACAAATTAAAACGTACAGCTCTGCTATCACTTCCAGCATAAATGAAGACAGAAAACTAAACAGCAGTGACGTTTGTAGGGTTACTGAAGTTGGGCTAGCTGGTATATAATGATGTGCTACGTGACCGCTAGCGACACAGCTATGTTAGCATAATATAAACAAGCTAACTTTTTTTCCCACTCGATAAAAGTTAACGTGAGTGTTCTCGGTGGTCAGGAACAAATGTAATCGCATGGCAGGATGCTGTAAAAGGACCAAACTTCAGCCAGGAGAACAACTGAGATAATCCATCCACAATATGAGGTTAGTCATTCATATACTGCTGCATGGGCTGGGCTGTAGTTACATCCTAAGGTTTTAAAAACTGAGCTTAAATAAATGATTAGCGGTAATAAAAGCCGAGGGAGGTCAACAGTGATCACTGACTGTTTTAGGAGCTTTTTGAGATTAAATAGAAGAAAATACAAAACACTAAACATGTTAACAACACAAAAGCCATATTAAACGCAGACTACTTTAGGCCCGGAAGTAGGATTCGTCACGTCATCACTGAACAACCGGATACGGTAATATTATGTTGAAGCACAGTACGTATCACTCCGCGAGGCTCCGCCTACGATAGCCGTAATGCTCCGACAATCCATCAAGCGCTGCGGCTTCGTAGCTTAGCAAAGTCGTACTGAAACATCTGACAGATTTTCGAGCGCCGTGTACATAAAATCGTTTCGAGGTCAGTAAACACAACCAGAGTTCATACATAAGGCACACGGGATTATAAGGGGCTCTGTCGACTTTCAGAAAAATCAAAGGATTGATTTTAAGTGCGCCGTATTTTCCAAACAACACGGTAATAACGACGGCCCGCTAGCATGCGCTACCAAAAATAGTGCTTTGTTGTGTATCTGACGGACGAAAGCTAAACCAGTTCCACACCAGTGAAGCTGCAGCGTTTTTACAAACCAGTTCAGGTTCATCTGTTTCATTCAACGATCCGCTTTCACTCTTCTTGTTCTGCGTCGCCGCCATGTGCGTATGTAAACAAAGGCACTGCGCATGCGCGTTTTACCCATATTCTATCGCCATATTTCATTTTCTTATCGTTGCCCAACATTACACCGGTATTACCGTGAACGGTATGATATGGCCCAGCACTGTCACCTAGTAGAAAACCAGCGGAGTGATACACCTCCTGTTGTCAGGCCTGCAGGTTTATCCCTGTGCTGGTCTCCTGTCTTGTGGTGGACAAACAATTTCTTTTTACTGTCACATATAATTTGTGGGGCATCTTATTGCGACACCTGATTTTAGTTTTAGTAATATTTTTAAATGGTTGTACAAAATAAAAATAAAAAAACGGCAGGTGTATTGGCTGCATTTTTAGATAAATAGTTGTATATGTTTACAAAATGTGTGCATAAGTTTTCAAAATGTACAATTTATATTTACATTTCAAGTTATAAGAATAATTTACTCAACATGTCAGTTTTTTTGTTTACAGTAAAAAAGATACTACTAGGATTTGAAGTTTGTGATTTCAGATCAGTTGTGTTAACACAGTATGTCAATGAAAAAACAACTAAATTCAGACACGTGAGGTCAAGCTGAAAAGAATGATACCAAACAAGGAGGGGAAAAAATAAAATGACACAATTTGAAGGTGAAATACAAACGTAAAATCAAAAGAAGTCAAAAATGACCGGTTATATTTTGGGCCTCAGAGGGTTAATCCAACAAATCATGAAAAATTAGATTTAGATTTTTGTGCATGACAGTGCAGATTTCTGACATTTTGTGTAATTTAAGCATGTAACGATTTTACCTTTTTTCTAACAATAAACAGTGAAACTTAAGTTAGACTTGTGTTGGTAAATGAACCGCCCCATGTTGTGTAGCTTTCTGGATTGTATACTTGTTGGGCTACATATTTATTTATTATCCAGGCTATACAGGCAGTGCAGAATTATTAGGAAAGTTGTATTTTTGAGGAATAATTTTATTATTGAACAACAACCATGTTCTCAATGAACCCAAAAAACTCATTAATATCAAAGCTGAATGTTTTTGGAAGTAGTTTTTAGTTTGTTTTTAGTTTTAGCTATTTTAGGGGGATATCTGTGTGTGCAGGTGACTATTACTGTGCATAATTATTAGGCAACTTAACAAAAAACAAATATATACCCATTTCAATTATTTATTTTTACCAGTGAAACCAATATAACATCTCCACATTCACAAATATACATTTCTGACATTCAAAAACAAAAACAAATCAGCGACCAATATAGCCACCTTTCTTTGCAAGGACACTCAAAAGCCTGCCATCCATGGATTCTGTCAGTGTTTTGATCTGTTCACCATCAACATTGCGTGCAGCAGCAACCACAGCCTCCCAGACACTGTTCAGAGAGGTGTACTGTTTTCCCTCCTTGTAAATCTCACATTTGATGATGGACCACAGGTTCTCAATGGGGTTCAGATCAGGTGAACAAGGTGGCCATGTCATTAGTTTTTCTTCTTTTATACCCTTTCTTGCCAGCCACGCTGTGGAGTACTTGGACGCGTGTGATGGAGCATTGTCCTGCATGAAAATCATGTTTTTCTTGAAGGATGCAGACTTCTTCCTGTACCACTGCTTGAAGAAGGTGTCTTCCAGAAACTGGCAGTAGGACTGGGAGTTGAGCTTGACTCCATCCTCAACCCGAAAAGGCCCCACAAGCTCATCTTTGATGATACCAGCCCAAACCAGTACTCCACCTCCACCTTGCTGGCGTCTGAGTCGGACTGGAGCTCTCTGCCCTTTACCAATCCAGCCACGGGCCCATCCATCTGGCCCATCAAGACTCACTCTCATTTCATCAGTCCATAAAACCTTAGAAAAACCAGTCTTGAGATATTTCTTGGCCCAGTCTTGACGTTTCAGCTTGTGTGTCTTGTTCAGTGGTGGTCGTCTTTCAGCCTTTCTTACCTTGGCCATGTCTCTGAGTATTGCACACCTTGTGCTTTTGGGCACTCCAGTGATGTTGCAGCTCTGAAATATGGCCAAACTGGTGGCAAGTGGCATCTTGGTGGCTGCACGCTTGACTTTTCTCAGTTCATGGGCAGTTATTTTGCGCCTTGGTTTTTCCACACGCTTCTTGCGACCCTGTTGACTATTTTGAATGAAACGCTTGATTGTTCGATGATCACGCTTCAGAAGCTTTGCAATTTTGAGACTGCTGCATCCCTCTGCAAGATATCTCACTATTTTTGACTTTTCTGAGCCTGTCAAGTCCTTCTTTTGACCCATTTTGCCAAAGGAAAGGACGTTGCCTAATAATTATGCACACCTGATATAGGGTGTTGATGTCATTAGACCACACCCCTTCTCATTACAGAGATGCACATCACCTAATATGCTTAATTGGTAGTAGGCTTTCGAGCCTATACAGCTTGGAGTAAGACAACATGCATGAAGTGGATGATGTGGACAAAATACTCATTTGCCTAATAATTCTGCACTCCCTGTACAGTACATAACATCACATGTTTTATGTCACTAAAGTGTTTAATTATGGGGGCTACAGAAAATAATTAAGTTATGGACTATATTTCTATGAAAAACGTGTATACTTACTTCATTTGAATCATTTTAACCATATGTAACCACCTGCATGTGTGTTTGGGGGGGGGGGGAAAAAAAGCCTTGATTTTGCCACCCTAAGAAAATTCCTCTAGCTCCGCCCCTGGCGTCACTGTCATTCAGCTGGCACTTCCTGTTGTCTCCTCCAGGGAGAACTGCAGGAGGAGGAGCTCTTTGTTGCCTTGGAGATGCTGTCAGCCGTTGTTCTCATCAATCAGGGTCTGGAGGCGGGACACCTACAGCAGTTCAGCTCCTCATTGGTCAGTTCGTCTGCAGGGCTCTCTGATGTAGAGCCCGCCCTGCTCGACAGGTACCGCCTCTTACCCATTTACCTGCTGATGATATCACTGTTGATAATGACGTCCCTGATGATGATGTCACTGTCGTACAGGTACTTTGAGACTCTGGCTGGTGTGAAACAACAGGTGGGCCGAGACCTGCTTACCTGGAACCAGCTGCAGGAAGGAATCGCCGCTGTGAACGGCTCGGCGCAGGACGAACAACAGCGTACGACAACGCGATGACATCGTTACAAACACACAATGATGTCATTATAAACCACAAACATTAACTTCTTTGAATTCTGTTGAGCTGACCCTGCGACCTCTGACCCCTGTGACCCTCAGAGCTCCTGGCTGTCGGCCTAATAAACAAGGCCGTGATGAGCGGAGACCCTCAGCGGCTTATCTCCGCCCTGTTGCTGCCCTCCTGCGGCGTGGACGAGGTTTCACCTGCCAATGCCTGCAAGTACCTGACCCTGCTGAGCCAAGCCAGGCAGATCAAAGCTCAGGTAACTGCTCAGGTGTAACTGCACAGGTAACAGAGCCATCACCTCAACAGCCCCTCAGAACTGTGACTTTAGTCTTTATCATGACCCTCTGGAGGTAGAATCCAGGTGAGGTTTAAACTTTCAGTCACAGGTCCCCCTCCTGTCCAACCAGGTGAGCAGAGACCCGGGAGCCGAGCTGTGGTTGGCTGATATCCAGGAAGCCGTGAGGATGGCCAATCAGCAGAGTCAGAGAGCTCTAAAGTGTGAGTCACAGATTCATTTACCTGCACAAGTAACCACACCTGTTCAGTTTTTAAGCATGTGGGTTAGAAACGATCAGAGGCTGGACCGCCATCGTTTGTGTTTGATGATATTCGTGATCATTGCGACGCACCTGCGGCGCTTTGTGTCAGACAGAGGAAGGTTGTGAGAGCAAAACGTCTTCATCTTACCTGTTAGCTGTCAGCAGTGACATCACTGAAGGTGTGCTGGGAGACAGGTGTGAACATCGCTCCGAGTTGCACAAGAAGAAACGACTAAAGGACAGAACTTCCCGTCAGCGTGTTCATTATTGATCCGTGTGTTGATTATTGATTGTGTGTCCGTCAGTGTGTCTGTCCGTTGCCGCGGTGAATCAGGCCGTAAAGGAGAACAGGGCGAAGCAGACGCTGCGGGTGCTGTCTCTGCCGGAGGCGGAGCTTCACGGAGTTCTACCTGACTGTGCTGCAGAATATCAGAGAGAGCTGAGCGCCCTGATGGCACGCCGCACACGCACAGGTGACGCACCTACACAGAGGCGCGCGCACACACACACACACACACACACACACACACACACACACACACACACACACACACACACACACACACACACACACACACACAGAGAGAGAGAGAATCGTGTGTGTGTGTGTTCAGGAGATAACCGCAGTCAGTGGGTTCGAGTCCGCCTGCAGGACGGCTCCGTTCATTTCTTCCACCTGAGCAGACTGGAGGGCAGCTGGGAGCGGCCCCCCGGCTTCGTGCACAACAGCGTCTTCTTGGATCGCCACGACATACAGGTGAGACACACCTGAGGCTTACCTGCTCACTTCCTTGTCAAACCAGAACAGTGTTTCTGTGCTTGGAAAGTTTGATTGGCTACAAGCTCGCTGTGCCACTTTCCCCCCTGCAGGAAGTGGTCAGCAGCGTTTCGGCCCAGTACAGTCGCGGCGTGCTGTGGCGGAACAGCGAGGCCCTCGTCGTTCGCCTGCAGGCGCTCTGTCGAGGCTTCCTGATCAGATGGCGGATGACGGCACGACGTCACTTCCTGATGAATCAGACGGCCGCCGTCGTTGTCATCCAGGTGAGCGTGAGCCCCCTTGGAGAGCTGAGGCTCGTCTGGGAGCTACAGGTGTGTCACAGGTGTGCTCTGCTCTGTTCAGTCTCACTGGAGGAGGTTCGTCGAGCAGAGGGTCTACAGACGGCGCCTGCAGTTCCTCTACATGAACTGGAGAGCTGTCGTCAAGGTAACAGCTGCTGTTCCTAATCATGTGACTGAGATTAGATTAGCAGGTGCAGCTCACCTGATGAGCGTTATTCACGTCGTCCGCTTGTGTGAACAGATCCAGGCGTTTGCGAGGATGTGGTTGGCGAGGAGACGATATTGCGCTCGGCTGAGTTTCTTCAGACGTAACGTGAGTTGTTTTTTTTTTTGTTAACGTTGTCTGTTTTATTGAGAAATCAGTCGAACATAACAGTAGTTTGACTTTTTACAGTCTTTGCTTTTTTATACTTGTAATTGAGAAGAGAAAAAAACAAAAAGGAAGAGAAAAAAGAGAACGAAAGAAACACACAGGTAGGTAAGTCGGCATCTTGATATTGAAATGGGAATTCAACTCAGGGCTTCAACGTAAAGAAAATCATGGTTCATAAAAATGAACCATGATTTTAAGTTTTGATTAAAATAATTTCTGACCTGTAGATATCTAAAGAAGTCATCTGAGCCTAAATCATGTTTCTCCTTAAGAATTCAAAGCTTTGGCATATACCTTTATACCTTTTGAAATCCTCTTGAATCTATTATCGTACTGATTCGGGGTAAAATCTGAATCATATGCACACAATCTTAAAACCTTGGAGGCATTTTCCAAACTGCAGATTCTGATTACTTCTTTCAGAGCAGATGTCATTATTTGGGTTAGTCTGCCATGTGTATTTTATTCTGTAACTTTATGTCCGATATTAAAGCTGTAACTGGTTTTCCTTTAACTATTGTTCCTTCAACATCTTTATATCAGTGGTCTTAGCTGTGCAGTAATATTCTCGTAGACAGGGAAGCCCACGACCTCAGTTTTCTTTCTTTAGTTGGGGCGTTTATATTTAACCGTTCCAGATGTGTTTTGAGAACATCGTATCCACCACACAGTTTGTGGTATGGGAATCGGTAAAGACTGAAACAAATACAGCAGTTGGGGAAGAATATTTAATCTGATTCGATCCTGGAGTGTATGGTATTCCATCTTTGTCTGATTGTATAGGTTTGTTTAGCGGGGCGTTGTTGGCATTGAACATTTTGGTGAAGTCACGATGTATTACCACCCATAGGTACCTAATTCTGTCTGCATCTCACTTCCATTTATAGCGATTCTTAATTTCGACTGGTGGTTCATAGTTTAAAGTTAATACTTAACCTTATACTCTGATAGCATTTCCATGGTTTGGGGGAGTGCCTGTGAGGGATAGGATATTGTTAATAGTAAGTTGTCGGCAAATAGTGCTGATTTCTGTTCCCCTCCTGCTGTTCTTTCTCCAGTTATATCCTGTCTCTGCCTGATCCACTGACTTAATGGTTCTACAAACAAAGCAAAAAGCAGTGGTGAAATACTGCAGCCCTGTCGTGTCCCGCCTTCCAATATAAATGGTTCAGCGAGGTCTCCATTGATTTTGATTTTAGCTGTTGGTTTATTGTATAGCCCTGAAATAATATCAATTATGGATTTATCAAAACCAAAATTCTCAAGCACCTAATATAAAAAGGACCACCTCACTGAAACTCCTTCTCAGCATCTAAACTTAACACTAAGGTCTAATTTTTGTTTATCGACCTGCCTTGTTATGTGCCAAACCTTTCTGATGTTGTCCTGTTTCTGTTTGATGAAACCCGTTTGATCATTATGTATTAACCCAGGTAATATTGTTTCTAGTCTCTTAGAGATGATGGGTGTGAACAACTTGTGATCAATATTCAGGATGGTTACTACATTCTAGTTTATAGTAACGTGAGTTTTGCTGATGTCACTCTCACATGACTCATGGACTCAGATACTCTCAGCATCTCATCAAGATCCACCTGTGAGGTCCTGATGCAGTACGTAGGACAGTGTGTACAACTGCATCAGCCAGTCAGACAAAATCTCCTGTTTCCACAGTAACGGTTTGTGTCCACAGGTGGGCGCCGTCGTAAAGATCCAGGCCTTCTTCAGAGCTAACCGAGCTCGCGAGCAGTACAGGATGCTTGGTGAGTTCACAGATGCCTCTGATTGGTCAGGCTGCCGTGTCATCGATAACTCATTAATAAGACCTCTTCCCCGTCACCTGTTTTAGTGCACTCGGCCACTCCCCCTCTATCTGTGGTCAGGAAGTTCGTTCACCTCCTCGACCTCGGGGATGGTGACATCAGAGAGGAGGCGGAGCTGCTGCGTCTGAGGGAGGAGGTGGTGAGAAGCATTCGCTTCAACCGACAGCTGGAGGCCGACCTGGACCTGATGGACCTGAAGATCGGGCTGCTGGTCCGCAACAGTGCTACGCTGCAGGTACGGCCCCACCACCTCAGCTCATCGCCACACACACACACACTGATTGGCTCCTTGTTGTCCTCGTTAACAAAGCGCCGTCTGTGAACAGGAAGTGGTGTCTCACTGTAAGAAACTAACGAAGAAGAACAAGGAGCAGCTGTCAGACATGATGGATGTGGAGAGGAGTAAAGGCCTGAAGGCTCTGAGCCGAGACAGGAGGGAGAGACTGGAGGCCTACCAGCACCTCTTCTACCTGCTGCAGGTAAAACGCACACCTGCCCGCCACTCGCTCACCTCAAGCTGACCTGAGCAGGTCCATGGCATCACATTACTGTACCTGCCTGATTCGTGCAGTCATCTCTGCTTCACCAACAAGGCAGGGGCTCCACCTGGTGGTGATGTTGTGCAACTGCAAGTGGAACCGATGATACATTATATCTGCAGCTGGCCAGTTATTGTGTGTGTGTGTGTGTGTGTGTGTGTGTGTGTGTGTGTGTGTGGCAGACGCAGCCCCTGTACCTGGCTCAGCTGATCTTCCTGATGCCTCAGAGTCGCTCCACCTCCTTCATGGAGATGGTGGTGTTCAGTCTGTTTAACTATGGCTCCGACCGCCGCGAGGCCTTTCTGCTGCTGCAGCTCTTCACAGAAGCGCTCCGCTATGAGATCAGGTAACGATGATGTCACTGCACCTGTGTCTGAGCAGTAACGTGTTGTCACTGCTTACCTGTGTGTGTGTGTGTGTGTGATGTCAGGCTGAAGGTGGAACAGCCCCAGGATGTGATCACAGGAAACCCCACCGTCATCAGGATGTTGGTAAACTTCTACCGCCACGCTCGTGGTCAAAACGCCCTGCGCGAGGTGCTGGGTCCAGCTCTACAGGACGTCCTGCAGGACCGCACGCTCAGCATCAGGACCGACCCCGTGGACGTCTACAAGACCTGGATCAACCAGACCGAGACGCAGACCGGACACAAGAGGTCAGAGCGCGTCTCTCCTGCGCTGCGCGTCTCTCCTGCGTTGCACGTCTCACTTGTATTGTGCGTCTCACCTGTCTCACCAGCTCGCTGCCCTATGAGGTTTCTCCCGAAGACGCTCTGGCTCAGCCTGAAGTCCAGAGACGCATCGACATCTCCATCATCAACCTGAAGAACCTGACGGACCGAGTCCTCAAAGCCATCACTGCCAGCCTCCACAAGCTGCCGTACGTGTCTGCCTGCTGCTGCACCTCGCGTCACCAGTCTCTTCTTTGCTAAACGGTTCTGTGTTGTTGCAGGTATGGTCTGCGTTACACCGCCAAGGTCCTCAGAGACGCCCTGAAGGCAAAGTTTCCTGAAGCCGGTGAGGACGAGCTCTACAAGGTAAGAACACAGATCAACACACCTGAATCACACGATTAGTTCATTACCAGGCCTCTGGAGAATTCAAGACATGTAGAGGAGGTCATTTAGTCATTTAAAGCAGCTGTGTTGGATCAAGGATGCATCTAAAGCCTGCAGGACTCCAGGCCTGGAGTTGGACACCTGTGCTGCAGGTGATGAAGGTGGGCTGTGTTTCACGTGAATTTCTGCTCCTGCTGTGCTCAGGTGAGCTCAGACTGATGATGGATGTGTGATCAGCAGATTTGGAGGTCTACAGAAATCACAGCTCGCAGGTCGGAGCTGAGATTTGATTGGTCGCTTGACGTGAAGCTTGGTCTCTGTACGGCGGCGGGTCTTGAAGTCAGAACCACGTGGCTCTGATGCCGTGACCTGAATTGAACCGCTAACGCAGAGTCTGCCCTACTCCCCGCAGATCGTCGGTAACCTGGTCTACTACCGCTACATGAACCCGGCCATCGTGGCCCCGGACGGCTTCGACGTGGTGGACCGTTCGGCCGGCTCTGCTCTGCAGCCCGAACAGCGCCACGTCTTGGGCTCCATTGCCCGCGTGCTGCAGCATGCCGCTGCCAACAAACACTTCCATGGAGGTGGCTACCACATCAGAGCCCTGAACCAGTACATCAGCCAGACCCACAGCAGGTTCAGGTGGGTTTCAGGTGACCTCGCTCCGTTCTGAGGTGGAGGTTCTCCTGACGGTGTTGTGTGTCTCAGGAGGTTCCTGCAGTCCGTCTGCGACGTTCCTGAACCGGAGGACAGATTCAGCATGGATGAGTACTCGGAGCTGCTGATCGTGAACAGACCCGTGATCTACATCTCTGTGAGCGAGCTGCTCAACACACACAAGGTCAGGAAGCTCCGCCTCCAGCTGTATCGTCATCTTTTCGCTGCATGCGCACCTGTACCTGGTCTACATAAACCCGTGAACCTCTCACATGTCTCTCTGCAGCTGCTGCTGGAGCATCAGGAGGTTTTGTGCCCGGACCCCTCAGACCCCCTCGGCCTGATTCTGAAGGATCTCGGTCCGGTTCCCGGCCTGCAGGAACTCATCGGTACGGCCAACCGATGCTCTGCTGTTGCCATCCGGTCTGAGCCGGTCCGAGTCTGACTGTTTTCTGTCCTTCAGGTGAGTCCGCGGCTGATCCAGGATCAGACTCTCAGAGTAGCAAGATGGAGGTCTCTCTGACCCTGACCAACAAGTTTGACATCTTCGACGACGCCAACAACACACCGGACGCCAGAGGACTTCTGCTCAGGTAACCCCGCCTCTAAGCCATTAGCCTCACCTGCTCAGTGTCTGTCAGTTTGTTTACCTGAACATTAAAGAAGAACCCGGTGTTCACAGAAAACATTTGTTTTGTTTTTCCCAGCACCAAGCAGCTGATCATCGATGTCATCAGGACGCAGTCAGGTGACTCTCTGCGTGACATCCTGAGGACGACACCGTCACGCGACCAGGTAAAACTCGCACTTATAGGTTGGTTGGTGACTGGCACCCGCTGCAGTCTTGATGTCTAGAGATGGCACGATACCACTTTTTCATGACCGATATCATAAATTTTGATATCTGTCGATACCGATATGAATCCGATATAGTGTATTTTATAATCAAAACGTTTTTTTATTATCATATCATACCGTTCACGGTAATACCGGTGTAATGTTGGGCAACGATAAGAAAATGAAATATGGCGATAGAATATGGGTAAAACGCGCATGCGCAGTGCCTTTGTTTACATACGCACATGGCGGCGACGCAGAACGAGAAGAGTGAAAGCGGATCGTTGAATGAAACAGATGAACCTGAACTGGTTTGTAAAAACGCTGCAGCTTCACTGGTGTGGAACTGGTTTAGCTTTCGTCCGTCAGATACACAACAAAGCACTATTTTTGGTAGCGCATGCCAGCGGGCCGTCGTTATTACAGTGTTGTTTGGAAAATACGGCGCACTTAAAATCAATCCTTTGATTTTTCTGAAAGTCGACAGAGCCCCTTATAATCCCGTGTGCCTTATGTATGAACTCTGGTTGTGTTTACTGACCTCGAAACAATTTTATGTGCACGGCGCTCGAAAATCTGTCAAATGTTTCAGTACGACTTTGCTAAGCTACGAAGCCGCAGCGCTTGATGGATTGTCGGAGCATTACGGCTATCGTAGGCGGAGCCTCGCGGAGTGATACGTACTGTGCTTCAACATAATATTACTGTATTGTGTGTATAACCTCTTTTTAAGTGTTGTGGATGTTATACATGGTTATGCTGAGGATATGTCGGCCAGTTTCCACTGGAAATGCCTTTTGGTTAAACTGTCAGCAACGAATTTGCACTGTTACATTTTTATATAACTTTAATGCACATAAAAAAAACAGCTGCTTGTTTAAGTGAAAATACTTTGATGGGGTTTTTTTGCACTAATAAAGTTGTGGAGTTGTAAAGTATTTTGTCTTGCATCAATTATATCGTCAGTTATATCGTTATCGCAGATTTTCAAATGTATATCGTGATAAATATTTTTGGTCATATCGCCCTGCACTAGAACCACCCCCCACCCTCCACCTCATGATGCTTAAACGACGCAATCAACCTAAATTTAATGCACGTGTAAAAAACATAAAATAAAAAATGCACAGAAATCAATTATTTTTCTACAATAATTAAATAAATTCAACATCTTTCTTCAACAGAACTGCAGACTGCTCAGATGGTTCCCCCCGAAGGGAAAAAGTACTATAGCTTACTAGAGTATATTAGACATAACAGTTACTATATACAGTAATGGACTTCTATATATTTTACATCAGATTAAAACTTGGGTGTAAGATTCAGATAATTATTTATTAAAATATGTCGCAAGTTTTGTGAGGTGCTTTTGTGATATTTAATGGATCGGATTTCATTTTTTATTTCTCTCTGATATCCGATCCAGTATTTTAGGTCCATATCGAACCGACACGGATACGTAATATCGGATCGGCCCATCTCTAATGTCATCTGATCTCTTCAAACAGGAAGTGTGTCACGATTGGCTGATGCAGCGCCGCGCCCAGCAGGATGCTCGGACTCCTGAGAAGATGAAGCGGAACCAGTCGCTGGTCGCCAATGGCAACCTGAGCCTGGAGGAGAAGAAGAGGAAGATCCTGAGGAGTCTTCGTCGTCTGGAGGGACTCTGCACCCTGAAACCGCCAGACAGCGAGAACCAGATCCTGCAGATGATCGCCAAGGTAACGAGACCTGCCTCCATCTCCTCCTATTCCAGCGTCCTCCTTCACTACATCCTGCCTGCAAGCTCCCTCCCTCCTCTGCACGTGTGCAAACTGTTTTACCCAGAATGCACCAGTGGCCTGTTGCCTGCATGTTTTCGAAAACGTCCCTATGTCACTGCACGTTTCCCCACCAGGACATCCGTCAGCAACGTCTCCACCGCCAGCGCAGAGGGGCGGAGCTCCTGAAGCTCCATCAGACTCTCAGCAGCCTGCAGGCTAAGAGCAGCTTCCACAGTGAGCAGGTGGACTATTACAGGCATTACATCACTTCCTGTCTGGACAACCTCACCGCCAGGTATGCACAAGCAGGTGTTTTTGGGTAACGACCTAGTTTTTCTCATCTCAGGCCATTAGCATCAGATATAACTTTCTGTTCTCGGACGTGGCGGCGCCAAACGTTTAGAAGTACCGCAGGAATGAACAGCAATGGGGCGGGGCTGTGGTGACATCACACCACTGTGGTGTGAACCAGGCGTTTTCACCTCGAGAGCTGTGAGGTCTGTTTTGGGGCGGGACGAACAAACGTTTGTCACACAATCAACAACACAAGGGATAAACTAAAGTACAACAAATAAAGTAATTCGGGAACAGGTGAGCCGAGGTTGACCACGAGCCCCGGGTACAGGAAGCTCTATCAGAGGCGCCAGAATACGAGAGCTTTAAACCGTGCGTTCGAAATCTGAGTGAGGAGAAGCTCGCTGAGGTACGAGCTGAATGTTTGCATGAAAAGTTCAAACATCACCAAGAGCGTTGGCGTCACGAGCTGAGCTGGCATCCACGCCGACCTGCCATCAGCTGATCTTAAATATCCACCAACAGCTCCTGAAACAGGAAAGAGGTGCTTAGACCGCGTGTGTCCTGAAGGTGCACGTCACGAGGCTGTCAGTGAGGCGATAGGCCTGTCAGTAAGGTCCATCACTGATTGGCTTGTTCTTGCAGCAAATCGACCAATCAGAAGGCGGCAGACGGCAAAGGGAGGAACAAGCTTCCTGCTCTGAGCTACAGCGCCACCCGGCTGCACGAGAAGGGCGTTCTGCTGGAGATCGAAGACCTGCCAGTCACGCAGTGAGCGCAGAACACACAGACGGCACACGTACGACACGCAGTGAGGACGCGTGCTCACGATCTCTCTGTTTCCAGGTTTAAGAACGTCATGTTTGAGATTGCTGCCGGGCTTGAGAGAGGAAGTTTCAAAGTAAAAGCTCGATTCCTCGGCGTGGAGATGGAGGAGTTCCTGCTCAAATACCAGGTAGGATCAAGGCCGGACCACGTCGAACCGGGCCACATTAACCAGGTGATACGAGTTTAACGTGTGTGTGTGTGTGTGTGTGTGTGTGTGTGTGTGTGTGTGTGTGTGTGTGTGTTAGGACCTGCTGCAGCTGCAGTATGAGGGCGTGGCTGTGATGAAGATGTTCAGTAAGGCCAAAGTCAATGTGAACCTCCTCATCTTCCTCCTCAACAAGAAGTTCTTCAAGAAGTGAGAGGAGCGGCACTCATACTCGGCTTCTGCGGCGAGGCCTCGTCCCACACTCCTGTCTATAATCAGGAAACTGAACGGCGTTTTATACCAAATGATCAGGATGAATCTCACTAAATTTGACTGACTTTATATCTCGCTCAGTGGGATGTCTTCATACACTCCTGTCTGTGCTGTAATCACTGAGTTGGTGCTCTGTCTGCAGCGCTGTCTTTGTTTTTATGTCCGTAAAATTTAACTAAAATGATTCTTTTTTTTATTTCACGTGATATTTTTATGCATGTTTATATGATACTAATCAAACAGAGTGAGTCGTCTGTCTCCCTCTCTGTAACACTTTAATGGGACATCCTCTCCCTACACCTGTTTTAATATCTCACTACAGTATTTGGATGCGGTGCAGAGTGAGACGTCTTACCTCAGTGTCTCTCTTTGTATGGGAACGTGTGTTTCAGTTTAATTTGGAGGAGTGACACATCAGTGTTTTTGTCCCATCTTGGTTTGTTTCTCAGGATTCAAACCACACTAAGCTGTCTTATTTTGAAAGGTTTGACCCTTTCAGGACTCCGTAGTGGCTCATTGGTCACTGATGTCTGGTTGTAATGTTTAGCTGCAATGAGCTTTGACCAATCAATACCAGCTGATCAATACCTGTAAATATTTCCTGTCATTTCCTTTTTCTTTTGTCTTTGCTACAATAAATAAACATGAACATTTCAGTCATTATTTCTATTTTTAATTTAAAAGTTAAGACTAAGAGTGCGAGTGCGTGTAAAACTGATGATGGCCACGAACAAGCTGAATGTTGCTTTTTTTTTTTTTTTTTTTTTTTTTTTTTTTTTTTCCTGAGATGTCATGCATTTTGAATTCTAGCCAATCATTTTACCTTTCCAAGGATAGTAGGCGGGCCCAGGTACGTACGTTCTTTTAGAGCAGAGCTACAGATTAAAAATGCCCAAGGCGAAGCGGTCAAAGTCTGGCTGTACTTCACAGCAGAAAATGCAAACTCAGCAGCCTGCAACAAGTGCTTTAAGCTGATACTGTGATACTGTCAAAGGAGGTAACACCTCGAATCTGATGAAACACCTGGCGACGCATAGCGTTTTTTTAAAAGCCGAGAAATGCGCCGTATTTGATAGCTTGCTGCGAGACCTCACACCGAGCACATCTACTGCGGGTGTGGTGCCTGTTATCAGACCCGGAGTTAGCAACATCCCCCCAAGAACCCGAAGAGGAGAGTCCTGGCCCCTAGCCCTGCCAGTGTAGCAGAAATGATGAGGATGATGATGCAGCAGCAGCCGTTCTTCTCTGCATGAGTAGCTTAATGTTGTTCGTGTGTAATTTACGTTGAGTAGGCTAACCACGTTATTACATTAATGCATGTAAACTAGCAAACATCATCATAGCTACATGCGGCTGTCTTCTTGTTTGATGGCAGATACTCCCTTCACCCTGGCCAAAAAGGCTAAAATGACCAAAGAAAAAGAGGGAAACAGCTGAACATGAGAGGTTTTTGGACAAAGTTTGTGTTCTCCATTCTTTAAGCACCGGTTCGAGCACCGTTTAAGCACCGGCACAGTTTCAAAAGTATGGTTTGGCACCGGTATCGGATAAAACCTAAACGATACCCATTCCTAGTCGCCGGATACACAATGGATGCCTGGCAACACTCTCAATGGAGGACGTTAAAGACACGTAACCATTTGGAACCATGATGACAGGGTGAAAATGACTCCAAGGTTCCTCACAGTGTTACTGGAGGCCAAGGTAATGCCATCCAGGGTAAGAATCTGCTTAGATACCATATTTCTAAGATTTTCAGGGCCGAGTACAATAACCTCAGTTTGATCTGAATGAAGAAGCAGAAAGTTAGTGGCCATCCAGGTCTTTGTCTTTAAGACATTCCTGCAGTTTAACTCATTGGTGTGTGTTATCTGGCTTCATGGACAGAGCTGGGTGTCATCAGCATAGCAGTGTAAATGTATGCTATGTCTTCTAATGATGCTGCCTAAGGCAGGGGTCGGCAACCTGCGGCTCTTTAGTCCTTATAGTGCGGCTCTGCGTGGTTTCAGAAAATAAATTAGAAGTATTTAGCTGAAGTGTAATTTATTTATGTTAGTTCTTTTTTAACTTGTAGTTCTAAATTGGAAGATTATTGTGATATTGAAATATAAAAATAAAATTCTATTCTATTATTTTTTCATCGCTCAAAATAAGCGTCACACTCGTGGAAGCCGGTGTACCCGCCGAAACGGCGTGCATTTACCGAGACTTTCAACCCCAGATAGGCTAATTATGGATCTTCAGATCCACATTACGTCAGCAGCTGTTCTCCGCCGTGAACTATGTTAAAAACAAACACCGCTCACGCCTCACAGACGACAGCTTACAGTCCTGTAAAGATGAAAGTGACTTCGTACAGCCCCGATCTGCAGACGCTGTGCGCAGAGGTTCAGGAGCAGAAGTCCCGTTGTAAACATATCACGGCAGACCCGACGATGTTTGCATGAACACGCTTTTCAGCATCTCTTTATTGACCACTTTTCACACACGGTTGTTGTACGCATACAGCCGGCTGTAGCTTTGCAGCTCACAGCCCGACACACGCCAACACAACAGCAGAGAGAGCACAGACTTAAAGGCGGCGAGGCGTGATTGCGGGTGCCGCTCAGGTGCGTCGCCTCCCCTGCAGCGGCGCTGCAGACCATGCCCCGCCACACACATTAACCAGGTAAAATACATATTTAGGCAGAATTTAACAAATATCTATTTTTCATTTATTAGCAGCATAGAGCTTTTTTCCAATTATTTTTTACAGGTCAGGTCAAGGCTCCAAAAGCCCAAAGGCAACATAAGGGGGGCGGCTCACAACAGTTTTTGTTTGCTGGATCATTTTAGTTCAGCTGGGTGTCTTTCCTTTTGTTATATTTCTTTAAGAGTTCAAAATGTGTTAATTGCATAAACAAAATGTAACTTTCTCTGTAGCACTTCATGGATTTAAGCAACACACCTTAGTTGTTCACACAAAGCATAAAGGTAAAAAACAATATATAAAGTGTTATCTTCATTTTAGATGTCAAAAAGTATTTGCGGCTCCCAGTGTTTTCTTTTGCTTGGAAACCGCGTCCAGATGGCTCATTGGGTGTTAAAGGTTGCTGACCCCTGGCCTAAGGGAAGCATGTATAATGTAAACAGAATTGGTCCTAGCACTGAACCCTGTGGAACTCTCACTAGTTCCTTTTCCGACACTGTTAGGAATCTGGGCGTGTTACTTGACAGCTCTTTTAAACTTGATAAACAAGTGTCTGCTGTTGTTAGATCCAGTTTTTACCAACTCCGCCTTATTTCTAAGGCCAGGCAGTATATCCCGCATAAAGACCTGGAAAAGCTCATCCATGCCTTTGTAACTTCGAGACTGGATTACTGCAATTCACTCTATGTTGGTCTCCACTCTGCCCTCCTTCATAGATTACAGACAGTCCAAAATGCTGCTGCACGCATTCTAACCAAAACTAGGAAGTTTGCCCACATTACTCCCGTCCTAGCTGATTTGCACTGGTTGCCTGTGAAATACCATATCCAATTTAAAATTCTGCTGTTTACTTTTAAAATCACTAACAACATAGCACCGAGCTATCTTAAGGAACTCCTAAGCTCATATGTTCCTGCTAGGGCTTTAAGATCATCCTCACAGTTACTGTTGGTGCAGCCTAGATCTCGGCTGAAGTCTAGAGGTGATCGAGCGTTTGCTCTGGCTGCACCAGAGTTGTGGAACAACCTTCCGATTGGCATCCGGGCGTCTGACTCTATTCAATCTTTTAAATCACAGCTTAAAGCGTATTTGTTTAATCTTGCTTTTTCTACCGGTTAAATGCTGGCCTTGTTTGCAGTGATTTATTCTATTAATTTTCCTATCATGCTTTTATTTGCGCTGTGCATGTCATATTGCCATTGTGTTTTGATGGCATAGTTATATTGTGCCATAGTTATGTGCTATAGTTATATTTTTTCTATTGGTGGCTTTTTCCTGTGAACATAATTCTACACTTTTATTTTTTGTTTTTATGACTTTGATTATACTTGTGTTAATTTGTTTTATGTTAAGCACTTTGGCATGCCGTTGGTTTTTAAATGTGCTCTATAATTAAAGATAGGTTTCCATTCGGAGATATTGAAGAGGAAGACTTTGATTATGAAAAGGACTGTCAAGGTGGTTATTCTGCCACACACGCTGAGAAAACGAACTTCAAAACGTTTAACTATGCAGAGCACAACATGAATGACCCTGAAAGTAACATTGACCCAGATACCCACTTCTACAATAACACCAATAATACTTGTGAGTACTATACAGACGACCAATTCAATGTGAATATTAAAATGGCAAATGCATTGTCGGTCATACATTTCAATAGTAGAAGCCTGTATAAAAAATTTTCTAAAATTACAGAATGTTTAAGTAAGTTAAAAAAGTTTAATATAATTGCAATATCAGAAACATGGCTCGATAATGAGAAAGTTAGTGAAATGGGACTGGAAGGATACGAATTATTTACAATGAACAGGGTGAATAAAAAAGGAGGCGGTGTTGCTTTATATGTAGATAAAGTTTTGAAATGTAGTCTGATTGAATGCATGTCAAGCACCATAGATAACATATTGGAATGTGTCACTATTGAAATTCATGTTGAAAAAGCTAACAATATAATTATAAGTTGCATCTATAGGACACCAGGTTCATGCCTTGAGATATTCAATGAAAAACTTGCTGCTATGTTTAGCAACCTAAATGATAAAAAAGTGCAAATAATTTGTGGTGATTTTAATATAGATTTGCTAAACCCAAATGGACATCAGAAAACAACAGATTTCATAAATACAATGTATAGTAACTCCCTTTTCCCTGTAATTATAAAACCAAGTAGAATAACAATTGATACAGCTACATTGATAGATAATATATTCACAAATAAAATTGACCATGAAATAGTAGGTGGACTTCTTATAACTGATATAAGCGATCATCTTCCTGTTTTTGCAATTTTTCAAAATTATTTTGGGATTAAAACTAAACAAAAGAATCAAATATTTGATATGATACGACATAGAACAACAAGAGCCATTGCTGCCCTCCAGGTGGACTTAAAGGAACACAATAGGAATGAGGTTTTTGCAAATGAAGATTCAAATAGTGCGTATGATGCATTCTTATCAACTGTAATTTCACTATATGAAAAACATTGTCCTTTAATGAAGATCACTAGAAAGCATCACAGATCAAATAAGCCATGGATCACAAAGGGGATAGAAGATGCATGTAAAAAGAAAAAAAATCTATATAAGAGATTCATAAAACAGAGGACAAAAGATGCTGAAGTAAAGTACAAGTTATATAAAAATAGATTAGTAAATATTATAAGAACAAGTAAGAAAGAATATTACCACAAATTATTGGAGCAAAGTAGAAGTAACACACAAGAAACATGGAGGATATTAAACAGTATAATCAAAAAGGGCTCAAAAAATAAGAATTATCCAGATTATTTTAAAAAAGATAAAGATATTGTGCTTGATAAAACTAAAGACATTGCAAATGAATTTAATGATTTCTTTGTAAATGTTGGCTTTAATTTAGCAAAAGAAATTCCAGAGTCAAGAAATAATAACGACCTAAATAAACATATTACTCAGAATGTGTCCTCCATGTTTATTGGTGCTGCAACTCATAGAGAAATAATTAACATTGTGAAGACATTTAAAAATAAAAAGTCCACTGACTGTTTTGGTATTGACATGATATTAGTTAAAAGTATTATAGAATATATAGTGCAACCTTTCGCATACATTTGTAATCTGTCCTTTCGAACTGGTGTGTTTCCCTCACAAATGAAAATAGCAAAAGTTATTCCAATCCATAAAAACGGAGAGAGATGTCAGTTCAACAATTATAGGCCAATATCACTACTCCCACAGTTCTCAAAAATTTTAGAAAAGTTATTTGTTAATAGACTTGATAAATATATTGAGAAGCATAATCTCCTAAGTGATAACCAATATGGTTTTAGAGCGAAAAGGTCCACTTCGATGGCAGTGATGGAACTTGTTGAAGGGATATCTAATGCTATAGATAATAAAGAATATACTGTTGGTGTTTTTATAGACTTAAAAAAGGCGTTTGATACAATTGATCTATATTAATGAATAAACTAGAGCGATATGGCATAAGAGGGATAGCATACAAGTGGATGAAAAGTTACCTGGATGACAGATATCAATATGTCGAATTCAATAATGTAAAATCTAAGCAGTTGAAGGTAACTTGTGGTGTTCCTCAGGGCTCTGTGCTGGGCCCTAAATTATTTATATTATATATAAATGACATATGTAGTGTTTCCAAACTGTTAAAATGTGTATTGTTTGCTGATGATACCACTCTGTACTGCTCAGGTAAAAACTTAGAACAGCTTCTGACTACAGCGGAAAAGGAGTTAAATATATTAAAAAACTGGTTTGATGTAAATAAGTTATCATTAAATATAAAGAAAACAAAATTGATTATTTTTGGCACTAGACAAATGAAAAATGTATCTAAAATAAGGGTTAATGGAATTGAAATTGAAAGAGTGTACGAAAATAAATTTCTTGGAGTGATAATTGATGATAAGCTGAGTTGGAAGTCTCATATAAACCACGTGAAAACAAAAATGTCAAAAACCATTGCTATTCTCTATAAAACAAAGCATGTCCTGAACAAAAAATCATTATACACACTTTATTGTACTCTGTTGCTTCCATATATGACTTACTGTCTGGAGATATGGGGTAATGCATATAAAACGAACACTCTTCATATTTTCAAGTTACAAAAAAGAGCTATAAGAATTATAAACCAATCAAACTATATAGAACCAACTAACATTTTGTTTATTAATCTGAATACCCTGAAATTTTATGATTTAGTTGAATATAAAATGGCACAGATAATGTATAAAGCACAAAATAACTTGCTTTGCCCCAGTACTCAGAAGCTGTTCAAAGTCAGAGAGAGTCAATATGACTTAAGGGGAACAGATTTCTTTAAAAAAAACAAGATAAGGACAAATATAAAGCAGAGATGTGTTTCTGTTAGAGGAGTTAACCTGTGGAATAGTTATGACAGTGATTTAAAAAGGTGAAGTTCATTTTCCTTGTTTAAAAACATGTTTAAAAATAGAGTAATAGAAAAATATATAAATCAAGAATGAAAAGAGCAAAAAGGAGAAAAAAAAAACAACCTCTTGATTCTTTTGCTTTGATGTAGTTACTTATCTAAGGTGGAAAGTTTTTTTTTTCTTTGTTTTTTTTTTGTTTGTTTGTTTGTTTGTTTGTTTGGCTTTTGCTTTGTTTTATTATTTTCTTCGAGCCCTGTGTACAGGAGCTGCATACAAAAAGATATTTTGTGAAAAGGGTTGGCGTAATAAGCAAATGCTTCAGCCAATACCTTTTGATTAGCCTTGTCTCATGCTTTCTTTCTTTCTGTTAGATTTTTGTTCTGTTTTCACTGTTTTTTTGTTTGTTTTTTTCACTGTTTTCACTGAGATTTGAATTTGAATGCTAATCAATAAAATCAAATCAAAATCAAAAAAGATTGTTGTTGTTGTTGTTGTTGTTGTTGTTGTTCCATAATTAACCTCAGTGTGTGAAGAGGACTCTCCATTTACATGCACAAACTGGAGTCTATTAGATAGATATGATACAAACCACTGCAGCACAGTACCTGTAATACCTACAGCATGTTCTAATCGCTCTAATAGGATATTATGGTCGACAGTATCGAACGCTGCACTGAGGTCTAGCAGGACAAGCACAGAGATGAGTCCACTGTCAGAGGCCATAAGAAGATCATTTGTAACCTTCACTAAAGCTGTTTCTGTGCTGTGATGAGCTCTGAAACCTGACTGAAACTCTTCAAATAAGCCTCTGCAGATGATCTGTTAGCTGTTTGACAACTACTCTTTCAAGGATGTTTGATATGAAAGGAAGGCTGGAGATTGGCCTATGATTGTCATGGTCCCAGGACTTCTGACCTGGTGTTTTGACATTGTGTATTAAGTTCATTTGTATTCTTAAGATCCCTAGGTTTTCTGTTCAGTATTGTTTATTAGATTTGCCCCTGTGTTTTCCTCTGTGTCTCCCTCTGTGTCACTGTGTACAGTGGGGCAAAAAAGTATTTAGTCAGCCACCGATTGTGCAAGTTCCCCCACTTAAAATGATGACAGAGGTCAGTAATTTGCACCAGAGGTACACTTCAACTGTGAGAGACAGAATGTGAAAAAAAAAAATCCATGAATCCACATGGTAGGATTTGTAAAGAATTTATTCGTAAATTAGGGTGGAAAATAAGTATTTGGTCACCTCAAACAAGGAAAATCTCTGGCTCTCACAGACCTGTAACGTCTTCTGTAAGAAGCTTTTCTGTCCCCCACTCGTTACCTGTATGAATGGCACCTGTTTGAACTCATCATCTGTATAAAAGACACCTGTCCACAGCCTCAAACAGTCAGACTCCAAACTCCGCCATGGCCAAGACCAAAGAGCTTTCGAAGGACACCAGGAAAAGTATTGTAGACCTGCACCAGACTGGGAAGAGTGAATCTACAATAGGCAAGCAGCTTGGTGTGAAAAAATCAACTGTGGGAGCAATCATCAGAAAATGGAAGACATACAAGACCACTGATAATCTCCCTCAATCTGGGGCTCCACGCAAGATCTCATCCCGTGGGGTCAAAATGATCATGAGAACGGTGAGCAAAGATCCCAGAACCACACGGGGGGACCTGGTGAATGACCTGCAGAGAGCTGGGACCAAAGTAACAAAGGTCACCATCAGTAACACACTACAACGGCAGGGAATCAAATCCCGCAGTGCCAGACGTGTTCCGCTGCTGAAGCCAGTGCATGTCCAGGCCCGTCTGAAGTTTGCCAGAGAGCACATGGATGATACAGCAGAGGATTGGGAGAATGTCATGTGGTCAGATGAAACCAAAGTAGAACGTTTTGGTATAAACTCAACTCGTCGTGTTTGGAGGAAGAAGAATACTGAGTTGCATCCCAAGAACACCATACCTACTGTGAAGCATGGGGGTGGAAACATCATGCTATGGGGCTGTTTTTCTGCCAAGGGGACAGGACGACTGATCCGTGTTAAGGACAGAATGAATGGGGCCATGTATCGTGAGATTTTGAGCCAAAACCTCCTTCCATCAGTGAGAACTTTGAAGATGAAACGAGGCTGGGTCTTCCAACATGACAATGATCCAAAACACACCGCCCGGGCAACAAAGGAGTGGCTCCGTAAGAAGCATTTGAAAGTCCTGGAGTGGCCTAGCCAGTCTCCAGACCTCAACCCCATAGAAAATCTGTGGCGGGAGTTGAAAGTCCGTGTTGCTCGGCGACAGCCCCAAAACATCACTGCTCTCGAGAAGATCTGCATGGAGGAATGGGCCAAAATACCAGCTACTGTGTGTGCAAACCTGGTAAAGACCTATAGTAAACGTTTGACCTCTGTTATTGCCAACAAAGGTTATGTTACAAAGTATTGAGTTGTATTTTTGTTATTGACCAAATACTTATTTTCCACCCTGATTTACGAATAAATTCTTTACAAATCCTACCATGTGGATTCATGGATTTTTTTTCCACATTCTGTCTCTCACAGTTGAAGTGTACCTCTGGTGCAAATTACTGACCTCTGTCATCATTTTAGGTGGGGGAACTTGCACAATCGGTGGCTGACTAAATACTTTTTTGCCCCACTGTATTAAACTCTCACTAAATGATATATTTTTCATCTCCGTTCAAAAGTTTCTGGACTTATTTCCATGTTTGGTTCACATCCTGTTCAACTTGTTGCTTTTTAGAAGAAGTGCTTCACACGATTGAAGCAGTCGAGGGACAAACGTTACAAATAGTTATCTGAAATGAAAGTTGTTTAAAACAAAAATGACTGAAGGATTCATTGTGACTGAGTTTATGGCTTTAATTTTGTTTAGATGGGGCGTGAAAATATTTCTTCCTGCCATGTGGGGAATGATGTAAAACATTGGAGAACCACCACTGTAACGTGTTGTAAAGGACTTCACTCATTCAATTCATGCTTCTTTGGCAGCCCATCCTAAAGACACTATTTTCACAAAATCAAAACTTGGTGATTAAAATTGATTTTCACAGCTCATCTCTGGAAGTAAAAGTTCAGCCTTTTTTTATTGCGACATTACTTCTTGAACCTGACCCTGCTTAGTGCTGGACCAATCAGAGCAGACTTGTTGAAAGTTAAACATTAAGGCTCAGACATGTATTAAGTCCAGTCTTGGACCAAAAATGTTTTTTAAGTGAAGCTACAGGTTAAAATGGCTTTTCAATTAGCACTAGCTTTAATCCACATCTGGGAAACTGGTTATGAAAGTAAACGTATTACCGTATAGCCTGTGTCAAGGCCCAGTGATCAATAATCTATTTTAAATAGATTTAAATAAATCTAATTTTAAATAATCTGCAGATTTTTTTAAATTGCAGTCATAAAATGTTAAAATGTACCAAACTAATCAACCACCTTCAGCCCAGAATCAAAGTGCAAAACCCTAAAATCCCCGAAGCCTGATAAATGTTCAATTTACGACACAAAGCTTTAGAGAACTCTTATTGATTGGCCAAAACGCTAAATGCAAAAGGAGACCTAACCCTAACAGGAGATAAACACCAGAAGAGAACCTGTGATTTAACACCGTGACTCTGCAATGTGAGATGATGGCTGTGTCCCAATCCAGCGACCGCATGCTTTGTAGTGCGCATTTGTAGACTGATTACGTCACAACGACGCAACGAAGGCTGTCCTCAAAGAGTCCTCCAAATGCATCCTTAATTTCCCCAGATTTGAAGGCTGGGTCCGGTGTAGCCTTCGTGGCCCAACCTATCCCACAATTCATAGCGCGGCGGTGGGTGTGGATAGTTTTTTGTGAAAAAATCGCAGATGGGTGAAGCGGAGCAGCTGAAAAGTGAACTTTTAAATGTAAGTACTGAATGTTATTTGTTTATATGCAAATGTTTAATAATGAAGAACATTAAAACATGACTGTTGGCCACATGTCGGCAGAGTTATGTGACATTAGTGACGTTTGTACTAACTTGGTTTTAAAGCCTTTAAATATGCGCCGTTCGATAGTCGACCTTAATCTTACAGAGATGTGATGATTTTGTGGATAATTAAAGTCAGTCATATATCCACAAACACAACAAGCTGAAAGTCAGTGATGCTGCTCGGTTTGCAGTCCTGAACATCACGGCACAAGCAGGATTCACTGCACTGTTAATGTTAGCTGTGTTATATTGCTGCCTCTGTTCGGTGGTGTCGAGCCAAACGGACTTTAACGTGTGTTTGAACGAGCTGACGGTTCACTCGTTAAGCTGAAAGAAAGATGCTTTAATCACAGCAGTCACACATGTGTCCACTGCACCATCTGGAACTCTTCTTGTTTACACTCGTAATAACACAAACACTAAATCCTGCTTCTCTGGTGCTGTTGTGTAGCAGTGTGTACACCTGAGACTGTCACCTGTCTGTCTGTCCTGCACTCTCTCTCTGTTTCTTTCTCTCTGATTGTGGAATAAAAGTATGAACATGTGTTTATAAGTTACACTTGTGTTTGAATCCTGCAGCTTATCACACATTTGATTTCCATGTGTGACGACTGCAAGTGTCCAGAGTGAGGACAGACTGAGGGACCCACTGCTGCACATCATCTGTGAGGCTTTGCAGCCCTGATGATCCACCAGGACAAACTCAGCAGTGTGTGAGGAAGAGGAGGAGGAAGAGCCAGCAGCAGCTGACAGATGGAGAGAATAGACAGACTGTTCCCTGTTTGTGAAGGACTGCTAGGAAAGTTTAACATAACTGTCTGTGCTGAATCAGTCTTATTAGGTAATGTTCAAATAATGTTATCATCCCAGTGTTTCAGTGTGGGAGAAAGTACTCAGGGCCTTCAAGTTACACACTATGAAAGGCAGCAACAAGTTTAATGTTCAGAAACCTAAAGTCTGTATCAGCAGCAGAATGGAGCTAAAATAAATGTTGGTTTCAGTTCTATGAAGCTTTGAGTATTTTGGATCAGTAGCTGCTGTGTTTGTTGCATCATATTGCTGTAACTGTTTATATGCTTTATATATTCTGAGCTAAGTTGATCTATAGTGTTACATCATATTCTATAAGGATGTTATGTGTTTGTAGACTTTCTGCCCAGTTTGACCCATTTAGCAGAAGTCAGCCTGTTTAAGGCTCTGATATCTATTCTGTATGACTTACAGCAGTTATGACATGGTCTGATTTTCTCACCCAATAAAGGAATATTTCATATATTAGTCTACTCTTCATTCTATCAGACACAGTTATCACAGCTCGTACATTTGCTTTTTATACATATATGTAAGCATTGAGCCAAATTAAATAATGCCAACAAATTAAATGAACAATATTTGTCTCTTATATATAATACATCTGTATATACCCTGTAACAGATGCTTGTCTTTGAAGATTTATGGTGATAGGAAATATAAATAACTGCAACTTGAATCTTTACTGAAGCTCAGTATTTGACACAGAGTTCAAGCTCACTGCTGTAATAAATCTTAATTAATATAATAATAGATATATTAGCCATATTATATTTACATTACCAAAGTGTAATGACACTCGTCTCATGCGTGACATTAGCTAATTGTTATTTACTAGTTCATCTTAAAACTACCGTTAGATACAGAAATGAAGCCCAACAATCATGTTGTTACAGTCCCGTGGTCACAGCCTCAGATACTTAACTGAGGAGTTTGGCTCCACTCTTCTTCACAGCGTTGCTTCAGCTCATTGAAGTTTGCTCCATTCGTTTACGCACAGCTCTCTGAGCTCTGCACTCTGGACCGCTGCAGCAGCTCCGTCTGCGCTCGCTTCAGCGTCCTGCCGATTGGTCCGAGCTTCAGCTGCGGGACACACGGCCTCACTCTGACTCTGGAATACTCTGATGTACGGGGAGTTCACGGTCCACTCAGATCGTCATCCCTCCTCCACGGCGCTCACAGCGAGCCGTTTGCTGCTGTGCACTTTACTCTCGTCTGTTGCTGAAGTCTGCTGCGGCTTTACAAACCTAAGTCATGTTTTCTCCTCTTCTCTTTTAAAGCAGCCATACTTCTTTGGTCTATTTCTATTTGTGCTGTCATTAACTTCAGTGTTTAAGATGCTAACTGAGGCCTGTAGAGTGTGAGATGGAGCGCTTTGATATTTGCACAAATTGACTGCAGCCACACCAACATCCGCCTATGAACAATCCTTCTCACTGTAGAATGACGGACTTTCACATTGTGTGGAAATGATCTCATCGCTCCTCCCAGATTGATGGACAGCACCAAGAATATTGCTGATGTCTTTCATCCTCAGCACTGATAACACATTCTTGAATGCTGACAACATTTCTACTTTTATATAGGTGGCTGCTTCTTACCCTTGCGACAGGTGAGACCTGAGTCTGGAAACTGCCCTGGCAGGCAGAGCTGGGTTTTTCCCTTTTATAAGCACAGGTGCAGGTAATTTGTTGATCTCTTGTGTGAACCTGGAGTTGTGTGAATACTGGGTCTAAGCAGCGCTATTTGGCCTTTTTAGCTTTTCTACAACAGCTTGGTGTGGCCTTCTGTTAGGGAGGTAGTCCCCAGATAACGTTCTGCTTGAGTTTTGGCAGAGGTTTAAAGTTATTTGTACCCCAGTAGCAAAAAACTGTGTGGAAACTTGCCGGGGGCAGTTAACTGAAAAACAGACATGAGGCAAAGTGGGAGGGATATTCCTTCTGAGGTAACCTGCTCAGTGTAAGTAATGTCCTGTTTTAATTTACAGATAGCCAATGGCTGCTGGGCCGACGTCCTTGGATGTCTGTGTCTGCTGCCATGTGTTCTGAGGCTGATTTAATTTGACAGTGAAGAGCTGAGAACTGTTCTGATGGTTGTGGCAGTTTATTTGGTCTATTTGTTAATTATCTCATCGTATCAGCACCCATTAATGTACGGATTGTGTTTTAGTACCGCAGACAGCGAAGGCGCCACGTGGAAGCTGATCCTTTTTCTCGCCGCTTTTGCATGTACATAGAATAAAATAGAATACAAATGCTATTTTATTCAATTGTGTATATAGTATTTTATTCTATTCTATTGTGTACAGTATCTTATTGATATCTTATTCCAGTCTTTATTTTTTTCTAACTTTTCTATGTAACTGCACTGTCCACGCGTGGGACTAATAAAGGTTATATTATCTTACCGCGGTGACGGGCATTGAAGAGTTTCTATGACACATCGTCAAGTGTGGATTGCCGTTTAATGTGTTCATTTTTAATATATTCCCCTCAGCGCTTGTCTGTCTCCCACCTACAATTGTCTTGGGTGCTCCTGTTACCCGTTTAGAACAGTTGTTTTTGTATTAGGATTAGCCTTGTGGACTGACTGCATACCTACGGCTCATTCCTACTGCAATGGGTGCCTCCCTCGGGTAATACCATGTTGATGCCTATAGAACTAGTAACAGTGGGCTTGGTTTTTTCACAGGATTATATATAAATAAAAGTGAACTGAGGGGGTCATAGGTTCAGCTGTGAGATGAGGACACGCCCCAGTTTCCAACGATTTTTCCACCTGTTTATTAATAAAGGTGCTTCTGATTTAAAACCTGCTAACATCTCAGAATAAAATGAGTGAACTGACTTTTTCTGCCCAAGCTGCTCCTTTAACAGGGTCCCCTCGTGCTGAAACAGGTGTAGTGTATAGCAGTACAGATTTGTTTTTCAGTACTTACAGTGTGAACTGGTTTCTTTGGAGTATCATAAACAATAAACCAATGTTTCTCAACACAAGTTCAATCAAAATATCATCTCTGAAAGTACACACACAGGAAACGGGTAAAATAAAGATGGGTTTCCACGGATATACCAACTATTATATTGACTATAGATCATTACAGTACATACAGCGCAGTAGGTAGTTTTACACGTTATCAATCAAACAGGAGCGTATAAATAAATATGTCAGCTTTATGAATGAAAACAAGTTAGTTTGCAGCAGGACGTTTGTGTCTTCATCTGGTAGCAGGAGGAAAATGGAAATGACCTCAGTGCAAATTGTGCATCTGTAAACATCAAAGGAGTCTGATTATTTCTCTTTAGGCCAGTTCAGGTCTGAGTGGAGGAGAGGATGAGAAATTCGGAGGAATCCGAGGAGCTTTCTGTGGCTAAACATTCAGACAATTAAATGAAGGTAAGGAGAGCTTCACCCACAAGTTTCAACTTCAACCTGCTGGAAATCTCTGAGGGAGCTACAACGGTGAAACGAATTACCACGTGTATGAGGAAATATGTTAAAGAGCTCTAGTATTGGGTAATTTCAGTTATCCTTTCTTTTATTCATTAAACTGATCTTGGGTTGGAGTTCTTCATCGAGCTTTCCTTGGATGTAAGAATTTTACACCAATATTGTGGATCTCCTACTGGTCATCCAGAGGTACTGTAGTTTGTCTGTGGCGAAACGATGCAACAGGAAGCTGTTCTTCTGTTTGCCACACTAGAAAGAAGTAATCGTGACTGTCACTGGAAGACATTAAACACTGTATATCAAATTATGGCCCACTAGGCCAGAACCAACCCACCGACTGCTCCAGGACTTTAGTCAAATGCGTGGCTGACTGCGGTGATGCCAGCATTTACTTTGCATGGAAAATTTCAAGTACTTCTGCATGATGTTTGACTCATAAAGAATAAATATCAACGTTTTCTAGTTCAAAAATACTCAACATTAACATTTTATGCTTTTGAGGACCCACTGTAACCTACAAGTTGTAATGCACATGCACCGTATGAAAAGCAGGTGATCGCTGTGTCAGGTACATATGTCATATGGTTTATTAGGAACTGAAGGCATGCAGATGGTGTAAATAATCTTCCTTCTGAGTTTAATTTAAATTTTAGATGTTTTAAGAACTCCCCCTTGTATGTCAGCACAGTGGCCATGCTGATCAGGGGGAGCCGGGCCTCTGCACAAACAAGGCAAGTATATCCTCATAACTCACTGTATTTAAAGTGATTTTCAAGCACTTTGGTTTCTTAAAGATGCCAGAACAGTATTTGTGATCAAGAATACGTAGTTTGATTTAAAATGCAGCTTTCGTACTAATATGTTAAAACAAATTAGGACTACCTGTGAAGACACTGCTGACAAGCGTCACGCAATGTCACTGAACAGCCACATAAAGCACCATTACTTAATTTAATACAGGTTTGTAAACAGCTTCGTAAGAAAATAAGGTCTCACATGTTGATCGTTATTTAGTTTCTTGGATTTAATATTTATTTTATTCGAATTTTGAAAGCAGTACAATTTGATATTTTCTACTTGTTATTTTCATGATCTGCGTGTGGATGTACACGTCCATGAACACGTCTCTGCGTGGGGACGTACACGTCTGCGTGTGGACGTACACGTCCATGAACACGTCTCTGCGTGGGGACGTACACGTCTAGGAACACGTCTCTGCGTGTGGACGAACACGTCTATGAACACGTCTCTGCGTGTGGACGTACACGTCTGCGTGTGGACGTACACGTCCATGAACACGTCTCTGCGTGGGGACGTACACGTCTAGGAACACGTCTCTGCGTGTGGACGAACATGTCTCTGCGTGTGGACGTACACGTCCATGAACACGTCTCTGCGTGTGGACGTACACGTCTAGGAACACGTCTCTGCGTGTGGACGAACACGTCTCTGCGTGTGGACGTACACGTCTATGAACACGTCTCTGCGTGTGGACGTACACGTCTGCGTGTGGACGTACACGTCTAGGAACTCTCTATATACTTGAGTCTCATCAGAAATGCTTTTTCAATAACCTAAAAAAGAAGTCTAGTCAACTTAATACTGCTATCACCTGCATGAACCTGCACAGACATGCACACGTCATCATATTCTCAGAATAATCTGATTCCTGAAGATGTGATGTTATATATGAAAGGTAATCGGTAAGGTGATAGAGTCTAACTGCATGTTGCAATGATCTTTAATGTTGGTTGGATTAAACTCATACTGACCTCACAGTTTCACACCAGGAACAGACAAAACCTGTATTAAACCTAAACTCTTCTCAGGTGAATTGAGTCCTTGTTGGTGCAGCTCTCCTTAAAGACCACACCATGGTATTAATTTGAGTTCATCTGTGATGATCTAATGGAGATGCTTCACAGTAAATCAACCCCTGATAAGTCTCTGCAGCTACCCTTTGCTTTGCTCCCTTGTCTTCATTCATCAATCCCCGTTGGACTCAATGACTTTTTCCGCCAGAATCTCCTGGAAGGTCGAAAGCTGCTTCATCTGCTCTGTCTGCATTGAGTGTCTCCTCATCAGCTTCTTCTTCATCTTGAAGTCTGGGCCCCGTTTGGGTGAGGCTGGGGCTACTGGAACCAGGATCTTGTGTCCGGAGTTGATGGGGGAGGTGGGTTTCCCATTGGCCCGGATGTCAGGGATGGGTCTCTGCGGGTTGATGTTAAGCGGAGGCAAGAAGCCGGGCCTGGTGTGGGAGATGTGGTCCAGCAGCAGGGTCCCAGAGCCCCGGCGCTCCAGGAGCCCTGGGCCACGCCGTCGCATAGTGATGGGGGAAACTGAGTTGGGGATGTTTTCCAGAGACTCCCTGGAAGAACTGGTGACCAGGGACAAGGGGGAAGCGTTGTACCTCCTCCGTTCTACCGAAACCCTCCCAGAGTCCGGTGATCCAGGAATGGACTCTGGACAAAGGTGGGTATCTGACTCATAGTGCTCCATCCGTGTGAGCTTGGGGTGAGCTAGGGCTCGGGCCACAACTGTCCCAGGTCCAGCAGCGTTCTCCTGGGATTCTGGAGCTGTGTTCCTGCGGTAGAGGATCTGGTGCTGCTGCACTTTGTCAGCCCACGATGGACCAGACAGCCCTGCGCAGTCCTCAGAGCAGGATCGGTCAATGAGTTTAGGGGATGTGGGGTCGTGCGTCTCAATGCTGTGACGCCGTGACAATAGTGGCCTCACCGGCTCTGTGACAGTCAGTCCGTTCATCTCTGTGATCGTCTTGTTCAGGTTGCTGTTGCCCTCCTCCTCCTCCAGACCTCCATCCACCCGGTCCTGGGGAACCCCACTGAGAACCGAAGGTGCCACCAGGCCCCACGGTTCTGAGTTCAGACGCTTAAGCAGTTTACGGGGAGGTGGCCTCTTCTCACCTGGAGGTCGAGCTGAAGGTAAAGGTAATGCTGAGGTGAGTTTGAAGCTGAAGATCCCTTCCTCATCTTTGTCTCCTGCAGGGGAGGAGGTGCCAATCTCCACCTCAGAGGGTGACATACAGGCAGGAGACAGTTTGTCCACAATGCCTGGGGATGGTGGGGAGTTGAGGTACTGTTTGGTCTTCTTGGTGCCTGACGGAGATGTGTCGGAGGTGATGATGATCACCTCCTTGCCCTTGGCCTTGCAGGAGTCCAGCAGAACCTGCAGGGTGTCACGGTCCCCTTTGTTGATGGCGTGGACAAGAGCAGAGGAACCAGAGTAGTCTTTGAGGCTGGGATCGGCTCCGTTCTCCAGCAGCAGTGACACCACCTCCTTTCCTGCCTGCTCTGCACAGGCATGCATCAGCGCTGTCCGGCCACTCTTATCGGGGATGTTCGGGTCAGCTCCTTTCTCCAACAGATACCTCACCATCCTCTGCCGGGTCTGTGGGTCATCGTAGCTTGCTAAGCAGGCAGCAGAGATGGGCGTCTCGCCACGTTCATTGCCCTCATTGATGTAAGCGCCACCCTCGAGCAGCAGGCGGGTCAGCCTCAACTTCCCCTGGAAGACAGCTTTGAGGAGGGCATTCCCCTCAGTCTGCAGGGGTCCTCCATCGCCCATGATCCCTTGCCTCTCCTCAGACCTCCTGCCCACAGGATGCTGGCTTAATGCTGAATCTCCATCCTCCTTGATAAGTTACATGACCTGCAGAAAAAGTACATTGAGGTGAGTCCACCTGAATAAAAAAACATGCTAACATGATGGAACCAAAGATACTATTTAAATTCTATGGAGTTTTTAACCACTGATATTTATTGAAACTCTTTCTGAGTTGACGTCAGTAATAACTTCCTCATCCTATCCTCATCAATTCTGTTGTACATGTACAATGACAATAAAAGACTATCTTATTGTATTCTCCAAATCATCAATGTGACTTATAGACCTTCTTTCCTACAAGACTGCTCAAAGAATTCCTACCATTAATCAATACTTCAATCTTAAATATGTTCAACCTATCTCTGCCTTGAAGCTGGCAGTAGTAGGTTTCAGAGCTCATCACAGCACAGAAACAGCTTTACAGGGAGTGCAGAATTATTAGGCAAATGAGTATTTTGTCCACATCATCCTCTTCATGCATGTTGTCTTACTCCAAGCTGTATAGGCTCGAAAACCTACTACCAATTAAGCATATTAGGTGATGTGCATCTCTGTAATGAGAAGGGGTGTGGTCTAATGACATCAACACCCTATATCAGGTGTGCATAATTATTAGGCAACTTCCTTTCCTTTGGCAAAATGGGTCAAAAGAAGGACTTGACAGGCTCAGAAAAGTCAAAAATAGTGAGATATCTTGCAGAGGGATGCAGCAGTCTCAAAATTGCAAAGCTTCTGAAGTGTGATCATCGAACAATCAAGCGTTTCATTCAAAATAGTCAACAGGGTCGCAAGAAGCGTGTGGAAAAACCAAGGCGCAAAATAACTGCCCATGAACTGAGAAAAGTCAAGCGTGCAGCTGCCAAGATGCCACTTGCCACCAGTTTGGCCATATTTCAGAGCTGCAACATCACTGGAGTGCCCAAAAGCACAAGGTGGCTGGATTGGTAAAGGGCAGAGAGCTCCAGTCCAACTCAGACGCCAGCAAGGTGGAGGTGGAGTACTGGTTTGGGCTGGTATCTCTGAACAGTGTCTGGGAGGCTGTGGTTGCTGCTGCACGCAATGTTGATGGTGAACAGATCAAAACACTGACAGAATCCATGGATGGCAGGCTTTTGAGTGTCCTTGCAAAGAAAGGTGGCTATATTGGTCGCTGATTTGTTTTTGTTTTGTTTTTGAATGTCAGAAATGTATATTTGTGAATGTGGAGATGTTATATTGGTTTCACTGGCAAAAATAAATAATTGAAATGGGTATATATTTGTTTTTTGTTAAGTTGCCTAATAATTATGCACAGTAATAGTCACCTGCACACACAGATATCCCCCTAAAATAGCTAAAACTAAAAACAAACTAAAAACTACTTCCAAAAACATTCAGCTTTGATATTAATGAGTTTTTTTGGGTTCACTGAGAACATGGTTGTTGTTCAATAATAAAATTATTCCTCAAAAATACAACTTGCCTAATAATTCTGCACTCCCTGTAGTGAAGGTTACAAATGATTGACCAATGACCAATGAGTTAAACTGCAGGAATGTCTTAAAGACATAAAGACCTGGATGGCCGCTAACTTTCTGCTTCTTAATTCAGATAAAACTGAGGTTATTGTACTCGGCCCTGAAAGTCTTAGAAATATGGTATCTAACCA
Source organism: Simochromis diagramma (assembly GCF_900408965.1). Lineage (NCBI taxonomy): Eukaryota > Metazoa > Chordata > Actinopteri > Cichliformes > Cichlidae > Simochromis > Simochromis diagramma. The sequence continues at coordinate 19,313,971 of NW_024386860.1, forward strand.
GATTCTTACTCTGGATGGCATTACCTTGGCCTCCAGTAATGCTGTGAGGAACCTTGGAGTCATTTTTGACCAGGACATGTCCTTCAATGCACATATTAAACAAATATGTAAGACTGCGTTCTTCCATTTGCGCAACATCTCTAAAATTAGAAATATCCTGTCTCAGAGTGACGCTGAAAAACTAGTTCATGCATTTATTACTTCCAGGCTGGACGACTGTAATTCATTATTATCAGGATGTCCAAAAAACTCACTGAAAAGCCTTCAGCTAATCCAAAATGCTGCAGCAAGAGTACTGACAGGGACTAGAAAGAGAGAGCAGATTTCTCCTGTTTTGGCTTCCTGTTAAATCCAGAATTGAATTCAAAATCCTGCTCCTCACATACAAGGTCTTAAATAATCAGGCCCCATCTTATCTTAATGACCTTGTAGTACCATATCACCCTATTAGAGCGCTTCGCTCTCGCTCTGCAGGCCTACTTGTTGTTCCTAGAGTATTTAAAAGTAGAATGGGAGGGAGAGCCTTCAGTTTTCAGGCCCCTCTTCTGTGGAACCAGCTTCCAGTTTGGATTCAGGAGACAGACACTATCTCTACTTTCAAGATTAGGCTTCAAACTTTCCTTTTTGCTAAAGCATATAGTTAGGGCTGGACCAGGTGACCCTGGATCCTCCCTTAGTTATGCTGCAATAGACGTAGGCTGCTGGGGGATTCCCATGATGCATTGAGTTTTTCCTTTCCAGTCACCTTTCTCACTCACTATGTGTTAACAGACCTCTCTGCATTGAATCATATCTGTTATTAACTTCTGTCTCTCTTCCACAGCATGTCTTTATCCTGTCTTCCTTCTCTCACCCCAACCAATCACAGCAGATGGCCCCACCCCTCCCTGAGCCTGGTTCTGCCGGTTAAAAGGGAGTTTTTCCTTCCCACTGTCGCCAAAGTACTTGCTCATAGGGGGTCATATGATTGTTGGGTTTTTCTCTGTATCTATGAAGCGCCTTGAGGCGACTTTTGTTGTCATTTGGTGCTATATAAATAAAATGTAATTGAATTGAATAGACTCCAGTTTGTGCATGTAAATGGAGAGTCCTCTTCACACACTGAGGTCAATTATGGAGTTCCACGGGGTTCAGTGCTAGGACCAATTCTGTTTACATTATACATGCTTCCCTTAGGCAGCATCATTAGAAGACATAGCATACATTTACACTGCTATGCAGATGACACCCAGCTCTATCTGTCCATGAAGCCAGATAACACACACCAATGAGTTAAACTGCAGGAATGTCTTAAAGACATAAAGACCTGGATGGCCGCTGACTTTCTGCTTCTTCATTCAGATCAAACTGAGGTTATTGTACTCGGCCCTGAAAACCTTAGAAATATGGTATCTAACCAGATTCTTACTCTGGATGGCATTACCTTGGCCTCCAGTAATGCTGTGAGGAACCTTGGAGTCATTTTTGACCAGGACATGTCCTTCAACGCACATATTAAACAAATATGTAAGACTGCTTTCTTCCATTTGTGCAACATCTCTAAAGTTAGAAATATCCTGTCTCAGAGTGAAGCTGAAAAACAAGTTCATGCATTTATTACTTCCAGGCTGGACGACTGTAATTCATTATTATCAGGAAGTCCTAAAAACTCCCTGAAAAGCCTTCAGCTGATCCAAAATGCTGCAGCAAGAGTCCTGACAGGGACTAGAAAGAGAGCAGATTTCTCCTGTATTGGCTTCCCTTCATTGGCTTCCTGTTAAATCCAGAATTCAAAATCCTGCTCCTCACATACAAGGTCTTAAATAATCAGTCAAGTCAAGTCAAGTCAAGTTTATTTATAAAGCACATTTAAAAACAACCGAGGCTGACCAAAGTGCTGTACAATAAAATACAAATATAAAATACAATAAAACACAAGTACATAAAAACACCTCACTGATAAAACAATAAGTTAAAACAATAAGTTAAAACAATAAGTTAAACCTTGCTAAAAGCCAATGAGAAGAGGTGAGTTTTAAGAGCAGTTTTAAAAGTTCCTAGGCTTGTGGAGAATCTGATGTGAGGAGGTAAACTGTTCCACAGTCTGGGTGCAGCCACAGCAAAAGCCCTCTCTCCCCTAGTCTTTAATCTGTACCTGGGAACATCTAAAAGCATCAGGTCTGCTGACCTCAGAGATCTCCTGGGGCAGTAAATGTTAAGAAGCTCTGCCAGGTAAGGAGGTGCAGTACCGTTAAGAACCTTAAAAACCAACAGTAAAATTTTAAAATCAATCCTAAAAGCAACTGGGAGCCAGTGGAGAGAGCAGAGGACCGGAGTGATGTGGTCTCTCTTTTTGGAACCGGTCAGCATGCGAGCAGCAGCGTTCTGCACCAGTTGGAGGCGATGCAGACAGGAACGATCTAAACCAGCATAAAGGGAGTTACAGTAGTCCAGCCGTGAAGTAATAAAAGCATGGACCACCCTTTCTAGATCGTTCCTGCACAGGTAGGACTTCACTTTAGCTAAAATCCGTAGATGATAAAAAGATCCCTTGACTACAGAACTGATTTGTTTATCAAATTTAAAAGCACTGTCAAAAGTAACACCGAGGCTCTTAATGGAGGAAGTACATTCGGAAGTTAGGGGTCCCATAAAATCAAAGGAAAGGTTGGGGTCTTTAGGAAGCCCAAACACAATGACTTCCGTTTTACTTTTATTTAGATGTAGAAAGTTAAGAGCCATCCAAGTCTTAATGTCAGACAGACAGGAGAATAACGGCTGCAGAGAGTCCTTACAGTCTAACCTCAGAGGGAGGTAGATCTGAATCAGGCCCCATCTTATCTTAATGACCTTGTAGTACCATATCACCCTATTAGAGCACTTCGCTCTCGCTCTGCAGGCCTACTTGTTGTTCCTAGAGTATTTAAAAGTAGAATGGGAGGCAGAGCCTTCAGTTTTCAGGCCCTCTTCTGTGGAACCAGCTTCCAGTTTGGATTCAGGAGACAGACACTATCTCTACTTTCAAGATTAGGCTTCAAACTTTCCTTTTTGCTAAAGCAGATAGTTAGGGCTGGATCAGTGGCTCAGTGAGCTGAACTGGCGTTTAAGAAAGGAGTAATGCAGCTGGTCAATGATGGCGGGAGATCTCTGTTAGCTCATTGAGCGTCAGCTGACACTTGTTGCCAGGTGTGGAGGTTTAATGATGTGCTTCAGTCTGAACAAACAGGTCCAGAGTTCAGCTGAGTCTATCTGCTCTCACAGCCAGAAGTGTGTGTGTGTGTGTATTTCTTTAGCTTTGAGCCAGCTAAGAGCAGCACTTACACTTACAGGTGAGGAAGATGATGGTGAATCCTAAGGAGAGTGTTTTGTTCATGATGAGTTGTTCTTGTTATGTTTATGCCCAAAGTCTGAAAAATTGACCGCAAACTGAATGCATGTTTATGGATCAGGACCACTAGGCTAAGGCTAAGAACCACCTGAAGTCTGTAAGTACATTCAACATATGTCGAACACCAGAGGAACACTTCTAACACTCTTTGTTTGTGTTTGCTGTGATGGCTCAAACTAATTTAAAAAAAAAAAAAAAAAACAGGTTTCATCCTGTGCTATTTTATCAAGGCATTGAAGAACATATCCTGGTCAAAAATGACTCCAAGGTTCCTCACAGCGTTACTGGAGGCCAAGGTAATGCCATCCAGAGTAAGAATCTGGTTAGATACCATATTTCTTTACCATAAGTTTGGGTGTCATCCTCGACAGTGCTTTATCTTTCAATTCACACATTAATAATGTTACTCGGTCTGCATATTTTCAATTGCGCAACATTAATCGTCTCCGTCCTTTTCTCACCCCACATGCCACTGCCATTCTTGTCCACAGCCTTATTACTTCCCGGATTGATTATTGTAATTCACTTCTTTTTGGTCTTACTCAAAAATCCACCAACAAGCTCCAACGCGTCCAGAACTCTGCTGCCCGTATCATCACCAGGACCCCTTCTGTCCACCACATCACTCCTGCCTTGCAGCAGCTTCATTGGCTCCCGGTCAAATATCGCATCAATTTCAAAATATTCTTGTACACATTTAAGGCTATTCATCATCTCTCTCCTCTATATCTCTCTGACCTGGTTAAGATCACCGCCCCATCTCGTTGCCTCAGATCTTCTTCTTCCCTTTCACTCTCCGTCCCTTCCCCCCGTCTTGCAACCATGGGGAGCAGGGCTTTCAGCTGCTCTGCTCCACGACTCTGGAATTCCCGACCTCCTGATTTAAGAAACATCTCTTCCTTCTCTCTCTTTAAGTCCAAACTCAAAACCCACTTGTACAAAATAGCTTATCCCACATAACCTCTCCACTCTGCTATTTTATTTGTTTATGTCTTATGCTTTTATGATTCTGTAAACTGCTTGCTTTTATTCTACTATGTACAGTGACCTTGAGTGTTTTGAAAGGCACTTTCAAATAAAATGTATTATTATTATTATTATTATTATTATTATTATTAGATACCATATTTCTAAGATTTTCAGGGCCGAGTACAATAACCTCAGTTTGATCTGAATGAAGAAGCAGAAAGTTAGCGGCCATCCAGGTCTTTATGTCTTTAAGACATTCCTGCAGTTTAACTCATTGGTGTGTGTTATCTGGCTTCATGGACAGATAGAGCTGGGTGTCATCAGCATAGCAGTGTAAATGTATGCTATGTCTTCTAATGATGCTGCCTAAGGGAAGCATGTATAATGTAAACAGAATTGGTCCTAGCACTGAACCCTGTGGAACTCCATAATTAACCTCAGTGTGTGAAGAGGACTCTCCATTTACATGCACAAACTGGAGTCTATTAGATAGATATGATACAAACCACTGCAGCGCAGTACCTTCACTAAAGCTGTGTCTGTGCTGTGATGAGCTCTGAAACCTGACTGAAACTCTTCAAATAAGCCATTCTTCTGCAGATGATCTGTTAGCTGTTTGACAACTACTCTTTCAAGAATGTTTGATATGAAAGGAAAGTTGGAGATTGGCCTATAATTAGCTAAGACTGCTGGGTCTAGAGATGGTTTTTCAAGTAACAGTTTAACTACTACGTTTACCCTTAGCCAGCAGTTTTAAATTTCCTTCAATGTTGCCTGCTCTGGCCCCTGGAAGACAATTGACTATGGTTGCCGGTGTCTCTAGCTTCACATGTCTGAGAACAGAATCACCAATTACCAGAGTTTGACCACGGGCGGGTGTGTCGCCGAGTGGGGAAAAACGGTTAGACACATGAACAGGTTGGTGGTGTACCTGGGGCTTCTGTTTAAGAGCTCAGCACCTGTTATCTCGATCTCTACCCCATCTCGGCCCATTATCTTGGATACTTTCTCTCCTGTTTCACTATCTGAGCTGGTAAAATTAGTGAATTCAGTGAAAGCATCCTCCTGTTCACTTGACATTGTACCTGCATCATTATTCAAAATGTCTTCCAGTCTATTGGCCCATGTGTGCTCACTTTAATCAACTCTTCACTGGCGTCTGGTATAGTTCCGGTTTATTTTAAAAAACGCTGCTATTCTCCCACTTTAAAAAAAAACCTCAGCTAGACCCCTCTCTTTGGAGCAGCTACAGACCTATCTCTAAGTTACCGTTAATCGCTAAGCTTCTAGAAAAGGTTGTGGCTAAGCAACTTATGGCAGCTCTAGATAAACATGGCATTTACGATAAGTTTCAGTCCGGTTTTCGTCGATTTCACTCCACGGAGACAGCTCTTCTTAGGGTCTCAAGCGATATCTTGATGAATAATGATGCAGGAAAATGCTCTGTTCTACTCATGTTGGACCTCACATCGGCTTTCGACACAGCTGACCATCACATCCTCATTGAAAGGCTGAAAAATTGGGTTGGTGTATCTGGAACTGCATTAGAGTGGTTCTCCTCTTATCTCCATCACCGATCCTTTTCTGTGGCAGTCTCCAATTTTAGGTCATCCTCTACCTCCCTTACTTATGGTGTCCCTCAGGGGTCAGTTTTGGGGCCTTTATTGTTTTTAATACATCTTCTCCCCCTCCAGAATATAATGGGCTCTTTTGAGGACATTTCTTATCACTGTTACGCTGATGACATTCAGTTGTACGTTTCTTTTATGCCCGAGGATTTATCTAAGCTTTAGCATCTGAATGATTGCTTAGATTCGATCAAACGTTGGATGGCTGCAAATTTCCTCCAACTCAACGAGGGGAAAACCGAAGTCCTCGTATGCGCCCCTGATAGGTTTCTATCGCAGATAGTGAAAGCCCTTGGTCCTCTCTCACTCTATGTTAAATCCTCTATCAGGAATTTAGGTGTCACCTTTGACTCGACTCTCACATTGGATGGGCATGTGAAATCTCTGGTTCGGTCTTGTTTTTATCATTTAAGAAATGTGGCTAAGCTAAGCCCGGTTTTATCTCGCTCTGAACTGGAGATTGCTATACATGCATTTATTTCGTCACGCTTGGATTATTGTAATCCGCTGTTTATGTGTCTAAGCAAAGGTTCTCTGGATCGTCTGCAGGTTGTGCAAAACGCTGCAGCTAGGCTTTTGACAAAATCCTCCAAGTACTCACATGTGACACCGTTGTTATCTCAGTTACACTGGCTTCCTGTTAAATTTAGAGTCAATTTTAAGATCCTGGTCTTGACCTACAAAGCTGTGCACGGACTGGCACCAGCCTACATCTTTGATCTGCTACAGCCCTATGTCCCTAGCAGGTCTTTGAGGTCATCTAATCAGGGCTTACTTGCTATAAAAATACTAAGAGGAGGACTAAGGGTGACAGAGCTTTTGCCGCTGTGGCCCCGAGACTGTGGAACTCTCTCCCCCAACATTAAGAACTGTGGACTCAGCAGCTGTTTTTAAAAAACAACTCAAAACTCACCTTTTTAAAAATGCTTTTGGTTAATTTTTTGCCTGTTTTATTTTCTCTTTTTAAATCTTTTTATGACTTGTAATCTTATGTGCAGCACTTTGTGATTCTGTCTTGAAAGGTGCTATATAAATAAAAAATTATTTATTTATTTAAGACTATGCTTACTCCTCACCGTCACTCAGCCGTCCTGTTTCCCCGGCTGCCCGGGGCAGTCTCCCAGGGGACAGCTAGTGGGGCCTACGCTATCTTCGGCTGCACCGGCTACAGGGGCCTTGCTAGCTACACATTTTTCAAGGGTTCTAAGCAGAGTCTCCATTTCAGTAATCCTGGCCTCCAGAGCTGTAAATAGGCTACATTTATTACAAGTATCATTACTGCTAAAGGAGGCCAAGGAGTAACTAAACATCTGACACAATGAGCAGGAAAGTGCAGGAGGGACAGGTGAAGAGGCCATGCTGCTAACGAGTTGGCTACGAGCTAAGCTAAGCTAGTGAAACCCTAAAGCAACCGTAAGTGAATATAAACAGTGTTGGGGAGTAATGGAATACATGTAACACCGTTATGCATTTAAAATACAAATATGAGTAATTGTATTCCATTACAGTTACCGTTTAAAAAGGTGGTATTCAGAATACAGTTACTTTGTTGAAATAAAGGGATTACACAGCGGTCTTTTCCTGTTTCATATGTTCGGCTATGCACCCTCTGTATATCTCGCTAGCAAAGTTGACCCAGACAAAAGTAAAGCTAGTTTTCAGCTACGAGCCCGACATGAACCCGACGTATTAGTCAGAGGTCCCTTTACTACGGTTCGGAGCCGCGGACCTGTTTTATATACGCGCCGAATAGTTTTCTACACGAGATCGCTGCAAAAAGTGCAGCCTTACCTAATGTCCACCTACTGTTACTCATTTATATTAAGATTTAAACATCTGGTTGGTGTTGGTGTGGAGAGTAACCTTCAGTAATAGTAATAAATCACACAGCAATAGGACATTCATGTAGTTGTAAAAAGCATGATAATATATTAAGTAATCCAAAGTATTCAGAATACATTACTGTCATTGAGTAATGTAACGGAATAAGTTACAAAATACATTTTGTACTCTGTAGTGGAATACATTTTAAAAGTAACCTTCCCAACACTGAATATAAATTAATGAGTAAATACACCAAGAGTGTGTTTCAGAGGACGCACATGAAGATTACACTACGAAATAAGAAGTTACTATAAGTTTTGTATAAAATTGCTACACAGATATACTACGGAAAAACACCACTGTGTTGGAACAGGAACAGGAAGTGATACTCTACTGCAGAGAGAACGAACACCAAGTGACAGTATGTGTACTGCATATATGCCTGCCTGTGACCTGATGAAGGTCGGATAGACCAACGTGTGTGCAGCAGTTACATGTAACTGTTTCATGAAGCAATAAGGCAAAAAATATTGAGATGACAAGCTGAGTCTGAAGGAAATAAAACACAAAAACGGGCTGTTATTTGTGTGTGTCTGTGTGTGTGCATTTTTACAATGTTTACATATCCTTATGGGGACCAAAAATTGGCATGCTACTATACTTGTGGGGACCATCAGTCACTTATGGAGACAAAGTTTGAAGACATTTCTGAGGTTCAAAACGGGGTTTTCGTGTCAGGGTTACAGGCAGCTAGGGAAAGTATTACGTCAATTATGTCCTCACTAACATATGAAAACAAGTATGTGTGTGTGTGTGTCTGTGTGTGAGGTAGTGTTTCTACTGCAGCATACCATGTAGTACTACAGGACACTATTAGAGATCGATTCCTGATCACTGATAGATTACTGATTACGTCACGTGTCCCCACGGTCACCTGGCACACAGGTGGAACCTCCGACTCATGACGACAACGGTGATGATGATGATGATGAAGGTGAGCTGTGGAGGAATGCGGATCTCTCGGTTTCTACGTCACTGCGCTGCTGTGACGCACGCGGATCTATATTTACACACGCATGAGACACGTGCACGCGCGTGTCCCATCGCAACGCGCGTGCACCAAGATGAAGATAAACGATGTTTCTATAGCTTCATCATCATCATCCTCAAACATCTCGAGGCATCACAGCGATCAAACGGACCCACACACGCACGCGCGTGGTACCGGTCCCGGGAGCGGCGATGCTGGTGGCGATAACGATGATGAAGATGGAGCAGAGCTGCAATGATGGAGCTGATGAAGGTGTGTTTGGTGTTCTTACCCCGGCATAAAGAAGCCTCTTTATCGACTCACCGACCGCCTGAGTCCGTCACCGACCGCTGCTGTTTACCGACGGACTGACGGAGCGCTCCTCCTCCTCCTGCGCGTCTTCCTCCTCCTCTTCCTCCTCAGTCTCAGCGGCTTACAACGGATTCACCCCCCCACCCCCACCGATGGTTAACGGCACAACCGGACATTTTAAACATTTCTCCCTGATCAATAACCTGATCAGACTGAAGCTCTGTTTTTAGTTCCGCTGCTTCATTTGAATAGAAATCACCTGTTAGATGGCCACGGCGTTTCCATGGCAACCGTACACTTCCTGTTCGCACGAGGGAGAGTTTTGCTGCTAAAAAAACATTTCAGCGCAGACCAGCGATTATTATGGGATGTTTGTAACTGTAAGAAAGCAGGTCAGATACTCTTCATCTCATCATCATCTTCATTATTATCATCATCTTTTTATTTTTTTATTACCTGAAGATAAAAATAAAATACTGCAGCGCTCGCGCACGCGCGCACACACACACACACACACACACACACACACACACACACACACACACACACACACACACACAGAGTGGTGCTATTATGGAAACAGTTTCTATGGTAACTGATGTCCTGAATTCCTGCAGAAGTGTTCCCACGGTGACACACACGCACACACACACAGACTGCGTGTGTTTAATGCTAGCATTTTAACGAATCAGCTGATGTGTTTTTGCTGAACATGCTGGAACCTCCTCACCTCACCAAATTCAGAAACCTTCATCATCCTCATCCTCACAGGGATGCTGAAACAGGGGTGTTCTCCTGTCTCTTTGAAGGTTCTCCAGGTTCCTCCTTCAGTCAAAACACATCCTCATCAGGTTAACTGGTGATAATAAACCTGCCATTGCCATGAATGTTGGTTTATCTCGTTGTGTCAGATTGGCCACCTGTCCAGTTGTACTCCACCTTTCAGCCTATGACAGCTGGAATAGGCTCCACCCCTCCACGACCCTGAAGTGTCTTAGCATAGAATCTCAGTGACACAAAGGAGCAGAGACGGGTACCTGATGTTTGATCTGTTTCTGATAATTTGCTGAAGGAAACTTTACAAAGTGCATTTTGGGCAAATGTTCAAACTCGCACCAGCCTGTGGGACAGGTGTCTGCTCCGGTGTGAGCAGCTGAACGTTGCAGGTTTGTCACAGACCAGTTCTGTTGCAGGGTGTCAAATCTTTCCTCCAGGTCCATCACAGCATCTTGGTTACCACAGAGGTATCCAAATCCATGATCGCTGTGAGAATTTTCCCATCTCCACTGACATCACGGCATCAGCCAAGCTTCACCTGTTTATAATGACAGGTGCTGCTCAGTTTAAGTCCTCGAGTAAATATATGGCATTTGGGGAATGAATAATCAAATAAAGGCATGTTAGAAAATGAATCTGTGCAGTGTCTTGATGCATGCTCAATCATCCAGGTAAGGAAATCCCAAAAGGTTGATTCTGTTCATCTGGACGTTTTCAGTGGGAGAAATGTTTTGTCACTCATCCAGGTGACTTCCTCAGTCTCAGCTGACTGCAGGTTTCCCCAACCATATAAACAGGACATTTGCACAATGACTGAAACCAGCACCACTGAATGAACAATGGCGTGGGAGCTCAGTTCCTTGATCATTAATATGCGAATTGTTATGACCATTGAACAAAGCCAATTGATGAAGGCCTAAGGAGCTGGAAAGAAAAGCGTCTGGACTTCTTTGAGTTGCTTGAAGACGTTTCACCTCTCATCCGAGAAGCTTCTTCAGTTCTAAGGTCAAATGGTGGAGAGTCCCAGATTTAAACCCGGTGGGAGTTTCCCCCCCAAAGAGGGACGAAGGACCCCCTGATGATCCTCTAATCGTCTGAGCCAAGTTGTAAAACTGGGTGTGGGTCCCAATCAGCCATGGTTTTGGGTGAGCTCATTGTGAAACCTGGCCCCACCTTATCATGTGATTTCCTGAGGTCAGATGGCCCAGGATGTGAGTGGACGTTAAGACGTCTGGGGAGGGAACTCAAAACTGGATCATAGATGGCAGACAGTTGGTGTCGTAAACCACCGCCTCTGTTCAAAGATGGTCGCTCACAGTGGACATAGATGCTTCTTTCACTCCTCTTTAAAACCATCTGTCCTCTCTGTCCAAAATGTGAACATTGGCATCCTCGAAAGAGTGACCTTTGGTCTTTAGATGCAGATGGACAGCTGAGTCTTGTCCTGTGGAGGTGGCTCTTCTATGTTGTGCCATGCGCTTGTGAAGTGGCTGTTTGGTCTCTCTGATGCAGAGGTCTGGGCATTCCTCGCTGCACTGTACAGCAAACACCACATTGTTAAGTCTGTGTTTTGGAGTTTTGTCTTTCGGGTGAACCAGTTTTTGTCTGAGTGTGTTGCTGGGTCTGAAATGCACCGGGATGTTTGGAGAAAACTCTCCTGAGTTTCTCTGATACACCGGCTACATAGGGGATGACAATGTTGTTGCGTCTGTCCTTCTTATCCTCCCTCGCTGGTGTCTGATATTCTTATCTGTGCATCTTTGCTGACTTTATAAACGCCCATTTAGGATAGCCACACGTTTGAGTGCTTCCTTTACATGTGTGTGTTCCTTCTTTTCCCTTCAGGCTTAGAGGGAACATGTTCTGCCCAGTGGTGTAGGGTCCTGATTACTCCAAGTTTGTGTTTCAGAGGGTGATGGGAGTCAAAGAGGAGGTACTGGTCCGTGTGTGTGGGCTTCCGGTAAACTTCAATGTTGAGGTTGCCGTTCTGTTCAATGTGCACAGCGCAGTCCAGGAACACCCCACATCACATCAAGAACTCCACCGACTTCACCGACAAGGTCCAGAAACTTCCCCTGGATCCAGATGAAACCATGGTGTCCTTTGATGTAGTCTCTCTCTTCACTTGCAAACCCACCACGGAGGCCGTGGAGACTGTCAGAAAACGACTACAAGAAGACAGCTCCTTGGAGGACAGGACCAACGTCACACCCGATCAGATTTGCACACTGTTAGACCTCTGCCTCACCACAACATATTTCAACTACAATGAAGGTTTCTAAAGACAAAAACATGGCTGTGCCATGGGCTCCCCCGTGTCACCTATTGTAGCAACCTTTACATGGAGGAAGTGGAAGGAAAGGCTCTTGGCTCTTTCAAAGGAAGAGTACCCAGCCACTGGTACAGATATGTGGACGACACCTGGGTCAAAATCAAGACACTCAAGACACAAGAAGTGGAATCCTTCACTGCGCACATTAACGCTGTGGATAAAAACATCAAGTTCACCAGGGAGACACAAAGGATAACTGTTTGCCTTTCCTGGACTGCGCTGTGCACATTGAAGAGAACGGCAACCTCAACATCGAAGTTTACCGGAAGCCCACACACACGGACCAGTACCTCCTCTTTGACCCCCATCACCCTCTGGAACACAAACTTGGAGTAATTAGGACCCTACACCACCGGGCAGAACATGTTCCCTCTAAGCCTGAAGGGGAAAAGAAGGAACACACACATGTAAAGGAAGCACTTAAAACATACGGTTATCCTAATTGGGCGTTTATAAAGTCAGCAAAGATGCACAGAAAAGAAGATCAGACACCAGCGAGGGAGGATAAGAAGGACGCAACTAGGGATGGGTATCGAAAACCGGTTCTTGTTGAGAACCGGTTCCCACTGTTTCAGTTCCTTGGAATTGTTTGCCATTTTTGCAAACGATTCCCTTATCGATTCCAGTCGCCCCGAATGACGTCACCACGTTGCGGAGCGTCATTTACCTGGCAGGAAACACGGCGGCTCAAACGCTCAAAAGCTTGGTTATACTTTACGAGAACAGATGACAACAGAGCAACTTGCAATACTTGCAAAGTAGATATTTCATATAAGGGAGGAAACACTACGAATATGCAAAAAACACGCGATGACCTTAAATGAATGTCGTGTTTTTAATTCCGCTCCGGACTCGTGAATCTAACCCAACTTAGACATTCACATTACTCACACTCTCATTACACATACATATAGGATCTTGGGGGTGGGCATGATACACGGAGTCCAAATTACCATCAGGGTGTACACCTCACCCCTGGCGTCGTTGCCCACCTCTCAATTTTGAATACACGTAGACATTGAGGGCTAGCAGGAGGGACTATGCGCTTACCTGCTGCTCTCTGGCAGGTAGCTCCATGCCCTCCTGGGTTTTAATTGCACCTTAGAACACACATGCATCAACACTACAATGAGCGGGTGGAGGGAGGTTTGGAGTCTTCTCTCACCCCCGTTCTCTGCGGCCTGCTGGAGCGGGGGGGCTAGGAGGAGGAGTTGGCCGTCCGACTGCGGTCTGGAGTGTGGGGCCTCCCTGCTGCTGCGGAGTTGGGGCGGTCTGCCTCTCCCCACCGCAGGGAAAAGGGTAACACCACCTGGGTCTGGGTGCAGTTCCCCCCTCCAGGGGCAAGGGTACCTAGACCCGGTTCGTAGAGTACGCTTGGGGAGTGTGATCGTGTGTACAGCGTCTCTTTATGTCTGTCTCCACGTTGGTTGAGTGTGGAGTAAGTGCATATGAGAGCATGAGGGTGGGAATGGATGTTTGTGTCTGTGTGTGCCTGTATGTCTGTGTCTATATGTCAGGTTGGGTATCAGATGCCACCTCTCTGGGGACATCTCAGGCCCTCCAAGGTTTGGAGGCCTATCTCCACCTACCACCACTTCCCCTGCCAGTGGCGGACTCCCTCAGGTGTCGGTGCGTTGGTGGTTCTTTGTGTCTGGGGGTGGGCGTCCGGGTACACACCGGCTCACTCCTTGGCGGCCGCTTATCGGGGCCTGGAGCCTGGGGCTCGCTCGGGCCACTCCGGAGGTGGGGTGCCCCCGGCCTCTCGGCCTGGGGCTCGGTCACTCAGGCACAGCTGGCTGCCGGCGGAGCTCACGGGCGCGTCACTGCAACTCCCCATGGCTTCTGCTCCGCGGCTGCTGAGTGAGCCCTCATCTGGGACTCTCCTCAGCTCTTACTGGGACAGTGGCGCGGCTGCCCCTCTGTTGGTCTTCCTTGGTCTCTTGTGTTCTGGGGGCCTCTGGATGTCTGGAGTTTTGATCTCCTCCATACCTGCTTCATACCCTGGAGGACGGGGCTGTGGCTCCCCACACTCCCTAGCAGATCGTTACATGGAGAAACCTTTGGAATGCAAGCATGCTGATCCACACAGGTATGCACACAGGTGTACACACGGGTATTCACAGACGGGGACTACAGCTTTCTTGGCTGCTGCCTCAAAGCACATTGTGCGCTGTCTATCTTGCGTGCTGCACAATATCTTTTATTATTTAGTATCTACTGATATCTACTGCTAGCTAGTTTATTGTGATGGTGCCGTTTTTTTTTTATTATGTTGCTCTTTGTTGTTTGCTTTCTCTTCTGTTTTTTTTTTCTCCATACAGGTGACCCAGGTGTTTTGGGGTTTTTTTTGTTTTTTTTTGTTTTTTTTCTTCCCCCCTTTCTCACCGTCTCTTCTCCCCTTTGGTTTTCTTTCTCTCCCTCTCTTTCTTTCATTCTTTCTCCCTGTCCTATCCCCCAGTCATGTCTGTCCCGTTTGTAGCAACTGAAAATAAATTAAATTCATAATTATAATAAAGGTCAATCAAATGGACCAATATGGCAAGGCCATGATGATCCACTTGGTAAAATAAATCCGCTTGGCATCTTTCTTGGCCTTAAGACAACAATTCTGATGGCTAAAGATCCAAACGGGACACAAAAAAAAAAAAAAAAAAAAATTACTTTGAAGCGAGGGACACGCCAGGGCTGTCCCTTGAGCCCGTCCCTGTTTGCCTTGTACATTGAGCCTCTGGCTCAGGCTATTAGAGAAAACTCTGAAATACAAGGAATAATGATCAGGGGTGAAGAACACAAGACTTGTATGTTCGCGGATGATGTTCTTCTTTTTATTACAAATCCTGAATCTAGTTTGTTCCAATTGATGACCTTACTAAAAGCCTACAATCACTACTCTGGCTATAAACTAAATATTCAAAAAACTCAATCCCTTACGTTCAATTATACACCTCGACCGGAAACTGTAAAGAAATTTAACTTCAAATGGGACTCTCCCACAATAAAATACTTGGGAGTAAACCTAACGAAAGACATGTCTAGACTCTATGAAATTAATTATTGCCCCCTCAACAAAGAGATCAAATCTGACCTAACTCGGTGGTCTCTCCTCCCATTGGATATGAGTAATAGAATAGAAATAATTAAAATGAACGTTCTGCCTCGAATTCTCTATCTCTTCCAGTCATTACCCCTGGAGATACCCCAAAAACAATTTGACGAATGGGACAGATGGATCTCACGGTTCATCTGGAACGGCAGACGACCGAGGGTCCAGTACAAAATGCTGCAACTGAAAAAAGAGAAGGGAGGGAGAGCTTTGCCGTGCTTACAAGATTACTACTACGCCGCACAACTGAAGCCCCTGGTAAACTGGTGCTCCCCAAACTATGAAGCTAAATGGAAAAATATGGAAATTACACAATTAGACTTCCCATTACAGTCACTTTTAGGAAATAAGAACCAAGCTGAAAAATTTTACAAAGATTTGAACCATTTGACCCGGTTCACCCTGAAACTATGGCTCAGGGTAGTGGGGAAACTACAAATAGAAAAACAGGCTAGGACCTTGAATTGGATAGCTTATGACCCGGAGTTTGTGCCTGCCAGGCTGGATGGGACCTTTAAACAGTGGTCTCTGAGAGGAATTACTTCTTTTTGTTCACTAGCAACAAATGGGGGATTCCAAAGCTATGAAACCATCTCAGATACATACGGACTAGCAAAGCATGACTTCTTTAGATACTTGCAGGTTAGAGACTATTACAACAAGACGTTACTAATCAGAGATGAAAACGAACACGACCTAATTCATATCTTTCAAGAGGCATACAAGAGAAAGGACTCTAAAAAGATGGTCTCAAAAATATACGGTAGTATACAAGCCTCTAAAAATCACTCTACGTTGTACATTAAGCAGAAATGGGAGAGGGAATCAGGCTCACTAATTTCAGAGGACAGCTGGTGGGGAATATGTGAGTCTCAGGCTACCACTGCAAATTCAAGGTCCTTAAGAGAGTTTGGTTGGAAGAATGTAGTGAGATTCTTTATCACTCCTAAACTCACAGCGCGGCAAACAGGCTCACAGAGCCAGGGCCTATGTTGGAGAGGTTGTGGAACCCCCATGGCAAACCATTTTCATGTCTTCTGGGCCTGCCCAAGGATCCAGCCATATTGGGGGGAGGTGGCCCTTGAGATATACAAAATAATTGGGATTAAAATAGTCTATTCATTTGATACGTTGTATCTTGGCAAATTGCCTACGGCACTCCCACATAAAGATAATTATCTATTGAAAATACTTTTGGCTGGCTGCAGGAAGGCCATAACTCGAAGATGGCAAAAGGCAGACCCTCCAACTAGGGCCCAATGGCGTGGGATAGTGGAAGAAATTTTTGGAATGGAAAGACTTACCTTTGTCCTTAGACTCAAGCTTGAGAAATTCAAGAAGCTCTGGGAAAAATGGGTTGTGTACTCCCTTTGCACTGAATAATTGAATATTACCATGATGTAAGAAGATGCTATTACTGGAATTGTGTATGTCTCCTATGCTGACTGTAAGTTTTGTATTCTCATACTGTAAACTGACAAATAAAAAGTTATAAAAAATAAATAAAAAAAAAAAGAACTAAGTAATATCTTTAAGAATCGGCTCCAAAGGGACCCCGGATATTTTCTTCTCAGCCTACCCTCAAAAGAATTAACATTAAATCACTTGCAGCGCAAACTATGTGATAAACTATTGTTGCTAAAGCTAGGAAATGTATTCTCATTAACTGGGTTAAGGATAAACCTCCCTCTTTGTGGCACAGGGAATTATTTAAAGTTGTTCCTCATGAAAGAACCGCTGCTGTTTTAGGAGGACATGAGGATCCGTTTCTCAATGTTTGGTCCCCTTTGCTTATTTATTTGCCAAATGATCTGTCCCAACTGTTGAGGGGGGGTGGCTGCTTTTAAGATGTCCTCAGGTAAATAGGAAGTCTTTTTTGTTTCTTTCTTGTTTGTTTCTCTCTTCTTTCTGTTTTTCCCCCCTATGCGTATTTGCACAGGTATATGACTTTAATGCATGTGATTTCATTTGGGTTTTTTTTTTCTCTTGTCTGCTTTGTTATGTGTTTTTGCTTTTCCTGATCATGAATAAAAACTGTTAAAAGTAAAAAAGCAAAAAAAAAAAAAAAAGAAACTCAGACCTCAGAAGATGACCTTTTTTATTATCAAACTGTCCAAAGCATTTACACTGAGTATGTGCAAACAGTCATGTGACAGCCTCACCCCAGCTGTAAGCTAACAGGTTGGCTATTGAAGATCAGCTGATTGATCATTCATTCACTTATCTGAACTCCTGTCAGGTTTATAATTACATCGTCACTGCAGAGAGTGATTTGAATGACTGTGGTGGTCTTATGATGAGCGTCACTGTGCTTTCAGGATCCTTTGGTCTTTCTGATCATCGCCTCCAGTAGCTTCCACTGATCGGGAGTCACCTGAGACACAAAGAGTTGAACAAATGTTAATACAGTAAATAGGTGGAGCCACTGAATATTCAGGTGTGAAATTGGCAGAGGGACACAATGCGACACTCACACTGCGCAGTTCATTAAACTCTCCTGCGAGTGACACATACTCTCCTCCATCAAACCGAATCACCTGAAAACAAACATGCAGTTCCTGTTACATTCAGCAGGAAGTTCAATCTGACCAATTAGTGGCGCCTCGCAAATACACCTCATGAACCATCCAACCCTACAACTGTTTGACCTTTGACCCCAGGTCATTTTAAACTCACAGCTCCAGACATCCAGGAGGCATAGCTGCTGCTCACATAAGCCGCCAGGTTTGCGATCTCAGCTGGTGTGCCGAGTCGGCCCGTTGGGATGCGGTCGATCATGGCCTTCTCGAAGGCTCCAGTTGGGTCCAAACGGCTGAAGGCCCCCTGAAACCCCCCAAA
Source organism: Simochromis diagramma (assembly GCF_900408965.1). NCBI lineage: Eukaryota > Metazoa > Chordata > Actinopteri > Cichliformes > Cichlidae > Simochromis > Simochromis diagramma. The sequence continues at coordinate 19,332,151 of NW_024386860.1, forward strand.
CAAGCCAAAAAACATAAACAACAACAACAAACTGAAGATAACAAACACCAGCCGCTACAGTCACGTGGGTGGCACCTTTGTTCTGATTGGTCCAGGCTGGATGATGTTGAATCTGTGGCCATAGCGCCCCCATTCTGCTGCCAGAGACCTGAGACACAGCCACAACACTAATAATGCTAACCACAGGTGATGCTGTGAGACGTTCAAGGTCATCTAACCTTACAGAGTGACCTCCAAAATCAAAATGGAATTTAACCTACTTGTAGAGCGCCTCAACTCCGGCCTTTGCCGAAGCACTCGGGACCACAAAACCAGAACCAGACTCAGCATATATGGTGGTGATGGCAAGGAAGGATGCTCCTAAACAAACAATAAAAACCAGACAGCAACATACCTGACACACATGATCAGAGCAAGACAGTCAAAGACATCTGAACAGATTCTCGGAGAGAAGTCTCGAATGCCAAAAAAGGTGGCACTCTATGCCTAAAGAGCCAATCAACAGCTGGACAGGAAAAGGTTTCTCTACCTTTCTGGTTCTGGATCAGCCTCTTTCCGAGCTCCAAGGTGACAAACGCTGTCCCGTTCAGGACGATGTCGGTGATGGTCTTCCAGGCGTTTGGCGACAGATGTTCTGATGGACAGACAAAGTTTCCTGCAGCATTGTTGATTATTACCTGCACCAATCAGGATGGAAGGTTTAGGGTATGGGTCAGCCAATGAGGGGCCTCAGAGATCCAGAAAGAGGTGAGTGTTTGGTGTGTGTGTGCTTACATCAGGAAGTCCAGTCAGAGCCTCAATCTGATCAACACATTGAGAGACGGCCTGAGGATCTCTGACATCACACTGCACCGCATGCACCTGAGGACAAAGAGACAACTCGTTTGGACCAGGACAGACTACACAGAGTCTGTACTGGATCCAGATTCTGGTTCTGACCTTGTTTCCAGTTTGGCTGCTGATCTCCTCAGCTGTCCGCTGCAGGACGTCCAGCTTCCTGAAGCACAAACCAAGATGGAATCAGGGTTCAGACAGTGCTCGCGGCTGGTTTTGAGTTCTGGTGGCTGCTTGGTTTAAAGAGGAGATGGAGGAAGATCCGAATGTTGCTCTGATAAAAAAAGACACCGACTCATCTATAAAGTCAGGTTACTGAAGAGGAGAACTCAGAGGCTCTCTAGAGTTCTGGTCTAATGTATGAAAACAGGTTTTCCCTGCTATCAAAAATAACTCTGAGGTAAACCTCAGTGTGACGATTCTTAATAATGAGAGGTTAAAGTTAACGGTGCGGTTTTAATGGGCCTCTCTTCACCTTCACCAGCTGGTTCTGTGGGATCTCTGCAAACATCGTGGTGAAATCGACAGTTCCTGCGCTGACGATCAGATTTAAAACAGATTATGGTCATGTGACCTCTAACCTGCTGGCAATGATGCACTGCGCTCCCAGCTGCGACAGGGTGGCAGTCATGGCGCGCCCCAGCCCTGTCCCTCCTCCTGTGATTAAGGCCATACGGTTATTGAAGCTTCCCGAGGGCAGCATGGCGTCTTCAAGGGGCGGAAAAAAGTTGGCCTGCGACCCGGAGCGGAGACCTGTTGACCCGTGGAGCCTCGACTGGAGCTGCAAACACATACGATTAATCACTTCATCAATCCGGTAAAAGGAGTGATTGATTACATTGAGCATCAGTTAGCTTCTTTATTGATAGACTCTTCCAATTTGAACTCTCAAAATGTACCTGACAGGTGAGTCCTTCTAGTAAATAAGTGTGTAACTGAGTCGGGGCTTATTGATCTCATTAATTTCCTGACAGGAAGTTCATCTAACCACCACCAATCGCATGCTTATTTACTCTGATGAAACTGATCAGTCTCATTGCTCTACGGAGTATCAGGGCCACGTTAAGAAAAACCTGTTAATAATCGTTTGGAGAATAAAGTGAAAATGTGCAGGTTACAGTAGTTGTGCGGCTGTTTCATATTGTGAAACCTGCTGTAAATCAATCTGAGGCGGACTAACTGTTATTTAAAATCCTCTGCAGGTTAGAGCAGGATAAACAGGTTAGTTTGCTGCACTGCGAGGGTTTAAAGTAAAGAACACAGTTACATCAAGTGTAGCAGAGATTCATATGAATTTTAGCTGATGATGGTTGTATAGTGCAGGGGTCGGCAACCTTTCTGATGATGAGTGCCATCTAAAATTTCCTCAGAAGTCAATGTGCCATATGACTGCATTAGCAATAAATGTAATAACGCTTTATATGAACAGTTACACACTATATAGAACCACTTTATAGAATTATATTTGTTCGCAGATGTTGGCAGCTATCAGCGAATAGTTATCAGCTATTTTGAAACAAAAAAAGGATCAAAGGTTTTTATCCATAACATCAAATGAACTGTACAACAGAAAATCCAAATGCTATTTATGGTCTCCTCACAACAATGATAAGAAAAATAAACTGGGCCAATATGGCATGTTTGTTAATACAGAGTAGACTTGTAGTCAAGACCACCTAAACTGAGACCAAGACAAGACCAAGACCGAGACAAAAAAAAAAAAAAAAAGTCTTTAAACTGCAGCCAGATGCTGCTTCGTTTACGGGTGTCGGGCATATTTATGTGTTTTTGCACTCGCATAGCCCTCCTCACCGCTGTCTACTGTCTCACTCATTTACTGAGAGGACAGATGCACGCTCCACTTGACTGTCGCATCTCTCACCCTCTCTGTATATTATCCTATATCCTCGCATGTGACTGGCCACAATATGGAGGGATTGGAGCAAGGGGTGGGCGATATAAACAATATACGATAGAAACAATATAAATTTGGCCAACGATAGAGATTTTGACTATATCGCTCTATCGCGATAGCGCATGTTGATGATGTCATCAAGCTGCGCCTGCTTTGGTCGAAAGCATCGCAGCGGCTAAAACCATTATCATCTGGAAATTATGGCGGGCGACAGTCATAGCAAAGAGATGAAGCACTTTTGAAATATGGGGAAAGCCAAAAACTGCGCTTCCTCCACTTCCGTAACATTGATTCATTAATGTTGAATTCTCTCACAGCTGCTCTGTTCCCATGTTGTTGCAGTATATTAATGACTAACCTCGTATTGTGGATGAATAATCTCAGTTGTTCTCCTGACTGAAGTTTGACCCGTGTATAGCATCCTGCTATGTGATTGCATTTGTCCCTGACCACCAGAATCCCTCACGTTAACTTTTATCGAGTGGGAAAAAAGTTAGCGTTCATCCTCCAGCTTCACTGTGCTAATGTTATGCTAACATAGCTGTGTTGCTAGCAATCACGTAGCACAACATTATATACCAGGTAGTCCAACTTCAGTAACCCTGCAAACGCCACTGCTGTTTAGTTTTCTGTCTTTATGTTGGAAGTGACAGCAGAGCTGTACGTTTGAATTAGTTTCAGAAATCTCAGTCAGAACATGGTATGTCATGTTTAGGTGGAAACTAGCGAGCTAACTTCCTGTTAACTTCTAACTCCGTTAAATTTAATGAATTCTGTTTTCATGGATGCCTGGATGTTAAACTTATTTGTTACACCTGGTAAAGCAGCAACGCTGATGATTTAATTAAAGATGAAAGAATTTAGACAGTTTTTAACTCTCAGTGTCTTTGACTTTGGGACCTGAAGGCGACGGAGTTTTGGACCCAGATTACTCCGCGAAGCTCCTCACTACGGCAGCCATAATGCTCTGACGATCCATCAAGCAGGGCGGCTTACCAAAGTTGTACTAAAACATTTTTAACAGATTTCTGCAGCCCAAATCGGTTCGAGGTCAGTAAGCACAACCAAAATACATACATAAGGTACACTGTCAATTTTTGAGAAAATTAAAGGATTTTAAGTCCTTATAGTGTGGAAAATACGTTATACAGAAGAAAATAATATATCGCAGTATATATCGTTGCCGCACGTGCTTCAAATTATATTGCGATATGGATTTTAGGCTATATCGCCCAGCCCTAATTGGAGCATAGCTGAGCCACTGTGTGAGAGCTGAGCAGCGAACAGAAATTAAGTGAGAAGCCGGCCGTCGCTCAATGGGAGTCGACTCTTCTGATTCACTACAAAGCACTCTGTAAGCATGGCTCTTAGAGCAGATGCTTTTGAAATGACACATTATCGAACGTTACGTTGTGTGTCATGGATACTGTTGACACCAGAGGCGGAGCCAGACATTTTATACACCCAGGGCTTAGCCCTAAAGGGTAGTATGCATGTGGGAATCGGGGGGTTAGAAATGACTGAAAGATTTATTAGGCTGTGTTTTGTTCAAAAAAGAATGACTTCATATAGGAAAAAAAATATATCACATATGAAGGGCACCTTAAACTAGTTTTTTAATTAAGCAGCAAGACAGTCTTTTAGTGCGCATGCGCCAACCAGCGTGCAGCCTGTTACAGTCGCTCCTGCTTTTTCTCTTAGTTTAGCTCTGTTTTCTTACGTATTCTTTTTTTCCCTGACTTGTATTTTCATCTGTTTATTATCTTTTACTCAATCATGTGGATTGAGAGAGTTTTTGTTCTTCTGGTGGCCGTGGAACTGTTACTTTTATCAAGGAATGGGACCATGGCACATCTCCTACACGCATGGACTGTTTACGCCAGAGATCAGCTGATCGCCCTGATGCCGGCCGGCTCGCTGGCCAGACCCGCAGAAGTACCAGCTGAAATTTGGAAAAAAACACATCGGGGATGCAGAGGTCAAGGACAGAAGAGAAGAAAGAGACGGTGAGACAGCGGAGGCTCGAAACGAGGAGGAGGTATAAACCGTGTCTGCCGTCTATCGTGATGGGAAATGTGCGATCGTTATCGAATAAATTCGACGAGCTCTCAGCACTGGTACGGAGTCAGAGGGAATACCGAGAGTGTAGCCTGATGCGTTTCACCGAATCATGGATGCACCAGGACATTCCCGATGAGAATGCTTCCGTGGAAGGCTTCCACACTGTTCGGGTGGACACGGACAGCATTGCTAGCGGTAAGCGGAAAGGAGGTGGGCTTGTTGTAGTTAACAACCAGTGGTGTAACCCTGCCAACATAACAATCAAAGAAAAGATTTGTTGCCCGGACATTGAACTGTGTGCTGTTGGACTCAGGCCGTATTATTTACCCAGGGAATTCTCTCACGTCATCTTGGTGGCTGTTTATGTTCCTCCCTCTGCTAACCCCACAGCTGCATGTGACACTACCCACTCTGCCATAGCTCGGTTACAGACTCAGCACCCGAGTGCCTTTATTGTGATCTCGGGTGACTTCAACCATGTATCACTGGACAATACACTAACAACATTCAGACAATATGTGGACTGTCCCACCAGCGGAGAAAAAATTCTAGACCTACTGTATGCTAATGTCAAGGATGCATACAGCTCCTCCTCCCTCCCCCCACTTGGTAGGTCAGATCATAACCTGATTCACTTCACCCCCCGCTATGTGCCAATTTTGAGGCGGGAACCTGTGACCACGAGGACTGTTAGGAGGTGGTCAGAGGAGGCAATAGCGGAACTACAGGGCTGTTTCGAGGTGACCAACTGGAAAATACTCTGTGAGCCTCACGCCGAGGACATCAATGGGCTTACTGAGTGTATCACAGACTACATAACTTTCTGCACCGACTCCATTGTTCCAGCTCAGACTGTTCATTGTTACCCAAATAACAAGCCGTGGGTGACTAAGGACATCAAAGCCCTCCTCAACAACAAGAAGAGGGCTTTCAGAGGGGGCAATAAAGAGGAGGTGAGGAAGGTCCAGGTGTTACTAAAGGACAAGATCAGAGAGGCTAAGGACAATTACAGGAGGAAGCTGGAGTGGAAACTCCAGCTTCCTCCTGGTGGTTGGATGCATCAGTAGGGATGATGAGACAGAGTACCGGGCTGTGGTCGACTCCTTTGTCACGTGGTGTGAGCAGAATCATCTGCAGCTCAACGTGGCAAAGACCAAGGAACTGAACGGGGACTTCAGGAAGACCAGGAAACACTTGACCCCTGTTTCAATCCAGGGGGTCAGTGTTGACATTGTGGAGGACTATAAATACCTTGGAGTACACAGACAATAAACTGGACTGGGCTACAAACACCACAGCACTTTACAGGAAGGGCCAGAGTCGTCTCTATTTTTTGAGGCGACTGAGGTCCTTCAACATCTGCCAGAAAATGCTCAGGATTTTCTACGAGTCTGTTGTGGCCAGTGCGATCCTCTATACTGTTGCATGCTGGGGGAGCAGGCTGAGGGTCGCAGATGCCAACAGACTGGATAAACTGATCCGTAAGGCCAGTAATGTTGTGGGGATGGAGCTGGACTCCCTCAAGGTGGTGTCAGAGAGGCGGATGTTGTCCAAGATAAAGACAATGTTGGATAACACCTCCCACCCACTCCATGACATGCTGGTCAGTCACAGGAGCTCGTTCAGTGAGAGACCAAGATTACTGAAAAGCACCACTGAACGACACAGGAAATCTTTCCTGCCTGTGGCTCCCTCTACAACTCCTCCACCTAACACACTGTTTACTGCAACAGCTACACCCTTCTTGCACATGGTCTTTTTAAGCTATTGATTAATAAGTGACTTTTATGTATATATATGCCTGTATATATTGTGCTATTCTTAGTTAGTGTGTTGTCTGTCTTTGTTAATGTTTGTTTATAATGGAGCACTGTAACGAAAAATAATTTCCCCCAGGGATCAATAAAGTATTCTGATACTGATTGATTGAGAACACAGTCAGGGCTGTATCAAGACACGAGGACTAAACCCCAATTCAACCAGACCCAGAACTGATCCGGAATTAAAACAGGACTACAACGGTTCAAAATCAGGACTACTTAGGACTTAACCAAAACAGAACCAGAATCAAAACTAGACGATAGTAGCACTAAAAATCATCATAGACCTGCACTACACTTATTGTTTAATTCTACCAAAGTCCACTATTTAGATTCAGAAACGTTTATATAATTATTTAGCCTTGTTGAGCAAACAAGCCTGCAAAACTTAATAAATATGAATTTGAAAAGAAACAAATGGCATCTAAAAAGAAACACTAAGTACTGGATACATGTTCTGATGAGTTTTGGCAAGCAACCATTTGACTAAATGGCCTGCATTTGTATAGCGCTTTACTCAGTCCCTAAGGACCCCAAAGCGCTTTACACTACATTCAGTCATCGGGCTAGCGATTTTGCGAGCCCTGCAGGCTCTGTGTTTTGCCTTATATGCATCCACAGGTGTGCCACCAATTTACTCACATGGACTCTACTAACCTATCAGAAGCTTCTTCACTCACCCCGGTTCTATTAGCCGTCAGGGCTGGGGGGCTGGAAGGACGTGCTGGCCGTCAGATTGGGGTCTGGGATGCGGGGTCTCCCTGCTACTGCAGATAAGGAGGTGGTCCGCTTGCCTCCACCCCAGAGAGAAGGGTTACATCTCCTGGGTCTAGGTGCGGCTTGCCCCTCTGAGGGCGGGGGTACCTGGACCTGGGATATAGAGGATGTTTGGGGAGTGCGACTGTCTGTGCAGTGTCTATTTGTGTCTGTCTACACGTTGGGTGAGTGCCGAGTATTTGGTTGTGTATATGGGGGTGGGAATGCACGTCTGTGTCCACGTGCGCCTGTTCGTCTGTGTCTATATGTCAGGTTGGGTCTTAGACTCAACCTCTCTGGGAACATCTCAGGCCCTCCAAAGTACGGAGGCCTATCTCCCCTCACCACACTCCCTGCCAGTTGCTGATGCCCTCAGACGTTGGTGTGTTGGTGGTTCTTGGTGTCTGGGGCTGGGCGCTCATGTATGTACCGGCTCACTCCTGGTGGCCGATTGGCGGGGCCTGGCGCCTGTGGCCCGGCTGGGCCCCTTCCGGGGGGTGGGATGCCCTCAGGGCCTGAATCTCGGTCCTCTCTGGCACAGCTGGCTGCCGGCAGAGCCCGCGGGCACGCCACTGCAACCCCCTCTGGCCTCTGCTCCGTAGCTGCGGGGTGACCTCTCCTTTGGGGCTCTCCTCAGCTCTTCCCAGGAGGGTGGCACGGTTCCCCCCCCTTTGGTGGTCCTCCTCGGGTCTTCGTACTCTGGGGCCTCTGGATGTCTGGGGCCTGGATCTCCTCCATGCCTGCTTCATGCCCTGGTCGACGGGGCTGTGGCTCCCCACACTCCCTAGCAGATCGTTACATGGAGAAACCTTTGGAATACAAGCATGCTGATCCACACGGGTGTTCACACAGGTGTTCACACGGGTGTTCACAGACGCGGACTACAGCTTTCTTGGCTGCTGCCTCAAAGCACATTGTGCGCTGTCTATCTTGCGTGCTGCACAATATCGTTTAATGTTTAGTATCTACTGTTATCTACTGCTAGCTAGTTTATTGTGATGGTGCTGTTTTTATTATGTTGCTCTTTGTTGTTTGCTTTCTCTTCTGTTTTTTTTCCCCATACAGATGATCCAGGTGTTTTGTTTGTTTTTCTTTTTTTTTTTTTCTTCCCCCTTTCTCACCATCTCTTCTCCTCTGTGTTTTTCTTTCTCTCCCTCTTTCTTTCATTCTTTCTCCCTGTCCTATCCCCCAGTCATGTCTGTCCCATTTGTAGCAACCGAAAATAAAATAAATACATAATTATAATAAAGGTCAATCAAATGGACCAATATGGCAAGGCCATGATGATCCACTTGGTAAAATAAATCCGCTTGGTATCTTTCTTGGCCTTAAGACAACAATTCTGATGGCTAAAGATCCAAATGGGACACAAAAAACCCCCAAAACTGCCAGCTAGCAACGTCCCTCTCACCGGTAGGCTATTGGCTTCATTGGCTTCCTGTTAAATCCAGAATTGAATTCAAAATCCTGCTTCTCACATACAAGGTCTTAAATAATCAGGCCCCATCTTATCTTAATGACCTTGTAGTACCATATCACCCTATTAGAGCGCTTCGCTCTCGCTCTGCAGGCCTACTTGTTGTTCCTAGAGTATTTAAAAGTAGAATGGGAGGCAGAGCCTTCAGTTTTCAGGCCCCTCTTCTGTGGAACCAGCTTCCAGTTTGGATTCAGGAGACAGACACTATCTCTACTTTTAAGATTAGGCTTCAAACTTTCCTTTTTGCTAAAGCATATAGTTAGGGCTGGACCAGGTGACCCTGAATCCTCCCTTAGTTATGCTGCAATAGACGTAGGCTGCCGGGGATTCCCATGATGCATTGAGTTTTTCCTTTCCAGTTACCTTTCTCACTCACTATGTGTTAACAGACCTCTCTGCACTGAATCATATCTGTTATTAACCTCTGTCTCTCTTCCACAGCATGTCTTTATCCTGTCTTCCTTCTCTCACCCCAACCGGTCGCAGCAGATGGCCTCGCCCCTCCCTGAGCCTGGTTCTGCCAGAGGTTTCTTCCTGTTAAAAGGGAGTTTTTCCTTCACACTGTTGCCAAAGTGCTTGCTCATAGGGGGTCATATGATTGTTGGGTTTTTCTCTGTATCTATGAAGCGCCTTGAGGAGACTTATGTTGTGATTTGGCGCTATATAAATAAAATTGAATTGAACTAAGTTATTTTTAGCCAATTACAAGTTGAACCTGGTAGTTGGGGTTGTTAGCTAAGATACCATCATTAAGAAGCGGCACAACTAATGCATTTTCATTTTTTTATTTATTTATTTATTTTTTAAATTTGTTTCACACATGGTTCAGCAGTATTTGATTTCCTTCACACAAGTCCTCATTCATATTAATATAGCACCGCACCCATAGGTGAAAAGGAGCAGGAAGAAGAATAAATTGTTATAAGCACCTGCCCCCTATCTGAACTCCAATCAATCTTACAAGTGGGCACACTCTAATATTTATCTATATTTAACAATGCAAAACAAAACAACAAATGAATATAATCAACAATATACAATTCTACTAATATAAAATACTACAAAAATACTACTCTTACACCGGTTTTCAGCCAACAGGTCCTTAGACAGGCAGCCAAAATCATCAATGACCCCTCTCACATTCTTCACCCCGCATTTCAGTGGCTCCCCTCTGGACGGCGCCTCCGCTGCATTTCCTGCAGGACTGAGAGGAGGAGCGCCACCTTTGTCCCCAAAGCCACGCTGCTTTTTAACTCCAGCTGATAAGACCATTCCCCACACCAGAAACATAAACTCTTCTTATACTACCGACACTTCATTCACTTATAGTCACTTACAGTTATTTATTGACCTTTCAGTCACTTTAATTTTAAAACTGTAAAATTTTAAAACTGTGTATATACTGTATATTCTGTGTATTTATTATCTCACTCTTATTACCCGTTTATGCCCTGTCCTTATCTTCAACGTCATGCTGCTCTGTTGTATGTTAATTGCCCCCTTGGGGATAAATAAAGTCTCTCTGATTCTGATTCTACTTGATGGCACAGAAGAACTGTTCCTTCCACATTTAGCCCAGATTACTTTCTTGCTCTTCATATTGAGTTATCGTTTTAAGCATGTAACACATTTTAAAACGGTGTATATTTGTACAACTCTTAAGATTATCATGAAGAGAATTCCATGTTCTTATACCGTTAACTGTCAGACACATTTGCCTTTGTGAGGTCCTAGCAAACTGATGCCTCAAATAAAATTTCCTTCTACAATCCCCACTTCCTGAACACAATACAAATAAACTTTGTAACTTCAGAGGTAATGTATTATTTTTTGCCTTGAACATGATTAATAATGTTTGTAATTTCACTAAATCTTAGAATTTCAACAAATTCGATTTTATAAACAGATTATTTGTATGTTCTCTATATTTAACATTATGAACCATTCGTACCACTTTCTTCTGTAACAAGTATAAAGGTTTTATATTACTCGCATATGTATTCCCCCGCACTTCAGCACAGTAGGGGAGACCGGGGATAGTTGTAACGTGGGTCAGTTGTAACACTTCCAATTTCTCCAATCAGGGCTAAGTTTCAAATGATGTGACTCATCCTGTGCATGCCCAGTTCAGTTCTGCTATCACATGTGAAAAATCAGCACATTTCGTCAAACACAGACAATTTAACACGAAAAAAAAAGTAATTTGTATGCCAAAAAGTAAGTTTTTCTACTTTATTTCAATTTCTAATAGCATTATCTGCTTTGCAGTTAAACTCATCAAACTTGAATTATGTTATTTGTATGTCTATGGGGATATATTCTGTGTAGGTCTTTAGTGCTAATGTTTTAGCCGTTGGCTGTAATGTTAGCTAGTTCATGGCTATAGGAGTCTGGGTCAGTTGTAACAGCAACAGTCTGGGTTAGTTGTAACAATAATGCAGATGTTACAACTTACCACACTATTACTTTAACTTATATTAAACAAGTTGGGGTAACGACATCAGCAGAGAGAGGTTCACTGGTCGCTTTTGTATATGCGGTTAATGCCATTGGCAACACAATTCCTCCACTGTTTGTGTTCCCACACATACATTATACATACATACATACAGACCTCTGTGTCAGAGATGGACCAGTAGGAAGTACTGGTAGTGGAAATCAGGATGGGTGCAAGAAACAGATTTCCTCATCTTTCTGAAGCACTTTGCAAACCACACTAAGGTAAGCCATGAAAAAAAGTAATGGAATTGCGATGCTGGTGAACAACTACATTTTTTCAGCTTCATTGTTATGTTCAAAATTGGTGCAAGAGTTGTAGGTTATAATGCCCACTGAGCCAATGAGGCCAAACTCAAGGAAGACCAACCAAAATTAATGAAATATTCAGTTGCAGAAAATTCCATAATTTGTCTTTTTTGGGGGGGTGGAATATGTTCAAAAGTTAGATTTCTGCATTCTGTCACACACACACACACACACACACACACACACACACACACACACACACACACACACACACACAGCTACATAAATGGATGTAAGTGCATTCATGTGTTGAATAAACAAAGATTACATGTTAATGTTTTGTTAGTACCCTTATTTCATTGTGTTACATTTTACCCCAGGATATGTTACAACTAACCCAGACTATGGGGTTAATTGTAACATTTCACTCTTTGTGTTTGAGACCATACCATGCAATGGGTAATTGTGCTGCAGAGAAAATAGCTGCACTATTTAATAGCAGAGACATGTAAATACTTTGCATTACATTTTGAATCCACTACCTTAAAAGAGCTCCAATTTACAGACAGAAATGTCAAAAATGTTACAACTATCCCCGGTCTCCCCTAACTGAGATAGGGGGAAATTAGTGAGAAATATAAAATACGCATTGCCTTATAATCTAATATCCTGACATATACAGTGTACTGTCAGTGTAGAGGATGAAATCAGCCAGGACAGCTCAGGAAACATCTGCTCACATCTGGCTGAATTCATGGGAACTTCTAATCAACCACTCAGCTGCCTGTGCGCTGAGGCACGCGCCTCAGGTGGACATGCGATAGCTGGGTGAGAGGTCAACACCCTAAAAAACGTATTTACTCTATCATCGCTCAAACAGTCCGTTTTCTGACGTCACAGACGCCCGAGTGAGGGCATCAACAAAGTGCTGCATAATTAAAGTTTCCCTCACGCGCACAGCGGAGCTCCTTACGACTGCCGCGAGCCTCCCTGCTCTCCCCACGATACGCGCCGCCATCTTCGTCGGCTCACGAAGGCGTCATAACGGGTCGTACTAAGTAAAGCAGGAGCGGCAGGAACGTCAAAACGGAAAAGCTCCCAGTCCGGTTAATGCTCGGGAATCACTCGGGACTGACCTGGATTAGAATTTGTTCCATTTCTGAGTTAAACGTTGTATTAGATTTGGTTCTTGATGACGACGACGACTATTATTGATCGCCTGGTTTTGTTTTTTTAAAATATAAAGTTTCTAGTTTTAAGCTAAAATCACCTCTAATCTGTTTTTTAAATTTCAATTTTCAATCAAAGTTTGTTTTTTTAGCCTCGCTCTTTCCTTCTTTACGTTAGCAGTGACGAAACAGAGGCGCCCCCTCCTCCCTGCACAGTGGTTCAGTCCACATCTGACGACGATCATGTGTTACCGTAATATCGCTATTGCGTTACGCAAACGGAGCTCCGTTTTGTTCACAAACAGCTTGACGCGTCGCAGATCGATGGCCAGTCGGTTTGGTATTGATAATTGATCTGATGAAGCTTCGGTGACTGATGACCTGCGCTCGCGGAGGACTTTGGTTTTGTTCCTTCCTGTCTACTGGGCCAGTTACGGTTCCGGTCCGTCATGGTCCGACCGGAAATCTGAACTGATAAACAGAAGCTGATCGATGCGCGCGGAGCTGAATGAGAGGATTGATCAGCAATGGAGGACCGGGTCTCCGAGCCCAGCCTGGTTCTGGTCTTCAGCGGGAAGAGGAAGTCCGGAAAAGATTACGTGACGGAGCTGATCCAGCAGAGGTAAACACACCTGGAATATTTCGTAATTTATGGAAAATTCAGCAACAAGAGACATTTGAATTTTCACAGCAGATTTCGGATCCAGTTTCAGCTCCACTACAGCTAAAACAGAAACCAGAGAACAACAAACTGCACTTTTTGTATAAGATAACCCACCGCCACCATCATCATATCACGATCCAGTTTTTAAATCCGCCTTTCTTAATGTTAACCTTGTACTTGTACCTGTGCAGTTGTAAATATTTGTTATTTGTGTTTCCGAGTGTTTGTTGTTTAAAACACAAACACCTGGAGCACTGGGACACCTGTCCATGTTTACCTCACTGCGCTGACCATGCAGGTTGGGCCCTGACGTCTGCTGCATCCTGCGCCTGTCTGGACCCCTAAAGGAGCAGTATGCTCAGGTGAGTCTCACCTGCTCCAGATGCACCTTCACACAAGTCTCTGCACTTTACCTGGAGGTCATGAGTTTAGATCCCTGGCCAACTGGTTCTCCTGGATTAAGGTGGGTGACCGTCCAGGTCTCGGAGCTCCTTCAGGTTTGCTCAGGCTGATGACGATGGAGGATGTGCGAGTAGGGCAGCAGGTTTGATCTCCAGAATGTTCAAGGGAACCACCTCATGGACCACATCCTCCAGCAGCAGTTTATATTCATACTCAGACATGTGTGAGGTGTCCAGGTGAACCAGCCCATTCGGGGGTCACACCTCATCATACCTGCCAGTTTGCTACTGTACCTGAAGCTGATAAACCACAGCCAGACACTATACCAAGAAGGCTGCTTCTGGTTCTCACCCTGGTTCTGGTTCTGCAGGAACACGGTCTGGACCTGGACCAGTTGATGGGTCCTGGACCTTATAAGGAGCAGTATCGAGCTGACATGATTCGCTGGGGAGAATCTCGCCGCCGCCAGGACCCCGGCTTCTTCTGTCACCTGGCGAGCAGAGGAGCCTGCCAACCAGTGTGGGTAGGTGAGCGTGGATCATGTTGCTGTGATGTCATCCTTCAGACAGCTGAGCTGTGCTCTGTGATTGGTCAGTTGGTGAGTGACGCGCGGCGGCTCTCGGACCTGCAGTGGTTCCAGGCAGAGTTTCCTCAACAGACTCAAAGTGTCAGAGTTCAAAGTTCCGAGAAGACCAGGTCACAGAGGGGGTGGAGCTTCACTGCAGGTGAGACTGAATCCTCCCACTAACCGTTTGTTTCTCTCACCTTTTTCCGTCTCACCTGTCTGCCCATCTCGGTCTCTCAGGTGTCGACGATGCAGAGTCGGAGTGCGGTCTGGACAACGGAGTTGAATTTGATTGGATTGTAATTAATGAAGCCGACGCCCCCTCGTTGGACGAGCAGCTGCGTCCAATCTTGCAGCTCGCTGAGGAAGCAGCTTCAACATCATCAGTAAATCAAAGCTGATCATCAGTGACTGATCAGGTGGTCCCGCCCACAGAACTAACAGGTTGACCTAACCTGCAGCTCAGGGGTTTCAGAGCAGCTGCTGCAGGTGGTCTGGCATGTTTTTAAAGAAGGGAGGACGGCATGCTTTCAGCAGAATGAACTACAAAACTATTGTTCAGCTGATCAATAAAGTTTTATTTAACACCAGGGGTCCGTTCTTCGTACCTCGCTAAGTAAGTTAGCTGGATTTGATTGTTGACGATTTCGCGTGATCTTGGATTGTTCGGTTCTCCGAAGCTCATCCGGGACTTGCTGTCATAGCAACAGATCCGTAAGCGTAAACCTGCTCGGGAGCATGCTTACTTTATGTAAACAGGATTAGATCGCGGCCACTCAGGTATGTCCGCTTCATTTATACGAAAGCAACAGCGATATTTTACCACTGTTTCACCATAAATAAATATTATCAATGTAACTAAAGATAATGCAGCACTTGATCCTTTCATTGATTCCATACAGATACATACAGGTCATTTCCTAAAAAAAGGGAAATGTACTATTAACATTCTATTACATGTATTTGATTATTACAGATGTAATTCATATTTCAGAGTAGTAATTGTAAATTACTTCGTGTAATCAAGATGAGAGACCACGGCTATAAAAGCGAAGGTGGATTTGGGAAGTCTGTCGCAGCCATGTCCTGTCCGTATACGCGAGCCACCCATTGCGGAAGGTGCAAGATTGATAAGGAGAGTTCTCAGAATTCAGCGTATATTGCGGGATAGACAGGATCCTTTAGCTCAGCGCGACAGTGTGCTCATAGAGAGATATCGATTTTCCCGTGAGGGTATTATTCACTTAACCAACTTGTTGACGAGGGGGTGCAGGACCACCACCTGTCTTTTTTTGCTCTGCCCTTTTCTTGGTTGCTGTTATAAACAAACAGATTATTTCAGGGTCTCTTTTCAAGAGACTAAAAGCAATATAAGTGATAAATATTACCATTCAGTAGAATATTCTTATATTTCACTTTTACTTGTTCCCATGTTCTAGTGGGTCCTGTCGTGGCTCTAATGTGAAAGAGGATATAATATAATATAGTGTAATATAATAAATCTACCCTACCGCCTACTGGTGTTGGCCAGAGGGGCCGATGGCGCGATATGGCAGCCTGGCTTCTGTCAGTCTGCCCCAGGGCAGCTGTGGCTACAACCGTAGCTGCCTCCACCAGTGTGTGAATGAATAGTGGCATTGTAAAGCGCTTTGGGTGCCTTGAAAAGCGCTATATAAATCCAATCCATTATTATTATTATTACATTACTTACGAGTTTAATTTGTCAGCAACTTTCTGCCAGCCCTCTCTCCTTGCTTTTGCAGCCTTTGCAGTGTTCCCTTGCGTTTTAATTAAACTCTGAAACTCCTGAAATCCCTCAAGAGTTCTTGCTTTGTTTTCGCCGACCAAAGGGTTGACGATCAATGTTTCTACTATCGATGCGTAGCCCCTTTTAAGCCACCCAGTGATCTCACATTACTTCATCCAGCTATACTAATCGTCAACAACAGGTGTGTTCGGAGAACCGGAATAGCGAGCTCAAAGTTAGCGCGATGATTTGATCTTGGATGTGTCATTTGATCTTGGATGTAGTAAGCGAGGTACGAAGAACGGACCCCTGTTCAGGCCCTGTGTTGTTGTGTTTAGAAGTTTGTAGTCCCCCTCAGCTGTTGCTGGTGTACGAGCGCCCTCTGCTGGTCTGAGCAGGTTAAATCAATGATTTCAATAAGAAAGATGACAGCCGAGGCTTCGTTCCAAACTCTGCAGTTCCTACTTTAGTCCAGCAGATGTTGAATGAACGTGGCTCTGCAGCTGGAAGACAACACTGGTGTAGTAAAAGGAGCCATTTCACCGGCTCTCAGCACACGCCTGTTCCACAAGCCTGAAAGTTTACCCAAGTTTGCACTTTCAGTCACTAGAACGTGACCAGGTTTTCAGACTCTGAGCCTAAAACTGACCTGGTGTCAGTTTTTAAACTCTCCTGCGGACGTGTATTTGTACTGCAGTACAACTTCACAGCTGCCTCACCGTTTCAGAGGAAAATGAGTCGATCGATCAATAACCCACAGACTCTGTTTGGGTCTACATACGGTACTTTTATTTTATAAAATCCTGTTTCACTTTCACGATTTATTACAATGAACTGTGACATCATCAGTGATGACAGCACCTGCCTCCAGGTAGTCACTTTTCTTAACTTTGATTCTGTCCTAAGGTCAAAGAAAACAGGAGGCGTGTCTGGCTTGTGATTGGCCCCTTTGTTCACCATATTTGGCAGTTGAATGCCTCTGTTATTGGTCACTCCAGTAAGCCACACCCCAGAAGACAAAAACAATAATTAATTGGCTAACAGAAGATTGGCTTTCATCAATCAGTCATCAATATTTATTGTGGCAAAGTGAACTAAAGCAGGAACAACAAACCGTTAAGACAAACACGCCATTAGTCATTAGTTAACGAGGGGCGGGGCTGTTAGTCACTCATTATTACAAAAACATGACTGGGGTGGAGGCAAAGCAAATTGTGCAGAAAAAGTTCAAAGTAGGAATGTGAGAAAAGAGGGGGAGGGGCCAAAGGTGAGGGGAGGAGCCAGATTGGAGAGGAAATATCTCCCACACTCCTCTCATAGCAGGATCAGAGGATCTAGTTTTTGACCTCCAGCAAGCAGAGAAAAGGGGAGGGGCCAGTGACAAAAGGGGTTGAGCCAGAGGAAGAAAGGGAAGAGGAATATTTTGGCCACAGAGTTTCCTGACATCCACGTCAGGTAAGGCAGAGCCAGAGGTTCAGCAGGAGTTGAGCTCCTCCATGGTCTGGTTCAGGGTCGCCTGGAGCTCCAGGTTTGCGTTCTTGGCAGAAGTCAAAGCATCTGCAACACAGAGAGGAGGGGCCAACCAGTCAATGACCAATCACATCAATCACAGGCTGGTCTCTGAGGTCTTACAGTTTTACTTTGTGACCTCAGCTGGCAGCTGATAGTGTAGTGGTAAGACTATATGCCTTTGGAGCGGGAGTTACAAGTTCGCCCTGTATTCAGTAAGGGTCCTGCTAGAAAACCATGCTAAAACCTGGAATGGCGCGGCTAAGTCTGCAGGCTGTCCGCAGCTCGGACACATGTTGTACTGTGTATGTGACAAATAACACTTGTTGTCTGTGATGAATATTGATCGTGAGCCTCACCTTCCAGACCATCGATGGTTTTCTCCAGTTTGGCCACTGAGCGCTCGGCAAACTCAGCTCTGGTCTCAGCCTGAAACACAGGAAGTCGGATGACAAAAGGGAAATACACACGGGGGAGAATGTGAAAAGCTGGTCTGTTGCAGAACCCTGATTGGTCGCTCTGGTTTGTTGTTTTGTGCAGGATAAATAGTCAAACTGAAAACGCTCGTACGTCCTGGTTTTATACTTTTTTTTAAACCCTTTCAAGATATTTTGTGTTTAGTTTTTTTCAAAATAAAACATCACACTTTATGGTCACATTAATCTTGTTTAATATTCGTGACCTCAGACAAAGTCTCAGACCTTAATTATAAAATTGAAAATACATTACACACTTAGCCTTAAACTGACGATTGGCTGACTTTATTCAGATGCTTCCCTCCATGCAGCTGAGAGCTTTTATTGTGAAAAGAAGAAACAAATCTAGTTTCTCCAACAGGTCGTGACGTCACAGGTGAACAAGACACTCACCTCCTTCAGTCTGTTGCGCAGACTCTTGATCTCCTCCTCATACCTGTCCTCCTTCTGAGAGTACTGACACACAGAGACAGCAGCCAATCAGAGAGCAGGTACACACAGGTGAGCACACAGGTGTGAGGCTGAACCGTTTCTGGTTCCAGAGACTGTACCGGCTCCGTTCCCCGGCAGATTTACCTGTGCCATGAAGCCCCACCCCCTCCTCCTACCTTGTCGGCTTGGGCCTCCAGAGACTTTGCACTTGTGAACACAGTTTTCAGCTCCTCCTCCAACACCCGGGTCTTGCTGCAGGTCAAAGGTCACATCAGAGGACACAGTGTGTCAGACAGGCATGTGGGCAGGTAGGCTCAGGTGGTGTCAGGTATCAACTACCTTCCGACTAAAGCAGGATGCACTCAGCAGAACCTGGAAATGTTATGAGCCTGACCCAACTGTCCATACGGTCCCCATCTTTAATGTTCCCGCCTCAGAACTTAGACGGAGCAGCACACCTGCACAGATGCTGCTCTGAGAGATTGCCAGGTACGGAACTGATGATGTATTCTGTCGCCAGGCAGACAGGTGCAAGGTGGAACACCATAAATGTGATCCTGTAGGCTCCGCCCCTTTGTTTTCAAGTCATGAGGATGCCAACAAAGCCATTGATTTACATTTCTACCTCACCTGCTGCTTGACATCGTGTTATCAAGATGGCTGCCGAGTGTCGAGAACTGCTTCTAGAAGGATTTTAATCAACCCGACACCACCTGAGCACCCTACGAGTTTGTGTGTGTGTCATCAGGTGTGTGTGCGCGCGCACTGTCAGGTGTCATTGAGCCTGCAGGTAGATTCATGCAGAGCAACAAGAGGAGGAGGGTGAGGAGGAGGAGCTGAAGCAGCAGATAAAGGTCAGAGATCATGGAGGCAGTGGGAGGTCAGGAGGAGGAGCTTCACTCGGACAGCAGGTCCAGGTCACGTGACCCTCAGTACCTTATCCTCGGACGCCTGCAGACTCTTCAGCGAGTGATCGAAGCTCCTCAGCTGCTCCTCCAACCTCCGAACCTTACTGTGAGACAGGTGGAGGCAGGTAGCAGGGCATGCAGACAGTTGCCGTAGAAACAGACAGGGAGAAAGAGGCGGAGCTGTTACAGAAGCAGTGTGGCATCACATCAATGTGATGTCAAAGTTACCAGGTGTGTCAAAGCAGCTTCATGCTGTTACAGAGGCAGGTATGTCCACTTCATTAGGAACACCTACCCGCTCGAAACTCACCTGTGTGGTCCCCGAGGTGTTCCTAATAAAGTGGCTCTGAAAGTGTGTGTGTGTGTGTGTGTGTGTGTGTGTGGGGGGAACCTCTCTGCCTGCTCCGCTCGTTCTTCAGCTCGCTCCAGCTCCCCTTCCACCATCACCAGTTTACGAGCCACCTGTCAATCAAACAGCACACTGCATTCCTGTGTACGACACCACTATGTACTACTAGGGCTGGGTCATATCATACCGTTCACGGTAATACCGATAGATGTATAATATGGCGATAGAATATGGGTAAAACGCGCATGCGCAGTGCCTTTGTTTACATACGCACATGGCGGCGACGCAGAACAAGAAGAGCGAAAGCGGATCGTTGAATGAAACAGATGAACCTGAACTGGTTTGTAAAATGCTGCAGCTTCACTGGTGTGGAACTGGTTTAGCTTTCGTCCGTCAGATACACAACAAAGCACTATTTTTGGTAGCGCATGCTAGCGGGCCGTCGTTATTACCGTGTTGTTTGGAAAATACGGCGCACTTAAAATCAATCCTTTGATTTCTCTGAAAGTCGACAGAGCCCCTTATAATCCCGTGTGTCTTATGTATGAACTCTGGTTGTGTTTACTGACCTCGAAACGATTTTATGTGCACGGCGCTCGAAAATCTGTCAAATGTTTCAGTACGACTTTGCTAAGCTACGAAGCCGCACCGCTTGATGATTGTCGGAGCATTACGGCTATCGTAGGCAGAGCCTCGCGGAGTGATACGTACTGTGCTTCAACATAATATTACTGTACTGTGTGTGTATAACCTCTTTTTAAGTGTTGTGGATGTTATACATGGTTATGCTGAGGATATGTCGGCCAGTTTCCACTGGAAATGCCTTTTGGTTAAACTGTCAGCGAGGAGTTTGCACTGTTACATTTTTATATAACTTTAATGCACATAAAAAACAGCTGCTTGTTTAAGTGAAAATACTTTGATGTTTTTTTTTTTGCACTAATAAAGTTGTGGAGTTGTAAAGTATTTTGTCTCGTGTCAATTATATCGTCAGTTATATCGTTATCGCAGATTTTCAGATGTATATTGTGATAAATATTTTTGGTCATATCGCCCTGCTCTAACTATGTGGTAATGCCAGTAGCAGCGTGTGCAGTACTGCAGTACCTCCTCGTACTTGCGGTCTGCCTCCTCAGCGATGGTTTTGGCCTCCCTCAGCTGCACCTCCAGCAGCTCCATCTTCTCCTCGTCCTTCAGAGCTCTGTTCTCAATCACCTTCATCCCCCTGATTGTGGACAAAGTTATGTGATCACATTTAACCTTTGACCTTCTCAGCACTGCTGCTGTGTAAAACAGCTACAAACAAATCCTGCAGTGCTTCTCTACAGTCATAGTACTGCCACAGTATTACTGTGTATTATTACAAGCTGTAGTACTTTGCAGTATTTGTGGAATAC
Source organism: Simochromis diagramma (assembly GCF_900408965.1). Lineage (NCBI taxonomy): Eukaryota > Metazoa > Chordata > Actinopteri > Cichliformes > Cichlidae > Simochromis > Simochromis diagramma. Next base: position 19,353,377 of record NW_024386860.1, read on the forward strand.
AAGCGCCCTCTGACCTCTCGCTCTCGTCGGCTACCTTCTCAACCTCGTCCAGCTTGTGCAGCGCGGCGGCGAGTCTCTCCTGAGTGCGGTCCAGGTTCTCCTCGCTGAGCTGCAGACGCCGACCCAGAGACGTGACCTCGGCCTCCGCCTGCGGGGAGACAGACACAGGTCAGCTGACACATCGACATCTAACCCCCCAGGGGCGCAAACATCCTGTCATTCCCCATCCTGTTCCTTCCTTTCACAATAAAATTCCTTTTCACACACACAAGTGCACGCACACACACACACACACACACAAGTGCACGCACACACACACACACACAAGTGCACGCACACACACACACACACAAGTGCACGCACACACACACACACACACACACACACACACACACACACAAGTGCACGCACACACACAGTGACAGCTGCACATGAAATACTTAAAGCTAAAAATGTGTTTTTTACTAGTTATGAAACATTGTTATTGTAGTAATAACAAGCTTGCTCTGGTTCAGGAGCACAAACAGGAAATGACATAGGAATCATCTGTTTTATAAATAATGTTTCTGATTTCATGATTCACAAACAAAAACAAAGCTTAACTGTAGTTTGTCTATTTACTCTTAAATTATGAAACTCTACTTTAATTCTGCTTAAAGTCGAGTTTCAGCAGCAGAACGCACAAGCAGACTGCGGCCTTTTTAATCCAGCACCTTTAATCTGGAGGTAACAGGAAGTGAAACGGGTCAGGCTTCCTGTACGCATCAGGTCACACAGCCAAGTGTGTGTGTTATCAGCAGCTTCATGTTGCCGTTTATCAGCGCGTCACGCCCTGATACACACACACACACACACACACACACACACTGTACTGCAGTACTCAGAGTACACACTCCGCTGACAGGAAGGGTACTGGATATTTACTGTAACAGGTAGCAATGAGGCTGTGCACACTGTGGGGGAGGAACCACATGTGAGCCACCTCCAGATGTGCGTGAGTCAACGCACCTATCAATCATAGGCATTTTCACAACACTTTGATAATCGGAGGAAATGATGTCGCTGCAGCACAACAACAGTAAGATAAATAACAGGATATTTGTGGAGTCCGGTGACGTAGGCGGTCAAGATGGCAGCTTGAATAGAGATTGACAGACCACGCGACTTTCGCACATTGCATGCCGGGAACTCGTGGCAAAACAATCCAAGTACCGCATCAAATGCAAGCATTTGCAGCAACGTTCATTCTCCGGTTCCAATACCTTCTTGGTTTTTCTTTGCCCCCCAAAAAAGGTATGTACAAAACGAAGGAGAACAATGCCGGTCCGTACAAAGACGGACTCAACAAAAAGGCAAAGAAAAGATACGAGGAAAAAACCAAAGGAGTGAAAGGGTCAGACCCCTACGAGCACACAGAGTGGACAAAAGACGTGAGCGTGCTACCCAACTTTCACCACGCTCATATTTATAGTTATACGGTTCTTGGAGTGAGTGCACTTGTCACGGACAAACGAGCGGCATTTAATCCCTGTAAACGGCTGCTGCACCAAAGGAACAAAGTTCTCCCTACTGTTCCCAGCGGTGCTGGTGCTGAAAAAGGGCAGACGTGAGTTTACCGACCCAAAAAAAAAAAAAAAAAAGCCCAGGACCACATTCTGTCTTTACTTTAAGGGAGTTATTTACAGTCAGGGCTTGGATTTAAACACTACCCTTTTTCTTTTCCTTTTTTTTTTTTCTTGCCCTAGCGTTAATTAACACGCTATACACGATATACTTTGCACCTCCTAACTGTTTAGTTTTAATATTATAGGGCTTCGCAGTTTTATTTGATTTATTCAGTTGTGCTGCTTCTGAGGATACGAAGCTCACTAAGACTATTAAATTCCTCTTTTAGTTTTTCAGTTGTTATGAAGCCCTTTTCAGTTTGTTCAGCTAGCTAAGTCCCGGAATGACTGTTTTCCTCATATTACATTGATTTAATATGCTGCTGGCGACAGGTCCTGTTTATGACTGTTCGACTGGTTAGAGTCACGGACCATAAAGTTTATGTTTTGCTTTCTGGGGCTCATAGCCCACCTGAGGGTGACTAGTGTTCTTGGTTGCCCCAGACGTATCTGTTTAAATGTTTATCAGTTGGTATTTTTATTTACTTCCAACCCCCCCCCCCCCCCCCATTTTTCTTACAGCCAGCCTTCCAAATATTGTCCACTCAGTACTGAACTCCTGGTTCTAATAATAAGTTACCCCACAGTTATATGTCTGACACGTATTGCATGATGGCGAATAAGCCACAAAGGGCCCTTACTTTAATGACCTGGAATGTAAAGGGCCTTAACCACTCAATAAAAACAAGAAAATCATGACATTTATCAAATCAAAAAAAGTTGACATTGTCTTTCTTCAAGAGACTCACTTGTCTCCCCAAGAGTCAGATAAACTTTGCCATGATTGGGTGGGTCAGGTATTCTTTTCGTGTGGCAGCAGTCAGAGTAGGGGTGTCGCAATTTTAATTCATAAGCAGTTATAGTTTAAATGCTCCCGGATGGTTAAGGATGAAGATGGGCAGACATTGCTACTCTTGGCTGAGATTCAAGGCCATAGGATGATTTTAAGCAATATCTATGCACCAAACATCGACGACCCCACCTTTTTTGGAAACTTGGAATGCAAAATTAGTGATATGGGCGACTACCCAATCCTGATAGCAGGGGACTTGGTCATGGATGATATACTGGATCGAAGCACTCCCTCACAGCGACACTCTAGATCAGCGTCGGTCGCTATAAAAATGTGTAGGACCTTGGGTTTGGTGGACGTATGGAGAGTATTCAACCCATCCACAAGAGATTACACCTTTTATTCTGCCCCCACAACACTCTGTCAAGAATAGATTATTTTCTTGTGTCAAATTCTATCATGCCCTCAGCAATGTCTTGCTCTATTGGTAGTACACACGTTTCTGACCACGCCTCTGAGCTCATTTGGTAGCCCCCCCCCCCCCCCCCCCCCAAGTCTCCCCGATGGAGGCTAAACTCAAGCCTTTTACATGATCCCAACTTTTTCCACTCCTTAAGAGAGCAGATCAATTCTTATATAGAAATTAACCTCTCTACAGCTCCCAGTGCGGGTGTAGCATGGGAAGCTTTGAAAGCTTTTATTAGAGGGTTCATCATCCAGCATGCCTCATATAAGAAGAGAACTGCTCTGACCAAGCAGATAGACCTGGAGAGGAAGATTGCCATAGCTGAAGCCGCTTTTAAGGCAGACATGAGCTCAGCAAATCTGACCCACCTAACTAGACTTAAATATGAGTTTAACTCAATTTTGACTCAGAAAATGGAGTTCTCTCTATTTCAGGCAGAAATACTTCGAAGATGGAGATAAACCTGGCAAACTGCTTGCAAGATATATTAAACAAAAAGAAGCTCAGGCTATCATAGCAGCAGTTAGAGCACAGGATGGCACTATGGTGTCGAAACCCTCTGAAGTGAATGAAGCCTTTAGAGATTTCTATATGCAACTCTACTCCTCAGAAGTACAAGCAAACTCTCAGGAAATTAACAGTTTTCTCTCCCCCCTCAACCTCCCAACTCTCTATAAGACACAGGTGGACTCCCTGGACGCCCCAATTTCAGAGGAAGAAATCTTAAGGGTAATCAAAAACCTTCCAATTGACAAGGCCCCTGGGCTGGATGGGTTTACAGCAGAGTTTTACAGGAACTTTGCAGAGGAGCTCTCCCCTTTACTCCTGCAAATGTGTGAGGAGGCCCTGGACAAGGGCAGCCTGCCACCAACACTGTCAGAGGCACTCATTTCCCTTGTCTTACAGAAAAACAAAGACCCACTTGACTGTAAGAGTTACAGACCAATAAGCTTGATCAATTGCGATTGCAAAATTTTAGCTAAGGTACTAGCAACCAGATTAGATAAGGTCATGACTTACTTAATACACCCCGACCAAGTTGGTTTTATTCGGACCGCAGCTCTGCCGATAATATTAGACGCCTAATTGATATTATGTGGGCAACCCAGAATAAATCCCCTACGGGGGACTTCTCTCCAGCTGTAGCCCTCTCCCTAGATGCAGAGAAAGCATTCGACAGGGTAGAGTGGCGTTTTCTATTTTGTGTAATGGAAGCATTTGGCTTTGGCCCAAAATTCATAAGGTGGGTCAAACTTCTCTACAACAATCCAAGAGCATCAATACTAACGAACCGTGTTATATCACAGTCCTTCAACCTCCACGGAGGTACAAGACAGGGCTGCCCACTGAGTCCTCTGCTTTTTGCTCTAGCTTTAGAGCCTCTGGCAGCGACAATACGTACAGACCCTGATTTTCCAGGTATCCAGGTCCACAATAATAATCACAAATTGATGCTCTATGCTGATGACGGCCTGGTCCTAATATCGCAGCCAGAACGCTCTCTACCTGCTCTCTTAAGAATTATTAACCGGTTCTCTAATATATCAGGATATAGAGTACATTGGTCAAAGTCTGAAGCGCTCCCTCTGACAGCCTTCTGCCCCAAAACCCTGTTCCAGCCAGGGGATTTCAGCTGGCCTCAGACTGGTATTAAATACTTGGGCATTACATTCCCCCGTTTGTTATACAACATAGACCAGGCTAATTTTGAACCTCTATTGGACAAGTTCAGAACCGACATAATTAGATGGTCCCCTTTGTTTCTCACCCTTTGGGGTAAAGTTAACATCATCAAAATGAATTGTGCTCCAAAATGTAATTACCTACTACAAACACTCCCGCTAGAAATCCCATCAATTTGACAGATTGTGCAACCAATTCATACGGAATAACAGACGCCCTAGAATAAAGCTTAAAAAGCTACAGCAGCCAGTGGAGTCGGGTGGCCTGGGGGTCCCAGATTTACTGTTTTACCATTATGCTTTCAGTCTGAGACACATGGTTCACTGGCCCTCCCTCCAGAGCGAGCCCCCCCATGGTTTAGTCTGGAGAGTACTTTGTGCTCACCACTCCCTCCGATGTACATTTTAACCACCAAGCTCCCACCAGATATACAAACCCACCCCATTCTTCCGTTTCTGCAGACGGTCTGGAAGAGGGTGGCCTTGCTATTAAATTTTAACTCCCACCTTCATACTGAGGCCTCCATATGGCTCAATCCCAAACTCTGCATTAATAAGTTTCCGTTTTTCTGGAGACTGTGGGTCCAGACTGGGATACTTGTTCAAGTCCTTCAACAACCTTAAAGCAGTTTCGGTTGCCACAGAGTCAGTTTTGGAGGTACTTGCAGCTCCGGCACTTATTGCTCAAAACTTTTGGTTCCTCCTCCACACCACCTCCAACTATTGAATATCTCAGCTACATCAAAAAAAAAAAATCTTTGGGGGAGGTCGTGAAGTCTCTAAATATTACTCAATGCTTGTTAAGGGCACGAGTAAAGGGCTACCCGCCCTCCGGTCAGCTTGGGAATCTGACCTTGGTGTGGTTTTTACAGATCAGGAATGGACTACAATTTTGCAGAATAGTAAAAAGGTGTCCAGGGAACTTAGAACGAGACTAATCCAATTTAAATTACTACACCGAATTTACTGGTCGCCACACAGACTGTATAGGGCGAACCTCATGCAGATGTCAGACTGGGGTGGGCACATTGACCCATATGATTTGGAGCTGTCCTAAAACCCAAATCTTTTGGACTGAGATACATGACTTTATCAAATCAACCATACGATGGGATATCCCTTTTTCACCAAGACTATTTGTTTTGGGGGGACCCATCACTCCTTAAATATGCTCCGCCTAAGGCTGCTGAGGGTACAGACTGCATTGATGCTGGGGCGTAAACTCATTATTTCCCAGTGGAAGGCCCCTTCCACCCCACCTGTCTCTGTATGGCATATTCAACTAGTGATACTCGCTGCACTGTCATACAGGCTTCTGAATAAAGTGGAGAGTTTCCATCTGAAGTGGGATCCATATCTGTCCAGAATAAAACGAACAGACTAGAACTTGGAGTGGGACAGACATTGACATTCTGACGAAGCACCCTCAGGGATGTCAGGGTGTGGCATGCAGTAAGACCCACATAGTCAAAGGCTGGCTGTTTTTGTTTGTTTCTCTCTTGCTTTGTTTGTCCCCCTCATTTTGGTTTTGTATTCTCTACTGTTCTGCTGCTATGCTGATGCTTTTTTTTTTTATGTGATGTAATCTGTCTCTGCAGTGGACTGTAGTGTTCTCAAAGCACAATAAAATATTAATCACAAAAAAACAAAAACAGGATATTTGTAAATGTTTACAAACATAAGAGCTCAGTTATAAACATCCAGAATATTACAGAGGTGAAATATATCTGTGTTTAAAGAAGCAACAGGAACGTGTTCATCGAGCTTCATCACTTCCTGTTCACGCTGGCCGCCGGGTTAACGCATTCTCCTCCAGCATCATCAAACACGATCAGCATGTTGTCACGGACAGCTTAAACAGCCAATCAGAGTGAAAACAGCACCATGCTGAGCCAATCAAGTGGCTGGACCAAATATTCACAAAAACTCAGGCGACTGTGTCAGCGAGCCCACAAACTTAGAAAAGGTGAGCGCCCTCTGCTGCAGTGCTGCTGGAACTACACAGCTCGCCCGATCTCGCCCTGCTTCAAACACGCCGAGTTCGCTCTAAACTTCAGGCTGTACACCAATCAGAGCCAGCCGCATCAGGCACACTTCCTGTTTTGTGACTGAGGTCTGATTGCGAGTAATGGAATCACTTCCTGTCTGACGGCAGGCAAATGCAGTGCCACATAAGCCTTTAAGCCCTACCACAGAACCAAGTCCGCCAGAGCTTATCTTTATATTTTTACAGGCTGTGGAGCCATTTTTGGGAGCATTTCAAGTTGCTATACATCAATACAACAGTTATAGCCCAAATTTTAATACATGTATGCATTAAGTCCATAGTAACTACATAAATTGCATAAAAGTGCAATGAACAAGAAAATTGAAAAGTATTTTTGATTTTTTACATACATTTCTAGTTAGAGAAATTTTTATAATTTTTATATACTGCAGGAAAAACAAAAATAAATATTATAATACAAATTTGCAAAAGATTCAGCATGTGCATCAAAATAAACTATTTCCAGCAGTGCAGTTTGAGTTGTAAGCATCCCAAAAACTATTCAGAAAAGCATAACGCTAAATATGACTTTTAAAAACACCAGTATAGGCTTATAAGGCCCTGAAGCTAAAAAAACCCGACATTTTCCGCAAAAATGACGTCACTTCTGGTCTCGGCCAGGTAATGGCGGACATGCGATTGTTCGCGCTGACGTCTATTCCAATGGAGGAAGTGTTTTGAACAGCTGAAAGCGTGTTTCTGGAACATTATGTTTTTGTTGCTGCAAGCGCTTTTTATGCAGTTTTTTCAAAGCTTTATGTGGAAGGAAACTGTGACTTAGGACAAGCTGATGGCATAAGATGTAAGTACAACTCCTCCGGTTTCATATGCAAAAAATTTTTGCGCCATCTTACGTGGTTCCAGTTCTACAGAGATTTAAAAATAGTTACGCAAAACGGAGCGTGCCCACTCCGACCGGTTTTAAAGGGTTAAACCCACAATGACAAATGCACAGCAGTACAGGACTGTGGGAGCGCAGCCTCATGCCACCTTACAGGAAACAGCTGTGAAATACGTGATGTCATCGCCTGTGACTTAAGGACATCGTTTCTGTGCGTGTGCCGTACCTCCTCCCGGGTCTTCTTCTCCTTCTCCACCTCCTTCTGCAGTCGCTCTGCCCGCTCCTCGGCCTCCTCAGCCTGCTCCTGCAGGACTTTGATCTTTTTCTTCACTGCCTCGATGCTGTTCATGCCGCCACTCATCTTTTCTTCTTCTACTGCACAGAAAAAGTTTATTACACACTTTTCACAGTAAAACAGAGCGCCGCACATACCTAGTCTGAAATAAACTATCAGCAGGAAGTCCGTTCAAACGACGTTTTGTAAGAGGGAAATAATCACAGCTGTGGTCAGAGGGAGGCCCTCTATCACTGAGCCGGGGAGCGAACACAGCGAGCCGCGGTGTGATACACAACATGGAGCTTTTCAGAGCTCTGTGTGTAAATACATGAATCCAAGAAAAGGGGCAAGGGGAGCTCACTTCTACAACCTGTTAACGGTCCGGACTTGTCCACGCCAGTAAACACGACTTTACAATAACGTAAACACAAACGCAGACCAAATGTCTCCGTTTAGAAATGATCCTGAAAAGAAAAACAAGAATAAGGCAGAATTTACACGTTAGTCGAAGCTCAGAGAAAAATCAAACATTGAGGCAAGAATTCAAACGCTGAGCTCAACAGCTGGAAAGAAAGAAGCAAGAACCTGAGCCATTTCAGGAAGAGCTCTGTGTTAGTGGCCTTTAAAACAAATGTCGCAGCGCCAGTCACAAATAGAGCTGCATGTCATCAGGGGGGTTTCAGAGTGGACTCAGATCATCATCCATTGGGCGTAAAACGTACAGCTTATTGCACCAGCAGCATCTGCTCTTATAGAACTATCATTAGCTTACAGCTTTAAGTGTTTATGGTCTGTGCTAACTAACAATAAAGACAAGATGATAGTTTATTAAATTTTAATGAAATTTGCAGATTGTTTTAGTGAAGTTTAATAAACTCCTTGCTATCTAAAATATAACAGGACACCGGAGTAAATTCTCGAGCATCTCACACTTCTGATAATCAGCTGTCTGCTTGAGGTTTATTCAGCTGTGTAAAAACTATAACTTTAATCTCAGCCAAACTGATTTACTCAGGAACAAATAAAATACTGAAAAGAGCCAAACAATAACATTTTTAAGTTATCTAAGTGACTCATATATATTTAACCTGAGTAGCGAAAGACGGCGGTGGGTTTGAAAATGATTTGCCGGGAGTCCGGTGTTCTCACGGCTCTAGTGAGCCCTGCCCCCGGCTAGCTATCGAGCTAGTGGGTAACAGATGTGTCCGAAAACATCGGAGCGCTTTTGAAAATATGTGGCGTCTTGATAAACTGAGCAGATATTTGAGGTGTACACAGCTACATTCTCGCCTGAAAATATGTTAAACGTTTATATTGTGACCCAGAAAGAATAATAAGAGTAATATTAAAACTAACTAGCTGCCGCCATTGTTGGGAACTGAGCTGGGCTGCGCTATGAGTTCTAGGACAGAGCTACTTCTTCTTCGGGGTTTAACGGCAGCTGGCATCCTTGTACATGCAGTGCTGCCATCTTCTGTTTCAGTCTGTTATTACACTCTTAAATCCTGCTACTTATTCCTGCGTCTTTTGTGATCTTACAAAGCTTCAAACGACGCGTCGACTATTAAATCAGTCGTCGACGATTTTGATAGTCGACGTAATCGTGACTAGTCGACCAATCATGGCAGCCCTAGAGACCAGTCTTACTTGTTATCATCTATCGTCCACCTGGGCCTTACACAGAGTTTGTCTGATTTCTCAGACTTTTTATCTGATTTAGTTCTGAGCTCAGATAAAATAATTATTGTGGGTGATTTTAACATCCATGTAGATGCTAAAAATGACAGCCTCAACATGGCATTTAATCTGTTATTAGACTCAATTAGCTTCTCTCAAAATGTAAAAGAACCCACCCAGCTTGATGATGACACCATCAACATGCGCCATCGCGGTAGAGAGGTATAGTCAAAATCTCTACCGTTGGCCAAATTTATATCGTTTCTACCGCCCACCCCTAGTTACAAATTATCTTCTTATGGACTCATCTCTGTGCTTGTCCTGCTAGACCTCAGTGCAGCGTTCGATACTGTCGACCATAATATCCTATTAGAGCGATTAGAACATGCTGTAGGTATTACAGGTACTGCACTGCAGTGGTTTGTATCATATCTATCTAATAGACTCCAGTTTGTGCATGTAAATGGAGAGTCCTCTTCACACGCTGAGGTTAATTATGGAGCTCCACAGGGTTCAGTGCTAGGACCAGTTCTGTTTACATTATACATGCTTCCCTTAGGCAGCATCATTAGAAGACATAGCATACATTTACACTGCTATGCAGATGACACCCAGCTCTATCTGTCCATGAAGCCAGATAACACACACCAATGAGTTAAACTGCAGGAATGTCTTAAAGACAGAAAGACCTGGATGGCCGCTAACTTTCTGCTTCTTCATTCAGATCAAACTGAGGTTATTGTACTCGGCCCTGAAAATCTTAGAAATATGGTATCTAAGCAGATTCTTATTCTGGATGGCATTACCTTGGCCTCCAGTAACACTGTGAGGAACCTTGGAGTCATTTTTGACCAGGACATGTCCTTCAACGCACATATTAAACAAATATGTAAGACTGCTTTCTTCCATTTGTGCAACATCTCTAAAGTTAGAAATATCCTGTCTCAGAGTGACGCTGAAAAACAAGTTCATGCATTTATTACTTCCAGGCTGGACGACTGTAATTCATTATTATCAGGATGTCCAAAAAACTCCCTGAAAAGCCTTCAGCTAATCCAAAATGCTGCAGCAAGAGTCATGACAGGGACTAGAAAGAGAGCATACTTGAGCCTGATTCTGCCAGAGGTTTCTTCCTGTTAAAAGGGAGTTTTTCCTTCCCACCATCACCAAAGCCCTTGCTCATATAATTGTTTGGGCTTTCTCTGTTTCCCTCGCATTATTGAAGGGCCTTTACTTTACCATATATGGCACCTTGGGGCAACTGTTGTTGTGATTTGGCGCTATATAAATAAAACTGAGTTGCATTAAACCAACGTGTGTATTTTTGAGTGACCAAGCCGGTTCTCGAATGTGTAAGAAAGATTATGGATATGCTGTGTTGCTGGTGATACTTGAATGGCTCGAACTCATGAAGAACCAAAACAAAAACCTGCTTTTCCTGGAACGAGTCAACTCTGAAGCGACATGACTGTCAAGTTCTGACAGCCCACGGTAACATGGATGGGACATAGCATAACATAGGGCTGTGTGATATGACCAAAACCTCATATCCCGATATAAGACATCTATCGTCCCGATAACAACAACAACAACAACAACAATAATAATAATGGATTGCATTTATATAGCGCTTTTCGGGATTCAAAGCACTTCACAATACCACTATTCATTCACTCTCACATTCATATACTGGTGGAGGCAGCTACAGTTGCAGCCACAGCTGCCCTGTGGCAGACTGACAGAGGCGAGGCTGCCATATCGCGCCATCGGCCCCTCTGGCCACCACCAGTAGGCAGTAGGTGAAGTGTCTTGCCCAAGGACACAACGACCGAGACTGCCCGAGCTGGGGCTCGTACTGGCAACCTTCCGATTACAAGACGAACACCCAACTCTTGAGCCACGCTCGCCCAATATAACGATATAAATTACAAAAACTTTAACATTTTCTGAAAGTTCTGTGAATCTCGGGCAGCTCGACTTGCGTAAAGTGTTTCCAGCTGGGCGTTGTGTACCTGGAGTTGAGTGTTTTAACCGATGCATGAAACGATACAATTTTAGACATAAGTTGTAAAGGCCGCCGTTTTCTTTGTAAGTATTTATCACACAGCGTGCTGTGGGGAAAAGCCTGTTCCAACATTTGAGTCTAAGGTTTATTTTTTAGCACCTGACGGCCCTTTTTTGCTTCTCATCTGTAAATACTCTGCATACTCTTTCACGTGATTCAGTTTATTTTGAAAAGTCTCAACAGGATCTTGAGCTTTATTGTGAAAGGTTTATGTGGAAAATAAACAAGCGGACATGCGATGGTTTTACCAACGTTATTGCTAACGACAAGGCATAAAAACAGGCGCTTGTCTGTCCTTAGTGTGGTTATATTAAATATAAGAGAAAGAGAGAACTTTAAGAAATTAATATAGCCACTACAGTGACCATCAAAACCATGAAAAAAATATTGCCGTAAACAGTTTGTTTTGCAACACCACAAAACAAACGATAGCGTAAAATGAAACGATAGACGTTTTTATATCGTCATCCGATATATATCGTTATATCGAACAGCCCTAGTATAACATCTTAGCTCAGACAGAAGGCGGCGTGGTTATTTCTGCTGTCAGATCCCAATGACATCCTGCAGCCCACAGAGAAACATGGGTTTCACGCTCTTGAGATGAACGAAGAGGGCAGAGCAATCTCTGCTTTAGATCATCTCCACAGAACAGCGTCCTCTGGGAGGATCCGATATTTGGATTGGGTGTCAGCAACGAGTTGATCTCGGGGAATTTTCCTCGTAGTCAGCTGACACAAATCCGCTGAGATGGGTAGCCGCTGTTCCACCTGAGCACCAGTGGCTCTTTCGTGTGTTGCACCAGCCTCTTGATTCCCAACACCGCCAAGCTGAAGGCTGTAAGAACGACTGCTACACTTGAGCTCAGCTCAGATTCTTAGAGTACTCTGGTTATTCTTAATAATCTGATTTCCCCACACTGCTGGGCCTGAGCAATGACCCATCCTCCAAGTGTGATTAATGTACAGGGTCATCACCCGTATTTTTGACCACTGCTTAAACTGATCAAATCGGAAGTGTAGGTCAGAGTTGAAGCTTTGACCTGAAGAGGCACGTTCAGGGGGCGGTTCTAGTTCTCTCCCCCTATGATTGGCTTTTTTAAATAAAGTTGGTCTGAATAAAACTCAAACTTTAGTCCCTCCCTGTGCCCGCGCACCTCTCACGTGCTCAGGTCGTTTATCCATACCTCATCGATTATTACCGACTTTATCGGAAGCACGTTTTTCACACCTGACTTCCTCTTGTGTGCGCCACTGTTTGTTCCGTGTTAGCACGTTAGCGCCGGAAGCTAGCTGCGGACACCGCCCTGTTAGCGGCTAGTTCGTTAGCTCAGCTCAAGTGTGCTCAGCTTTACCCGTGTGTCCCCCACTTACCTGTCCGAATCCTTGGAAAGAGTCACACCTGTAGCTCGCGCCCTTCTTCCGCTGCACTCACTTCCCGGTCAGCTAACTGTTAGCTGTTGGCGGCTAATGCCTCACTCTCCGTGAAGTTCGACGAACTGTGAATCGCGCTCCGTCTCAGCCTCCGCGGACTCGAGTCTCGTGTCGGTCCTCGTGCTCCCTGTTCGGGTGATGGTCTCGATTTCTGGTCTAGGGTTCTGGTCGCGCTGAGTCTGGATTCCGGTTCCAGCCAACTCCCAATTCAGGAGACTCCGCCCTCTTCCGGGTTAAATTCGCTCCACGGGAAGTGATGTTGCACTATGTCCTCTTCAAAGTAAAAGTCCGAAAGAAGAAGCTGCCGAGTATCAAAGTTTAAAATCAGACTCCTGAGCTCTGTGAATACCTCCCGGACAGCTCACATTAACGCTCTCTATCAAAACTAAAGAAAGTGTATTAATTCTTTGTGCAAATATGACTGTTTTAAATGAATTAAAACGTACTATTTACTTTTCGCCCTGTAACAGCAGCGATCTGTGGTCCTGGGACATCGATCAAGCCGCTCTTCTATGGAACCAGCTCCCTGTTCGGATTATACAATTTTCTTCCTGTTAAAAGGGAGTTTTTCCTTCCCACTGTTGCCAAGTGCTTGATCAAAGGTTGCCATTTGATTATTGGGTTTTCTCTGTATTATCATAGGACAGCGTGCCAAACAGACACTGCCGGGGGCCAGAATTGGTCCGCAAAGGATTCAATTTGACCCACTGGACCAAGGGCGGATCTAGAGAAATTTTCTTAGGGTGGCATGAGGGTGGCAAAATCAAAGCCCTTTTTTTCAAACACACATGCAGGTGGTTACATATGGTTAAAATGAAGTAAGTATACACGTTTTTCATAGAAATATAGTCCATAACTTAATTATTTTCTGTAGCCCCCATAATTAAACACTTTAGTGACATAAAACATGTGATGTTATGTACTGTATAGCCTGTATAATAAATAAATATGTAGCCCAACAAGTATACAATCCAGAAAGCTACACAACATGGGGCGGTTCATTTACAAACACAAGTCTAACTTAAGTTTCACTGTTTATTGTTAGAAAAAAGGTAAAATCGTTACATGCTTAAATTACACAAAATGTCAGAAATCTGCACTGTCATGCACAAAAATCTAAACCTAATTTTTCATGATTTGTTGGATTAACCCTCTGAGGCCCAAAATATAACCGGTCATTTTTGACTTCTTTTGATTTTACGTTTGTATTTCACCTTCAAATTGTGTCATTTTATTTTTTCCCCTCCTTGTTTGGTATCATTCTTTTCAGCTTGACCTCACGTGTCTGAATTTAGTTGTTTTTTCATTGACATACTGTGTTAACACAACTGATCTGAAATCACACAAACTTCAAATCCTAGTAGTACCTTTTTTACTGTAAACAAAAAAAAACCCAGACATGTTGAGTAAATTATTCTTATAACTTGAAATGTAAATATAAATTGTACATTTTGAAAACTTATGCACACATTTTGTAAACATATACAACTATTTATCTAAAAAAGCAGCCAATACACCTGCCGTTTTTTGAATTTTTATTTTGTACAACCATTTAAAAATATTACTAAAACTAAAATCAGGTGTCGCAATAAGATGCCCCACAAATTATGTGCGACAGTGAAAAGAAATTGTTTGTCCACCACAAGACAGGAGAACAGCACAGGGATAAACCTGCAGGCCTGACAACAGGAGGTGTATCACTCCGCTGGTTTTCTACTTGGTGATAGTGCTGGGCCATATCATACCGTTCACAGTAACACCGGTATAATGTTGGGCAACGATAAGAAAATGAAATATGGCGATAGAATATGGGTAAAACGCGCATGCGCAGTGCATTTGTTTACATACGCACATGGCGGCGAAAAAAAACAAAACAAAACTCCCTTTTAACAGGAAGAAACCTCCGGCAGAACCAGGCTCAGGGAGGGGCGGGGCCATCTGCTGTGATTGGTTGGTGTGAGAGAAGGAAGACAGGATAAAGACATGCTGTGGAAGAGAGACAGAGATTAATAACAGATATGATTCAATGCAGAGAGGTCTCTTAACACATAGTGAGTGAGAAAGGTGACTGGAAAGGAAAAACTCAATGCATCATGGGAATCCCTCAGCAGCCTACGTCTATTGCAGCATAACTAAGGGAGGATTCAGGGTCACCTGGTCCAGCCCTAAATGCTTTAGCAAAAAGGAAAGTTTGAAGCCTAATCTTGAAAGTAGAGATAGTGTCTGTCTCCTGAATCCAAACTGGAAGCTGGTTCCACAGAAGAGGGGCCTGAAAACTGAAGGCTCTGCCTCCCATTCTACTTTTAAATACTCTAGGAACAACAAGTAGGCCTGCAGAGCGAGAGCGAAGTGCTCTAATAGGGTGATATGGTACTACAAGGTCATTAAGATAAGATGGGGCCTGATTATTTAAGACCTTGTATGTGAGGAGCAGGATTTTGAATTCTGGATTTAACAGGAAGCCAAAACAGGAGAAATCTGCTCTCTCTTTCTAGTCCCTGTCAGGACTCTTGCTGCAGCATTTTGGATTAGTTGAAGGCTTTTCAGGGAGTTTTTAGGACTTCCTGATAATAATGAATTACAGTCGTCCAGCCTGGAAGTAATAAATGCATGAACTAGTTTTTCAGCGTCACTCTGAGACAGGATATTTCTAACTTTAGAGATGTTGCACAAATGGAAGAAAGCAGTCTTACATATTTGTTTAATATGTGCGTTGAAGGACATGTCCTGGTCAAACATGACTCCAAGGTTCCTCACAGCGTTACTGGAGGCCAAGGTAATGCCATCCAGAGTAAGAATCTGCTTAGATACCATATTTCTAAGATTTTCAGGGCCGAGTACAATAACCTCAGTTTGATCTGAATAAGAAGCAGAAAGTTAGCGGCCATCCAGGTCTTTATGTCTTTAAGACATTCCTGCAGTTTAACTCATTGGTGTGTGTTATCTGGCTTCATGGACAGATAGAGCTGGGTGTCATCTGCATAGCAGTGTAAATGTATGCTATGTCTTCTAATGATGCTGCCTAAGGGAAGCATGTATAATGTAAATAGAATTGGTCCTAGCACTGAACCCTGTGGAACTCCATAATTAACCTCAGTGTGTGAAGAGGACTCTCCATTTACATGCACAAACTGGAGTCTATTAGATAGATATGATACAAACCACTGCAGTGCAGTACCTGTAATACCTACAGCATGTTGTAATTGCTTCAAATAGGCCATTCCTCTGCAGATGATCAGTTAGCTGTTTGACAACTACTCTTTCAAGGATGTTTGATATGAAAGGAAGGTTGGAGATCGTGGCTCAAGAGTTGGGAGTTCGTCTTGTAATCATAAGGTTGCCAGTTCGAGCCCCGGCTTGGACAGTCTCGGTCGTTGTGTCCTTGGGCGAGACACTTCAGCCGTTGCCTACTGGTGGTGGTCAGAGGGCCCGGTGGCGCCAGTGTTCGGCAGCCTCGCCTCTGTCAGTGCGCCCCAGGGTGGCTGTGGTTACAATGTAGCTGCCATCACCAGTGTGTGAATGTGTGTGTGAATGGGTGGATGACTGGACGTGTAAAGCGCTTTGGGGTCCTTAAGGACTAGAAAAGCGCTATACAAATACAGGCCATTTACCATTGGCCTATAATTAGCTAAGACTGCTGTTTCTAGAGATGCTTTTTGAGTAAAGGTTTAACTACAGCCAGCTTGAAGGCCTGTGGTACATAGCTGATTATTAGAGATAGGTTGATCATATTTAAGATCGAAGCATTAATTAATGGCAGGACTTCTTTGAGCAGTTTTGTAGGAATGGGGTCTAAAAGACACGTTGATGGTTTGGAGGAAGTAATTATTGAAGTTAACTCAGAAAGATCAATTGGAGAAAAAGAGTCTAACTTAACATCAATGGTACTAAGAGTAGCTGTTGATAATATTACATCTGTGGGATTATTATTGGTCATTTTTTCTCTAATGATAAAAATTTTATTTGTGAAGAAGTTCATGAAGTCATTACTAGTTAACGTTAAAGGGATGGTTGGCTCAACAGAGCTCTGACTGTTTGTCAGCCTGGCTACAGAGCTGAAGAGAAACCTGGGGTTGTTCTTATTTTCTTCAATCAGTGATGAATAGTAAGATGTTCTGGCTTTGCGGAGGGCTTTCTTAGGCAAGCTACAGTTGCAGCCACAGCTGCCCTGGGGCAGACTGACAGAAGCGAGGCTGCCATATCACGCCATCGGCCCCTCTGGCCATCACCAGTAGGCGGTAGGTGAAGTATCTTGCCCAAGGACACAACGACCGAGACTGTCCGAGCCGGGGCTCGAACCGGCAACCTTCCAGTTACAAGACGACCTGCCAATTCTTTGAGCCACGATCGCCCACGATGGACTAAGCCTCCATCTTAGAGCTGTGGCATTTAAGGAAGATGCACGATGACAGTCAACGTCGAATGCTTACTCCAAGCCGGTAGCGTTAGTTACTTTAAGTGAAAGTGGATTGTTGGTTTTGAAGCCCGCTAATTGTGTGTTTGGTTTCAACCTCTCCCAGGAGATTGGCACGGAGAGGAGAATCAGGAAGCACCATTCACACACGGAATCGCACGGACGAAGCTGCACTTGGGGATTAAGGAGGAGCACCTTTGGATTAGCACCTTTCACTGTTTTTTGGCACTACCTTTGGAAACGCACACTTTTTGGCCAGAGTGCTGCATTTTGGGGTCCTCTTTCTCCTGCACCCGTGACGCTTGAGGCGACTGTTGTTGTAATTTGACACTATATAAATAAAACTGAATTGAATTGAATGTCAGCCATCTTTGTTTATTTTTAGTTTCAGGAAATAAATTTGCCGAATGAAGTTTGTGTCACTGTGTTCTTAGTTTATCAATTCATCCATTTCTGCATCAGTAATCAAAATCTGAAAGTCATGTTTCATCTGAAGCTAAAAGTAAAGACAAATACTCGAAGAGCAGCTGATTAGATTTATAAAGAGTACAGCAGGAATCACCTACACTCATCAGAGATCAATACACTTACTTCAGTCCATTGTTACTACAGTTAAAATACACTCAAAAGAAATGTTACAGCGGCACATCTGGATGTTAGGCGTGCATCCTGGCGAGCTTTTTTGCATAAACAGAAATGTTTTGGATCCCAAAGCTTCAGATAAAAAAAACATAACAAAACAGTGATGAATCACACTGTAGAAACTTCCCAGCGTTAAACCTGAACACAATCAATTATTCAAAAACTTCAAAATCACATTCAGGTCCTGATGTTACAAATTCATTTTTTTGTGTTTCCAAAACCTACAGAACATCATGTGAACTCACAGGGGGTGGGACTACTGTCCATAAAACACCTGATCAGAGATGATCAATCACACATGATCAGGACAGAGGATACCCGCATTCTTCGGTAACGCTTTCTGCTTTATCAGCGCCAAACTACAGTTCCTCTACTGTCCAGCAGAGGCAGCAGCGAGTCAGTCCCAAAACCCTTACATGTTAAAATAAACATGCTTACAGCCTGATTCACAAACTGGTCTCTATAGATAACACTCTCCTGTCTGAACTGATTAGAGTTTGCATTATTAGGGGCATGGCCTCTTTGACTGATCGCAGACTTGTTAAACTTGCTGTAGTCCACCCCAATATGATCGCATGATTACATCATCACCGGCGTCTGTTGTTCTTTTTTGTAAATGAACAATTTTCTATGTGAAACACTGTTCCATCATCATCATCACCGGACGACACGAGGAGCTGACATCATCACCTCCATGCATCAAAAGAAACAAGCTGATTGGTCAATTCAACCAATGTCCTACACAAGTATAAGAGACACAGCCATGCTAACATGCTAATAGAAGGAGCTCTGTGCTCCTTAAAAACACACCTGACCTACAATCCAGCACTACGTGAGTCCCGACCCCCAAAACCCACATCTGACCACACCAACCTCCAATCCCTCCCCATAATCCCAGTCCTTTCAATGCTTACATACTGGTAATGGTTTCTGTAAATCAGACACCATTAAAATCAAAACTTTAAATATGAGATGGCTGCTGGTCCAAAGGCATTCTGGGTAATGTAGTGTGGTGTGTCTCAGATTCAAAGAATAAATAAAAATCTGTCTGCTTAAAACAAACTGTGAAAAATATCTGGATCAGACCAGATCCAGATCCAGGTCCAGCTCCAGATACGCATGCTCTGGTCCCATTTACAAACAACAAAGAAACAAAGAAACAAAAAACATCAAGGGCACAGATCAAACCAGTGATCTAATCACATGACCCAGTTTGTTTGAAGCGGAAAATAAGTTGCCAATTTAACCTCGCCCTTACCCTTTTGGCTCCAAGTTTTAGAAAATGTTCCAAGAACAAAAGTCTGATTTGGTCTAAAAACTGTAAAACAGGCAATGGCATTATATCCAGGGCCTTTAACAATAAGAGTCCGATGTGTGTCTGTGGCATCGCAGTGACAACAGCAGAGGTCCCTGAGGTCATCGGCTGTAGGTGGGGCGTTAACTCTCGCTCTCCTCTGGGATGTCCTGCAGGTCTGAGGGGTCAGAGGTAATAGGTTACCATGGAGACCATCATAATGCCATGGGCTTTCCATATTGATTGTTGATCAGTGGTACTAACCTCTGGGGCTGTCAGAGCGAGGAGAGATCTTCATCACTTCCTCCTCTTCCTCTTCATTTCCTTCTTGGACGCCATCTAATTGGTCGACTGGATCCTCGGTGGCTAGTGGGGCAAGGGGGCGGAGCTCCAGTTCCCGACTGCTACGCCTCTTGTTAACCTGCCAACAGACAACTCGGATTTATTTCAGTTTTGTCGACTCATCGCGCTTTAGGTGAACAAGTGAACCCAACTCACCTGTTCTCCTTTCATAATATCGCTCTTCTCTCCATTTTTGCTCCTCCTTCTGGTGCCTGGCTCCACTCCCTCCCAGTTTTGGTCCTCCTCTCGCAGACGGAGGCGTGTCACTTCCTCCTGTAGCAGCTCCACCTGCCGCCGCAGCAGCACCGCCTCCCCGCTGGCTTCCAACCCTGTGTCACGTGACAGTGACCGGCTGAGGCGGGGGCCAGGGGCAGAGCCAGGGGTGGTGGAGGGGGTGGAGCCTGCACTGACCAACAGCGCTAGCATTGAGTCCTGACGAATCACAGCAGCCTGCAACATTGATAACATAAATCAAACCCTCAAACACACAATAATAACATGGACTGAACCACCACTCACAACCACTAGCACTTTATACAGCCTCTGTAGGAATTATATCTCACTTATCTTAACTGCACTACTGTATAGCTCTGTGTAAATAATCATTCTGTACATTCGATAATCTTTAATCCTACAACTGTTTACAACTTGCATAGTTCCCATTTCTGTATAGCTGTATATCTCAGATTCTGTAAAGTTATTTATTTCATATTCTGTATAGTTTTTCATATTTATATCCTGTTCATATCCTGTACATAGCTTGTACTCACTACAGCCTGTACATACTTATAGTAATAGAATATTCATAACATACTTCATACCGTGTACATTATAACATACCATAATAGACCCATTTCTGTAATATACTCACATATCTATATTATTGCTAATATATATTGTAATATATCTATATCACTAAAGCACCTCTGGATGGATGCAAACTGCATTTCGTTGCCCTGTACCTGTGCATGTGCAATGACAATAAAGTTGAATTCTATTCTATTCTATTCTAAATACTGAATAAATGAATCACTATTTATACATTTATTTGGGTTAATTGCAGGATGTATAAACAATCAATACTGGAAATAAGTTTCAGACCTGCAGGGCGTGAAGCTGTGTGCTCAGACTGATCAAGCGCTGATGGATGTCCTGCAGAGAGGACAGCTGAAGATGTTAGAACTGCACAGGCAGAAACTTTGTACATCAAAATGTATGAAACGGTGCATGAGCTGCATCCCAACACAGACAGAAACATGTCGATCTTCAAAGCGAATCTAAGCCCCTTTTGGCACCTACTCAGATCGACTGGCTTTCCTTTACAGTCCAGTTACACCTAATGTGCGTGTTCGTCATCATACCGAAATGTCCGAGTGTCCCGTGATTAATATGCGACGACTACAACAAAGGTGGATGTAGAGCCAGCAGTATAGCTGCTGCTGGGTCTGTGGCTTTTCGTCAGACTCGTGCACCTTGCGTCGGTTTTTGCAGCCTTTTTCCTCGTTGTCGGGTTTCAAAAATGTCTGTTTTGATTTTCGTGAACGAGTTGCTTTCGTGACTCTTTGAATGACGCCACTGACCAGCCAATCGGTGTCACGCAATCTGACATCACATTTTAGTACCTGCCCGTATGTGGTGCCAACCCCGAAAACCGGCGAACTGTGGCAAGGCGATCCGAGTAGGTACTGATGGAGAAGGGGCTTAGGTCTTTGACTTCTTGGTATCAAGAGGTTACTCAGAAAAGAGGAAGTAGGTGTTACCTCGTTCAGGGTTCGCTCCTGCAGCTGGTTACCATTTCCATCCTGAAAGAGAAAAGAGCTGAAACTGAGAGACGTGGAGACAAGCTGCCACAGACCTTCTCTTATTCTGAAGGTTCACTCAGACATATGAAAACATACAGTTTATATAAAGAGGATTTATTTGAAGAACTGTGGTTCAGCAGACAAACATTTAAACACCACTGAAGGTTTGCATCGTGCAGATGCAGGTTCAGCTTCACGAACCACCTGAAACTTGTGGACCAATCAGGTGGAGCCTCTGTTGTACCAGCTGCATACGATGATGTTATAAATAAGGGAAATGTTGCGGAACGTCGACCATGTAAGTGAAGAAGTAGCTCCACCCGCTCGTCTGTGCAGTGAGACGTAAACGAGCCCCTCAGAAAAACATTCTTCAACATTTACTTGTTTTTTACTGTCACCTGTATCTTCATTTCTGCTCCAGTTTCCACGGAAACAAAATCCACCAAAACCCTGCTGTGACATTGGGATCATATGACCAATTGCTCACTGATTGGTTAAAGACTGTAAATAACTTCCATGGAACCTCTGAGCATTCAAACATTTTAGCTGTCAGAAGAAATATGAAGGGTTGAAAGTTTCACTTCTTTAAGACACACACCTGAGCAGAAGGTGAAAGGTGAGCTTTACCTTTGAGGACTTGTCGTTCAAGTCAAAGGAGCCGTTCAGAGAACCAGAGTCACCATCTGAGAGAAAGAGACAGGTTATCAAACAGCAACAGAAAGATGATTTCTGCATCACGACACAAAGGGGCGGAGCACAAACAGGCGACAGGTGACTCACCGCTGATCTCCTGGTTGCCGTTGGTTATGGAAGATTTCTGGATGCTGGCATCTGACAGCAGCTCCGTCAGTGTGTCGACTGAAACAGAAAACATGGTGAGCCTGATGGTGAGCAACCGACAGCCTGGACCGAGTCTCTGTTAGTGCTGGAAGCTGCTTGGGGTGGAGGATGTCTCGGAGAATGTTTCCTTTAATGCTCAGTTCTTCTTTGTTCCCAGATGTTTATGTGTGGCACAAAGACCTGAGGTGTGATGGCTTCATCCCATAAATATCAATTTTAAACATCGAACCAGGTCAGCTACATCCATGTAACCACGGTAACATCTGACCCCACTTCCGCAAATCCCTTTATTGTGGCGGGAATGAACCCTGTATAAGTTCTGGGTCAATCAGCTGCATGTCCCCTGCTCCTATGGACTAAATTGAACTGTTGATACACACAGGTCATCCATCCATCCATTCGCTTCCGTTTATCCTTTACAGGGTCGCGGGGGGCACTGGAGCCTATCCCAGCTGTTTTAGGGCGAGAGGCGGGGTACACCCTGGACAGGTCGCCAGTCTGTCGCAGGGCCGACACACAGGGACAGACAACCATTTGCTCTCACATTCACTCCCCCATTCAGACCTATGGGCAATTTATTTTTTAATTATATCTGTATTTGGATTGGACAAGAAAAACCATCTGCACAGCAGTATATGAATAACATGGGAACAAAGTCCTTCCAGGTTTTAGATTAAGTCCAGGAGAGCAAATGATAAAGTGATCAGCGGGTGCATATTAACCTCCACCAGCTATTACTAGGAGAGTTGCTCGCATACTCTCCCGAAGGAGATATATAGAACACATTACATGGAACTATAAACACAAACTGGGGGGGTGCCCATGCTGCAATCATGGTGAACAAATAAGTAAATAAACAAGTAATAGTAATAGAAGTAAATGTAAATAAATAAATAAATAAAACAAAAACCAACCAAGTAATAGTGAGATCAAGTGAAGTCAGCCCTCGTGGGGGTGATGAATTGGATCCAATTGTTCCAAATGTGGTAGAATTTGGCTTTTTGATTTCTTAACAGATACGTAAGTTTTTCCATCCTAAATATCTCTAAAATGATCCCAAACCAGTCATCCAGGGTAGGCTGGGCTGGGCTGAACCATCTTCTAGTAATTGTTTTTTTACTCGCCACCAAGAGTAATTGCACCAACTTAATCTCACTCCTACGTTCCAGAAAGGGGACCAAACCCATGTATAAAACCTTAAAATCTAAAGGTATTTAAACATTAAAGACTGCACTTAAGGAGACCTGAACACCTATCCAACAGTTTTTTAACTTGGGACAGTCCCAAAAAACATGAAAATGGTTAGCAACAGTCGAGCCCCTTTGTATCTCTCCTGATATGGAGTCTTGAAGCACCTAATAATATTCTTCCAGCCATGCTCCTTCCAGCTCATAGAACTGGACGTGGACCACTGGCAGTACCAAACATTTTCCCACTCCCCCACAGAAATACCAATCCCTGATTCCCTTTCCCATTTATCCTTAGTGTATAAAATGTTATCCTTGCTGGCACTAGAGAGAGCTTTGTATAGTTTAGAAATAGATTTAGGAGGGGTCATGGTTGTGGCATTTTTCAGGATGAGGAAAAATGCGACTCAACATCATTGATGCCTATGGACAATTTAGATTAACCAATTAACCTATCCCCACTAACTGCACGTCTTTGGACGGAAGCCGGAGTACCCGGAGGGAACCCACGCAAACACGGGGAGAACATGCAAACTCCACACAGAAAGACCCAGCCTGATGGGGGAATTGAACTCAGGACCTTCTTGCTGTGCAGCAACAGTGCTGACCACCGTGCTGCCCTATCACAGGTCAATGGAACAAAACTGATCTCACACTGGACTAAACCTCGTCCCACCTCCTTTTGGGACCTAATAAGCTGTTTTGTGTTATTACTATTATTTCTGTTCGTGATATATATGCATATATTTATTTTCTGTATACTTTTGAGCTCTATTTCTGTTTCCTGTGTTTTATTCACACACTCAGGCTCCGTAGCCTGATTAGCTCATTATCTATGAAGCTGCAGTTAGGCGCCCTGGTCCTTTAACGTGTTACACCCTAACCTCCACCAAAGGTCACATGATCTGTTAAAGTCTTACTCCATCGTTCTGGACCTAAGAAGCATTAGCACCTCCTCACCTTCACCGATGGCAGCGAGGAGGAGCGGCTCGGCCTGAGGTGCCTGAGGAGTGTCAGCTCTAAAAAGGTTCCTGCAGGAGGAGGAGATCCTGACCTCCATGTCTCCTTCTTCTTCTGCCTTTCCTCTTCCAGACGCCTCCACCAGGTCAGAAAACAGAGTGACGCGCTCCTGTAAGAGCTCCAGCACCTCCCTGTCCTTCTGCTGGATGTCAGCTCTGAGTCTGCGCAGCAACGCTTTGTCTTCTGTCTCAATGAGAGGAAAGTCGTCTCTGCACGGACAGCTGCAGAAAAAAATACATCAGTAACTAAAGTACACAGTAACTACAGTAATTACAGTTTGCAGTAGTTACCACAGTAACTAAGGTCACCAAAACTAAGTAGAGGTGCAGAAGGTAACAAATACAAATACCAGTTTCACAGGTTAAATATCAATTATATATATTTGACCTCTGTAATATTATGGATATTTATAATTGAGCCGTTTGTGAGTATTAGAGTGATTTCTTATGTTTGTATTATTTAACTGGTTCAGCCTGTTGCTCTTAAATACATCATTTCATTGATAGTTGTGATTCTGATTCCTGCAGCATGTCATATACTAAAGAGAAAACCGGACATCAAAACTCCCACAAATACACGATGTCGTGCACTGGTCGAGACACTCGACTGCAGGAATATGACTGTATTATATTCACTGAATTTACAGGCGCTCTGTATTGTGATAACTGTCGTCATCGGGGTAGGAAATGATGCACAGCCAGAGCACTTCGTTTCCTCAGGACACACGTGTGTCTTGCTCACCTGGTGGCGGCCTGCTGGATGCGGCTCATCCAAGTCTTCCTGTCTTCTTTCGATGAGGCGTGCAGCTCATACATCTCCGGGGGGGTGGAGTCACTGATCAGGTACATCCCTCTCTCCTGATTGGCTATGTCTCTGACAATCAGATTAGTCAATGAGACCACTGGAGACTTGTCCTGAAACGCAGGTGAGCAGACAGGTGAGCAAACAGGAAACCTTGAACAGAGCTGAAGAAGGTCAGGGGGCTTTCGAATGTTATCAGGCATGACTCACCAGTGACACAACAAAGGTGAACTTCTGGTCTTTCTCCTGGAGGAAAACCAAGATGTCTGACATCAGCAGCACCTGCACATCTGGAGACAAACACAGTCGTGACTTGCAAGCTCTGCCCACACGCATGTTGCACCACAGCAGGTGATAAAGCCCACTACCTTTCATCCTGGTACCCTGGACCTTGCAGAGGAGTGTCCCCTCGTGCAGGAGCCTCCTCCTCAGCAGCTCTCCACCTCTGAACACGCCTCCTCCCCGGACCTCTGCCTGGGCACGCGGGTCCAGGCGGGCATGGATCTCCTGCAGCCTCCTGCTCCGGTCAAGCTCCAGGACCTCTTTGTCCACAGAGCTGATCAGCTCCTTCAGGAGGCCCAGTGCGCGGCTCAGAGCCTGTGCCTCCTCTTCGCAGCCTGCAGGAGGTTATGGATTCATCACAGTCATAAGTCAAAGTTCATCAGAGAATCCTAAAGGTCAAAAGTCACAGATTACCTTTAGTGTTGTCCAGGATTCGCTGGATGAGGACGGGGTACTTTGTGATCCGCTGCGTCACCAACAGGATGCACTCCTGGACGCCGTGACGCCGCAGCAGAGGACCGCGAGTCACACGCTGAGCATTGTGGGAAAGGATGGAGACAGGAAGTCAGCATCAGAAACACCAGCCGGCCCCGGGCCGAACCAGCTTGCAGCAGCGTAAATCAAAACACATCTAAAGTGACCATGACGGTTCCAGGACGAGCCTGAAGCCGCAGGTGAGCGCCTCACCCTGATGAACTGCTGCAGTCTCCGGTCGCGAGCCAAAACTTCCTTGTAGAGTTTCACAGCTTTCGGATGTCGACTGCAGAACTCTGAATAAACTTTCTTCCAGTCATCAGCAGTCTGCCCTGAGAACTGTACACACACACACACACACGTGTAGGCTCGGTGGATAAACTCAGGTCTTTGGCGTGTCTTTGTAGCGACCGTCTGGTGAATGCCATTTTAAAATCAGTGCCAAGTGGTTGGTTTATGTTGACAAACGTGACGTTCAGTTCCGGGTGAACAAGCCTCGGGTTTTATTAAATAAATCCATCCATTGCTGTTGTCATTCTGTATGTGGACACGACCTCATATTTGAACTCTTCTTCAGGGTCAAGCGGTCATAAAACATCCTACCTTTGCTTAAAAACTCAGTTCTGATCTTTTGATCAAATCCGATTTTTTTGTCTGTTTTTTGTTCACACTACAAATAAAATGTGACAGCAAACGTGCTCTAGTGTGAACGTCTCAAAGCGGCCTGCATGTGCAAAAGAAGACGTCACACACAATGCGCTCTGTTCACGGTAGCTGTTGTTGCAGCAGTCTACCAATTTCTGCACAGTTGTAACTGACAGAATTTTGACAAATTAATTAGAGAAAGAAGGACACTGAGAAAACAGAGAGCCCGTGCTTTAACAATGGCCTTGTTTGGAGCAGTGGCTGCTAGCTCCGTGCAGATGTATATATGGACACGGAGTCGTTTGTCTTCTCCAGCGCTGACAATTGGGATCTGTTTTTTGTCAGTGACGTAAAAGACTAATTTAATGCGACATGACCATCAAACAGCAGTCACTTTCTAAAACATCAGATATGTATCGGATTCAGTACCACATACAAAAGGTCGCATTTGAAAATGTCGGATTTGTGCTGTTCAAACTATCATACCATGATCGGATATGGTGGATTTGATGCGCTTTCGCCTGCAGTGGGATTGTAGCCTTAGAGGCCCTGTTAGCAGCGAGGTGCGGGTGCAAGAGGTGGAGTTGTCGTACCTGTCGGACCAGCAGGTCTCCCAGCTTGCGCACCGTGAAGTTGGTGGAGCTGCCCTCCACCAGACCCGCCTTCCTCCTGTTCAACAGCTCTGACAGGAAGTGGGAGTGAAGCTCCAGCAGTTGGTCCAGACACGGGAAGATGGTGTGGACCACCCCCGCCTCCAGCATCACCTCCTCCAGCATCCCCCGCCGGTACACGCCCTCCATGATCCTCAGCGTGCGGACGTGGTGAAACTCAGTCTGGATCAGCTCTGAGGCAGAGAGAGAGCTCGGTCACGTTTCTTCTCTAGCTGTGGCGAGCACACGCACAGCTGTAGACCATGCTTTAGTTAAGGTTTTAGAATCGGCTACTTCGTTGGGACTGTAGGAAAACCCGACCCCGCCCACACAGAGCACTGACACGTCAAACACCTTTGGGAGGAACTAAAACAGAGACGCCAAGTGCCAGACCTGACAAAAGCTCTCCTGAACAAACGGGCAAAAATTCCCACACATCTGGAAGCTGTATGAGCTCCAAGTTTAAATCTCCCGCAGGTGTAACGAGTCCACATGTTGTGTGTGTGTGTTTGGTGACTGTTGCTGTACCGTAGATGACGTCCTGCTGCTTGATCAGGTCTTTGTGAAGTGTTTGCAGGAAGTTGGGCTCCACAGCGAGGCTCCAGCTGTCGACCTGCACGCAGCTGCCCTCCTTCTGCAGCTCGTCCAGCAGAGGGCTCCACTCAGCTGCACACAGAAAGAATGAATCCCATCAGGTTACAGCGCCACCTGCTCACATAATTAAGATCTGATAGTAATCAATAAAAGTGACTAACAGACCGTCATCAGTAAGAGACTCCATGGACAGAGTCCTGCTCCTGAAGTTCAGAGACTCTGTGGACTGAGACAGGATCCTCTTGAGACCTGCAGAGTCCTCGGTCACACTGAGGACAGACAGAAAGGTGACTTATGATGCTCTGATGGTGTGAAGATGCAGAGAAGCAGGTGAGCATGTCAGCTGTTGACTGCCGTGGCAATTAATAAATGTCTGAATGTCTGAGTGTGTCGAAGCTCGTCATATCGAAAACTTTTTCAAGTCACTGAAGCTGCAATACTCGATTACAGTAATTGAGTACAGTAGAGTACATTAGTTTAAAGACAGAGAGCTTCAGTGTTTTACTTTTGCCCCACAAAACACTGAACTAGTTTCACTGGATGCAATTTAAAAGCTTGCTTCACCTTCCCCACAAATTGATTCTGTTCATCTGGACGTTTTCAGCGGGAGAAACGTTTCTGTGGGCTGGTTTCAGTCACTGAGCAAATGTCCTGCTTATAAGGCTGGAAACCTTCAGTCAGCTGAGACTGGAGAAGTCACCTGGATGAGTGACGAAACGTTTGTCTCACTGAAAACATCCAGATGAACAGAATCGACTTTATGGGATTTACTCACCTGGATGACTGAGCACGCATCAAGACCTCACTTTGTGATGGGTGGTGGTTTGATGATGTCAGCATCTGGATTCCTTTTTTTATGTTTTATTCTTAATGAACTCTGCGTGAATTTATTCTTGCATATAATGAATTTTACTTCTTTCACTCTGCGGCCATATCTCTAACCCTCCCAGCAGCTGCTTTCTGCAACCACAAGAACCACAAGATGGCGATGTCGGAGCCGAGCAAACCGGAGCCTCGTCTGTGACCTGGAGGTTTATATTTTAGCTCAGCTGAATGTTTCCGATTTCCAGTCTTTCCACACAAAGTGGTCAGTTTATTAGGAACACCCATAATCAATTTTGTCTGTACATTTGCTGTTCCTGTTTCTGATGCTCCTGCTCAACCACAACAGCCAGCAGCCAATTAGCTCCGTGCTCAGCCTCACCCTGCGATGTTATTTGTGGAGACACTTTTGGCGAGCGAGAGGCCAGATCGAACGCGTCTGGAGCCGAGCAGCGACTGACGAAGGCTGTCAGAAGGATAGATGGCTGAGCTCGGACGCTCCTTCATCATAGGCGCTGAAGCAGAGAAGAAGAAAAAGTCATCATTGTGACAAACAACAGCAGAAGAAGAGGAAAAGGAGATGTTTTTAGGTGACAGGACTCACTTTTGCTTCTCATGGCGACGTTCTGCAGAGCTGAACTATTTCTCGCTAACGCCAGCTTCTGTTGCTGTCAGAGAGAAACACAGGTCAACCTTGGAGCGACCAAAGAGAGAGAGACAGCCTGCGTTCATGAGCAACACAGCTGCTCCAAAAACCCGAGTCACCGACGTTTGTGGCAGTTCTTTTTATAACTTCGCTCTGTGTTTCACTATGGGAATCACCTTGGTGTGACCAACTACGGAATCTCCAATGACACCATGTCTGTCCATGACAGACCTGGCGAGCCGTGCTCAGGGCTCCACCCCCTCGTTCTAACACGGCCGACCAACCCCTGCTGACTCATTCTTGCTTTCTTCCTGTGAGAAACTACTTTGAGCTCCCTCAGCTTCTCCAAGCTAACTTGACTAGCTGCTTAACAGTTAGAATGAGGGGGCGGAGCCCTGAGCCTTTGGCTCTGTTGATCTTTACTCACTCCTGGCGCGCTCAGAGTCGAGCCCCACATATTCCTGCTCCACAATAATATTGCAAGCTTACTCAAAGAGACGACTTGAACTGAGCAAGGAGAATCCTGAGACAGGACGCACACATGGAAATATCCTGTTTTCCTTTTTCCGGCGATCAGTTCAGTGTTTTAGTCAAACTTCTACACAAAGATCAGTGCACAATAAAAATTACACAACATTTCTCAGTAGTGTGCACACAGAGCATCATTCATTTTCTTTCTTTTACTATCCTCAGTGCAGGTGAATGCCTCATCTGTGCTATTTTTCACCAGCTGTCACACAACTTCAATATATGCAACAGCACAAAATGCTGTCAGCTTAAAGAAAGAATTAGTAAATATTCCACTACAGGATGTCCCAAATAAAAAAGTATGCTTTGATGCCATTTATATTTACTGCAGTGCATCAATTCCCTTTTTTCCCACACATCTTTCCTCTGTGCAAGAACGGAGGCATCTTGCTCCATTCACTGAATTCAACAGTAGACTTTCAGATTTTCAGAGTTAATAAATATGTGAAAGTAATATGTTTTACCACATCATTGTTTTAACTGTGAACGGTGCACTGAATGACGGTCAGGTTAGGGCTGATTTTTTTCACTCAGTGGTGTGACACCTATCACAGCGGCTGCACCATCCGCTGCAAAGCCACAGAGATTAACATGTATGTGTTGATCTCTGTCTCTCTTCCACAGCATGTCTTTATCCTGTCTTCCTTCTCTCACCCAAACCGGTCGCAGCAGATGGCCCCGCCCCTCCCTGAGCCTGGTTCTACCAGAGGTTTCTTCCTGTTAAAAGGGAGTTTTTCCTTCCCACTGTCGCCAAAGTGCTGCTCACAGGGGGTCATATGATTGTTGGGCTTTTCTCTGTATGTATTATTGTGGGGTCTACGTTACAATATAAAGCACCTTGAGGCGACTATTGTGGTTTGGCGCTGTGTAAATAACATTGAATTGAATTGAAGTTAATGTAACCTTTTTTTTTAGAGAGACCCTGATAGCAAAGCTTTCTGATGTAAGATGTAAACCAAGAGCGAACCATTGTTTTCCCCAGTGTGACTGTAGCCTACCAGGACTGGGACAGGTGTGTGCAGACAGACAGGTAAGAAGAGAGAGAGACTGCTCTTACCTTCTGCTTCATCTTAGCACAGCTCGCCAGACTGTCTCTGCAGCGATTGTGGATGGTGACATTACATGCTATGAGACACACAGGTAAAGAGAGACACGGGTGTAAATGGGGTGACCCAGCAGTCTTAGCTAATTATAGGCCAATCTCCAACCTTCCTTTCATATCAAACATCCTTGAAAGAGTAGTTGTCAAACAGCTAACAGATCATCTGCAGAGGAATGGTTTATTTGAAGAGTTTCAGTCAGGTTTCAGAGCTCATCACAGCACAGAAACAGCTTCAGTGAAGGTTACAAATGATCTTCTTATGGCCTCTGACAGTGGACTCATCTCTGTGCTTGTCCTGCTAGACCTCAGTGCAGCGTTCGATACTGTCGACCATAATATCCTATTAGAGCGATTAGAACATGCTGTAGGTATTACAGGTACTGTGCTGCAGTGGTTTGTATCATATCTATCTAATAGACTCCAGTTTGAGCATGTAAATGGAGAGTCCTCTTCACACACTGAGGTTAATTGTGGAGTTCCACAGGGTTCAGTGCTAGGACCAATTCTGTTTACATTATACATGCTTCCCTTAGGCAGCATCATTAGAAGACATAGCATACATTTTCTTTGGTATACAATGAAAATGTATATCTCTGAAATTCGAAACAATGAACAGACGCTGAAAAACTAGTTCATGCATTTATTACTTCTAGGCTGGATTATTATTATCAGCACTATTATCAGGAACTCCCTGCAAAGCCTTCAATTAATCCAGCAGGAAACAGTCTGTAAACGAGCTTCTTACAGTCTGAAGTTTACAGAACAGAATCTGTTGTGCTGCCGGACTCTGTGAAGTCCAACAGAAACTCTACAACGTTTTTAAGATTCAGATGCCCCGCCCCTCCCTGAGCCTGGTTCTCCTGGAGGTTTTTTCCTGTTAAAAGGAATTTTTTCCTTCCCACTGTCACCCCAGCGCTTGCTTACAGGGGGTCATATGATTGTTGGGTTTTCTCTGTATTATTGTAGGGTCTACCTTACAATATAAAGCACCTTCAGGCAACTGTTGTTGTGATTTGATGCTGTATAAATAAAAAAGAGAAGCGAGAGAGAGAAACCCAACTACCACAGTGGTACTGGAACCTGCAGAAACCAGGCAAGAAAGAGACCACTTACATGCTAAAGACACACATTTGTTCACTGTGCTGACCTCACTTTTTCCACAGAAGATGTCGCCAGTAAACCACAACACACACACAGTTAAAAATACTCTGTGTTCTGGGTGTGTAAGTTTCTTTTTATAAACTTTCTTCAGTCTTCGAGTTGCTCTACACCAGGGGTGTCCAACTCCAGGCCTCGAGGGCCAGTGTCCTGCAGGTTTTAGATCTCCCCCTGGGTCAACACACCTGAATCAAACGATCAGTTCATTACCAGTCCTCTGGAGAACTTTAAAACGTGTTGAGGAGGTAATTTAGCCAAATCTGCAGGACATCGGCCCTCGAGGCCTGGAGTTGGACACCCCTGCTCTACCCAAAGATTTGTCTGTCTGTATTGTTCTGTTCTGTCTGGTGTTGCGCTGTCTTTGTTTTGTTTTTTTGCAGTTTTGGCATATTTCACTTTATGTTGTCTTGTGTTGATTGGCTGTCATTTGTAGCACTGTGGTCTTGGAGGAACGCTTTCTCCTTTCACTGTGTACTGTACCACTGTACATGGTTGGAATGACAATAAAGCCACTTGACTTGAAGTCTGTGTACACACACACACACACACACACACACGTAGACATAGTCCCCTTGACCCACTTCTCAGGGTGCATCTGCAGCAGCCAATCAGAGTGCAGGACAACAAGGTGTGTAGGCTGACACACACACACATACATACTGGGCGAGGGGCTTGGGGGGATGGGGCGGGAAGAGGGGTGAGTCTTCTTTCACCCGCTCCTGAGGTCTACATGTGGTCACATGACCAATCTGTTGTGTTCAACAAGGAGATTTTACTGTGTTACACTGATCTCAGCTGACTCTGTGTGTGTTAATCCGGAGGTACATCTGTTCATTGTGAGGAGGATTAACACACCGTCTGTCATACACACAGCAGACAAGCGCCCCCCCCCCCACACACACACAAGTTCGATCAATCTGTAAATCGACTGTATAAATAAAGTTTCCTGTGTGTAAATCAACTGTAAACCCTCCCTCTGTACAGGTGTGCTTAGGGATGGGTATCAAAACCCAGTTCTTGTTGAGAACCGGTTCCCACTGTTTCAGTTCCTTGGAATTGTTTGCCATTTTTGCAAACGATTCCCTTATCAATTCCAGTTGCCCCGAATGACGTCACCACGTTGCGGAGCGTCATTTACCTGGCAGGAAAAACGGCGCCTCAGTGGCTCAAATGCTCAAAAGTTTGGTTACACTTTACGAGAACAGATGACAACAGGGCAACTTGCTATACTTGCAAAGTAGATGTTTCATTTAAGGGAGGAAACACTACGAATATGCAAAAAACACGCGATGACCTTAAATGAATGTCGTGTTTTTAATTCCGCTCTGGACTCGTGAATCTCAACCCAGCAGCAGCGGTAACGTTTGCACGTCCTCTCCCGTTAATGCGGCAGGTAAATAATCAACTAACATATTATGTTAGCGCGATCTGCCTTATTACAAAACCATTACTGTGCATTTAGGTGACCATGATGAGACAGACAGAGGCTGGCTCAGATGCTGGCAGTTCTCGCTGCAGTCTACCGGTAGCGTCTCCTTTCAGGCAGGATAGACGAATGTCACCGAGCAGTGACTCAGTTTGTGGTCAAAGGCTTGCACCCGTTTGCCACAGCAGATGATTTTCAGTAAGTGAATGTGTTTAATTGTAGGCAGGGACATTACTGTTGGGTAATTGCTACAGAATAATTTATGTTATACTTTATTATTGCTACAGAAGAATATTTATTTTATTATTTTACATTTACAGTTTTTTTCCTGGGGACCCTGTGACACCCCATTGAAGAGCCGTAGGCTGGATCTATTAAGATCTCACTGTTGGGTTTGTAAGGCCATGTTACTCCTAAATTTCTATCTTGTTCAAAGAGAAGATATAAAACAAAGTTCTAAGCTAATCGACCTTAGTGTTCTCCTTTTTTAAAAAGAATCGTTAAACAGAATCGAAAATGGAATCGGAATCGTGAAAATCTTATCAATACCCATCCCTAGGTGTGCTTACCTGGGCAGCTGAGTGCCTCTTTGGCCGTGATGCTCCTGTTGCAGGAGGAGCAGAGGGTGGTGGAGGACACTGTTAGCGAGGTAAACAGGTGGCCATTACTGGAGCGCGCCTCCCTCTCTCTCGCTTCCTTCTCCCTCTCTTTCAGGCGCTCCTTCTCCTTATTCTGAGAAACAGATGAGACAGAGCTGTATGAGGGGACCGGAGCACCTGCTGAGAACAGCCAGCGGATTCAAACCCACGACTTCTGATTGGCTGCAGACAGACTGTTTCACCAGCCAATCAGAGTGCAGGGCTGAGTATCAGCGGCTCCACTCTGAAATGAGTCAATCAAATACTTGGAGGTCCACCACGCGTGGGAATCACACGCGGTGGTCAGCCAGAGTGATTAATCAGCTATCAATACAGATGTGAAGGCAGCATGAGGCTTAAATGAGTCACATCTGTAACCGAAACCACCGTCAAGTTTCAGAGACATCTTCACTAAACTGCTCCAAAGTCACAGACTCAGACCTGATCAGTCGATCCATCGGTAACAGCAGAGGGGGCAGAGTTTAAACTGAAAACACTAAAAGTGACGATTCATCAGAAACATGTTTCATGTTCCCAAAAGCTGAACTTCTGCTTTCTGCTTTCTGCCCTGGGAGGGGCAGGAAGGGGAAGTGTGTGAGGACCGTGGGGGGTGGGGGGATGATGTCATCACAAACACAGAAGTACACATGGGTGTGAAATCCACCAACAACGAAACACTTCTGCTTTTCCTCTTCACACAGCTGCAGCTGAACATCATTATTGATTCTAGATTATTGGATGCTGCAGGTTGAAACCCGACATGTCACAAAACACAACCACCTCTCAAGCTTTTGCAAGAAAATGTGAAACAGCTGCAGGGTGTTTTGCTGCAGCCTCGTCGCGAGCTCCCCCAAGCAACAGCTGTTTTTTGTGTTTAATTTTACTTTTCCTTTATTTTTTCACGAGTAGCACGTGTCTCCTTGTGTACGACCGACAAACCTTACTGGACATAAGAGATGGACTTTCTCATCACTTTCCGGAGTTCAAGTTTTGCAACACGGACGCTCTGTTTGCAGACCCCCCATTCATCTCACCTGAGATGCCTTTGTTCTCTGTCCCTGGAGGCCGCAAACACCGACGCAGAGGGAGAAGATCTGGCGTTCTGGTTTGACTGAGACGGCGCACTAACAGACCACCGTTACCCAGTTTATTACTGGCTAATGTGCAGTCTCTGGAGAACAAGCTGTGCGAGCTTCGGGCACGGATCTCATTCCAGCGAGAGATGCGGGACTGCTGCGTGATCTGCCTCACAGAAACCTGGCTATCGGACAAGGTACCGGACTCCGCAATACAACTACCGGGGTTCTCTGTGCACCGCGCAGACAGGTCACAGGATCTTACTGGGAAAAGCAGAGGCGGTGGTGTGTGTTTCATGATCAACAACAGCTGGTGTGATTATACGAACGTGCACCCGGTCAAATCCTTCTGCTCACCGGACCTGGAGTACCTGATGATTAAGTGCCGGCCATTCTGGCTACCGAGGGAATTTATAGCAGTGATTATTACGGCTGTTTACATTTCCCCACAAGCCGACACTGACCGAGCACTCAGGGAACTGTACAGCGCGATCAGCAGTGAGGAAACCGCACACCCAGACGTGGCGTTTATCACGACTGGGGACTTTAACAAAGGAAACCTGAAGAAAGTTTCACCAAAACGCCACCAACACATCCACTTCAACACTCGTGGAGACCGGCTACTTCACCACTGCTGCACCTCTTTCCCGGGATGCGTACAAAGCCCTCCCCCGCGCCCCATTCGGCCAATCAGATCACCGCTCCATCCTGCTCCTGCCCGTCTACAGGCAGAAGCTGAAACAGGAAGCTCCAACCATGAGGGCGGTGCACAGTTGGTCGGACCAATCGGAGTCTACGCTGCGGGACTGTTTTGATCACGAGGACTGGGAAATGTTTCACGTGGCTGCCAATGACATCGACGAGTACACAGACTCAGTCTGCGGATTCATCAGGAAATGCGTGGAAGATGTCGTCCCATCCAGAACAGTTAAATCCTTCCCAAATCAAAAACCCTGGATTAACAGAGATGTTTGCACGGCACTGGCGGCACGGAGCACCGCCTTTGCCTCCGCGAACACAAGCATGCACATTACCAACTCCGAAAGACGATCAAAGCAACCAAACGTGAGCACAGGGACAGGGTGGAGCAACAGTTTGACAACCCTCGGAGGATGTGGCAGGGACTAAACACAATCACAGACTTTAGAGGGAAAACCAGCACACCGCAGACCACGGCCTCTCTGTGTGAGGATCTAAACGTATTCTATGCTAGATTTGACACAGCGAACACCACGAGACCGGACAGTGTGCGCACCGCGGATGACGTCAGCGCCAGGGGCGGATCTAGAGAAATTTTCTTAAGGTGGCAAAGAAATCAAATGGGGTGGCAAAATCAAAGCCTTTTTTTTTTTCAAACACATATGCAGGTGGTTACATATGGTTAAATGATTCAAATGCAGTAAGCATACACGTTTTTCATATAAATATAGTCTATAACTTAATTATTGTCTGTAGCCCACATAATTACACACTAGTTACATAAAACATGTGAGTTTTGATCTTATGTACTGTATAGCCTGTATAATAAATAAATATGTAGCCCAATAAGTATAAAATCCAGAAAGCTACACAACATGGGGCGCTTCATTTACAAACACAAGTCTAATTTAAGTTTCACTGTTTTTGTTAGAAAACAGTCACATTGTTACAGCTTAAATTACACAAAATGTCAGAAATCTGCACCGTCATGAACAAAAATGTAAACCTAATTTTTCATGATTTGTTGGATTAACCCTCTGAGGTCTACAATACAACTGGCCATTTTTGACTCCTTTTGAGTTTATGTTTGTATTTCACCCTGAAATTGTTTCATTTTGGGTTTTTCCCTGTTGCCTTGTTTGATTTCTTTTCAGCTCAACTGAATTTAGTTGTTTTTTCACTGACATACTGCATTAGTATTACTGATCTGAAATCACACAAAGAACTTAAAATCCTAGTAGTATTTTTTTACTGTAAAAAAACACAGACATGTTGAGTACATTTTTATAACTTGAAATGCAAATATAAAATGTACATTTTGTAAACATAAACAACCATTTATCTAAAAATGCACCCCATACACCTGCCGTTTTTTTCATTTTGTACAACCATTTAAAAATATTACTAAAACTAAAATGAGAGAACAATCAGGGTGTTGCAATAAGATGCCCCACAAATGATGTGTGTCAGTAAAAAACAAGTTTGTCCACCAAAAGACAGAAGAGCGCAGGGACAAACCTGCAGGCCTGACAACAGCAGGTGTATCACTCTGCTGGTTTTCTACTTAGTGACAGTGTTTACGTTGCAAATGTGGCTCTGTGACATTCATTAGTGCCCTCACTGACACACTAAACAAAACGACTACACAACAGAACAACTACACAACACAACACACTAAGTAAACACTCCACACT
Source organism: Simochromis diagramma (assembly GCF_900408965.1). NCBI lineage: Eukaryota > Metazoa > Chordata > Actinopteri > Cichliformes > Cichlidae > Simochromis > Simochromis diagramma. The sequence continues at coordinate 19,391,098 of NW_024386860.1, forward strand.
AAACGTCACAAATCTCCCACATCTAAAAACTGTCTCTCTCCCTCGCTCTGTCTCGCTGCTGTTACCGTCACTCCTCAAACTTTTCCCTCTTCCTAAACAACCAAATCCCACGTGTTGACTTTTTTAAAAATTGGTCGACATGGTGTATTTTTCCACCGATAGGAAACATGTGGCTTTATTTCTTTCTTTACTGTTTTCGTGCTGTCTTTAGGAAACGCTTAAAACACACACACACAAAAATGTGACTACAGTATTTAGAAAAAAGCGTGGCTTATATATATTTTTATCATAACTCTGGATTTACTGGCCTGTAATTAAAATTTAAAAACTTTAAAGTCCGAACTTTCAATGTGGCTGAAACAGAGACTCAGCGTGGCTGCAGCTTGTTGCTGTGTCACTCACAGATATGTGCTCACATCAGTCATGTGATTTGGAGGTGCAGCGTGTCCGTGGACCTCAGAGGGTTAATAACACTCACCTTCCTTCCATTTCCACAGTGTAACATCCACCCACCTGTGTGAAAAGGGAAATTCCCATGGTGTTGTTCAAAATGTGCTCTGGCACAATCATGAGCATCGCTTGCTACTGAAAACAAGAAAAAAGCCGGTCCTGCTTTGGGCTGAACCATTTGTTGGTGGAGGGGGGGGGACACTATGCAACATATTCAGTTTTAGCATTTATATTCACTGCTGACTGTAACTACGCTCAAACTGTTAATGCTATCTTATTTTAATAAACAGCACTGTCACATGCAAAACTAGGGTGGCACTTGGGGTGGCAAGGGATCATTTTAGGGTGGCACTTGCCACCCCATGCCACCCTTCTAGATCCGCCCCTGGTCAGCGCGCACACTGTGTCTGAGGAGGATGTGCGGAAGTGCTTCAGGAAGGTGAACGCACGCAAAGCAACTGGTCCGGACGGGATTCCCGGCCGCGTCCTCAGGCCATGCGCGGCTCAGCTGGCTGGAGTGTTCACACACATCTTCAACCTTTCCCTCTCTCTGTCTGTAGTCCCAGCCTGCTTCAAAATGGCCACCATCGTCCCTGTACCCAAATCCTCCACCATCTCCTCATTGAACGACTGGCGACCTGTAGCCCTGACCCCCATCGTGAGCAAATGCTTCAAGAAGCTGGTCAGGGACTTCATCTGCTCTTCACTACCCGACTCACTGGACCCTCTACAGTTCGCATACCGCCACAACAGGTCCACTGATGATGCCATAGCCCTGACACTACACACTGCCCTGTCACACCTGGAGAAGAGAGACACGTATGTGAGAATGCTGTTTGTAGATTACAGCTCAGCATTCAATACCATCGTTCCCTCGAAGCTGGACAGGAAACTGCAGGATCTAGGACTGAGCAGCTCCCTCTGCAGCTGGATCCTTAGCTTCCTGTCTGACAGACGCCAGGTGGTCAGACTGTCAGCATCACCTCATCCCCCATCACACTGAACACTGGTGCTCCACAGGGGTGTGTACTGAGCCCTCTCCTGTACTCACTCTACACCTACGACTGCACAGCCACTAACAACTCCAACATCATTGTGAAGTTTGCGGACGACACTACAGTGGTGGGTCTTATCACCAACGGTGATGAGACGGCTTACAGGGAGGAGGTCAGCGCCCTGACCCACTGGTGTCAAGACAACCATCTCACCCTCAACGTCGCAAAGACAAAGGAGTTGATAGTGGACTTCCGGAGGTGCAGAGAAGTACACACCCCCATCACCATCAACGGCGCTGCTGTGGAGAGAGTGAGCAGCTTCCGGTTCCTTGGAGTACATCTGGCTGAGGATCTTACGTGGTCAGTACACACAAACAAAACAGTGAAGAAGGCGCAGCAGCGCCTCGTCTTTCTCAGGAGACTGAAAAGATTCGGCATGAGCCCCCGCATCCTCAGGACCTTCTATCGCTGTGCTATTGAGAGCATCCTCACTGGATGCATCACCACCTGGTACGGCAACAGCACCGCTTACAACGGCAAAGCTCTCCACAGAGTAGTGCGGTGCTCTGAACGGATAATTGGAGGTGAGCTTCCCTCCCTCCAGGACATCTGCAGGAAGCGGTGCCTGAGGAAAGCGGGGAGGATCATCAAGGACTCCAGTCACCCCAGCCATAAACTGTTCAGACTACTTCCATCAGGAAGGAGGTTCTGCAGCATCCGGTCCCGTACCAGCAGACTGAGAGACAGCTTCTTCCACCAGGCCATCAGACTGCTGATCACGTCATAGACACCTCACCTGCACTACTGGAACTTCAACATTATGCACCCCACACTGTATATTAATGCCACTTGTTTTACACAATATCCAACTACCAACCTCTGTATATTTTATATATTTTATTTATTGTTTACTCTATTTAATTTGTAAAATATCTATATATATACACACACACACGTAGAAAAACATATTTAGTATACACATCCAGTAATGCATACACTCTTATATTGTACATATATTTATTAGTCTCAGATTTAGCCATTCTTATATTTTGTTTGTTTTATGTTATTGTATTTTTACACACCTCTGTTGCTTGTGAAGCTCGCACACAACAATTTCACTCGCATGTACTGTACCAGTGTACCTGCACATGTGATGTGACAATAAAAGTGATTTGATTTGATTTTGGGATGAAACATGCAAACGCACGTGTCCAGTGTATTTCTAACTGTTTATATCCCACATAGCAAGCAGGTCTGGCCTGGATCTGGGATCAAGCCGGCACTGCTGACTGACTTCTGGCATGAAGTCATCCAGATGTGGGCCAGGGCTGGCGTAGATGGCACTGTCTATGTTATGTCATGCCATATCTGGCTCGATTGTGGTTTGGTTTATGTGGCCCAGGCTCATAGAAAGCAAGTCTTCCTTGGATCCAGCATCAAGCTGGCACTTCTGACTGACCGGTGTCATGGCAAAGTGTATGTAAACCAGATGTGGGCCAGATCTGGCAATGATGGCACCGTTTATGTTCCTATTTTCCTATTTTAGTTAGAAGACCCAAATGCCATGTTGCAATACTATACTATTATGGTAGCCAACGTTTCAAATACAGGTTTCACAGGTTTGTGTCAAACCGTACTCTTTATCCAAAACATAGTGAGGGTTTACTCATGTTTACCACTGAGTGGCTGTAGCTCAGGAGGTAGAGCAGCCTGCTGATTGGAAGGTTAGTGGTTCGATCCCTGGCTTCTCCAGTCTGCATGTCAAGAGTGTGAATGTGTATGAATGTAGTTAGGAAGCACTCAGTTTAGAGAAAGTGGGTGAATGTGGCATGCTGTATAGAGCACTTTCAGTAATCCGGAATAGTGAAAAGTGTTATATAAGATCAGTCGATTCACTGTCTGAACAGAGTTTTGTCATGTTACTTTTGCACTATTATGCACATGTTGTTATTACATGGCTTGATTAAGGTACACATTAGGCTGACATCTGGGGCCACAGCTGAAACTGTGTGTTTGCAACTGGCCTTGTGCTGGCCCATGTGTGGGCCACTCCTGGCAAACCAGATCTGGGCCACGCATGGGCGGTAATGCGTGAGCAGCAGACGATCAGCTGGAGGTCTGGATCATCTCCCAGGTCCTGTCTCGTGTCTTTATTGGGTTTTTTTACTCCTGTTACGGACGTGATACTGTTCAGCTACTAGGGTCACACTGCTGAAATATGCTGAGTTTTCAGATACCAGCTCTTTGGAATTCACTGTTTTGGTGCAAAAATACTAAAAAAAATTTATTTCCAACTGTGTTATCTTTAACATTTTTCATAGGTTCAGTAAAGAAATGTGAACAGGACACTGGTAAGAAAGAGCCTAAAGACACTGAGGTGTCTTATGTGTGGATACAACATTGGTTCATCGTTGATTTATTATCCTTTTTATGTTTGAATGATTCAAAGGTCAGAGCTACGAGGCTAAACAAACACAGTGGTCAGGTACATGGACCAGACTGAAAAAGCAGCCAGTGTCCAAAATAACTTTACTGGAGAACTCCTGCTCGAGTCTGGCTGCTTATGAGCAAAGCATAAAGAACAAGACGTTTGCACAGCATCAAGATATCCATCCTTCCACTGCCCCACTTCGTGTCCGTCACAAACAGCAACACTGTCAGTGGAAATGATCACAGATTTAACTAATGATGGTGATGATTATAGAAACAGGGTTAGTTCTTCCTGCTTGAGTTTTCTCTGCATGTGATCAGTGTTTCTATTTGAGCTCATGCCTGAAAATAATAACTACTTCCTGTTTCTGACTCTGAACTTCTTCTGGTCAGATATAAATTAAAGGAAAGAAATCATGTGACTAGCAGCCAGCCAATGACAGAGCTCCTGTTTTAAACTGTCTGTAAAGTTAAAGTTTTAAGGTAAACAAACTGCAGCAGCTGTGATGTGAAAACCGCCTCAGCATTGACAAGAAAAGCATCATAGTTACAGAGAAACTGGTGACAGTCACTGATCAGCTGATCAATAAATAAAGAGCTCAGTGATGAAGACGAAGAAAGCGAGCTCTGTGCTGTGGAGTGGGGGGGGGTGTCATGTGACGGCGAGCAAGTAAGCTGAGGTTAGAGAGGAGAGACGGGAGAGACAGCAGACTCAGTGAGGACAGAAGAGAAACAGGTAATGCTTCACTGGAGTCTGACCCATGTGACCTCACCGCGTACCAGCCGCAGAGCTGATAACACGCTGGTGAAACGCAGTCTGTGCTGGCCTGACTTACCGCTTCATGTCCTGAGCATTGTGTTTTCCTTTTTCCTATGTAGTGTTTAGTGACTACTCAGTAGTATTGACTTGAGGCATGATTTGATGGCATAGTTCAGTTTTGAGCACAGTTTGAATTGTTTTGGGGTGAACGTTTTTGCAAGAAGAGTCAGAGGTTTTGTGAATGTAGCTTGAAAATTGGGTTTTGGACACCAAGGTCAATCACTTCTTTCTGGGGTAAATCGACATGGTAACTAGACATCGTCAGATATGAAATAACCACCTACTGACCAATCACATCTCCAGAAAATAGGATCACAATTGCTAGAAGATCCCTCAGACTTCGACGTGTGAACGGTCTGTGTTTGTGAAGGTTCTCAGTCATCCAGAAAGCTCCTTAGATCTTTCTTTCCAAGCTCCTTGGAGCTTGGAAAGAAAGCTGGGGAGTCCCAGATTTACACATTCACATCCTGGGCCATCTGACCTCAGGAAATCACATGATAGGGTGGGGCCAGGTTTCACAATGAGCTCACCCGAAACCTTGGCTGATTGTGACCCACACCCGCTTTCACACCTTGGCTCACGTGATTAGGTAGAGGATCATCAGGGGGTCCTTTGTCCCTCTTTGGGAGTAAACTCCCACTGGGTTTAAATCTGGGACTCTCCACCATTTGACCTTAGAACTGAAGAAGCTTCTCGGATGAGAGGTGAAACGTCTTCAAGCAACTCAAAGAAGTCCAGACGCTTTTCTTTCCAAGCTCCTTAGGTCTGTGTTTGTGTTTCCCTGATGAGCATCAGTAATAAATACCAAATAAAGATTTTTTTATGCAACTTTATTTCTTGACAAACACTTTTACAGCAGTGTTGTTCTAAGCACATTAATTGATCCTACAAGAGAACTCCTACACTACACTAACGTCTTTGCTCTGAAACCCTTCAACGAGTCTGCAGCTGACAGAATAAAAACGAAAGCAGCAGGTTACCAAAGTTTTGGTTTAAAATTAGCTAGAAGGGTTTTCACTGATTATTTTATTACAGTAGATTCTTTGCAGGGGGAATACGTTTTAAAACCACTGTGTGAAGCACACACTGCTTTAGTCATGTGAATCTGCATGAATTAATCTGGTGATTTAGAAAATGTCTACATTTGGTTCTACTTGATTCTAATCTGCTGGCAACACAGAACAAACACCAAGATCAGCTGTTCTTTCCACTTTGATCTGCAACAAGTTGAAACGATTTTCATCATCAGGCTGTGAGAAGCTTTCGTGTTTAAATGGATCCAGTTTCACTACTCTAACTACCTTAGAAGTAAAAAGCACCGCTCTGAGCACGCTCAGTGAAAAATTAGAGAATTACAGAAACTGTGTGTGAGAGAGAGAGAGAGAGAGAGAGAGAGAGAGAGAGAGAGAGAGAGAGAGAGAGAGAGAGAGTGTGTGTGTGTGTGTGTGTGTGTGTGTGTGTGTGTGTGTGTGTGTGTGTGTGAGTGAGAGAGAGAGAGAGTGTGTGTGTGTGTGTGTGTGAGAGAGAGAGGTAGAGAGAGAGAGATAGTGTGTGTGTGTGTGTGAGAGAGAGAGAGAGATAGTGTGTGTGTGTGTGTGTGTGTGTGTGTGTGTGTGTGTGTGAGTGAGAGAGAGAGAGTGTGTGTGTGTGTGTGAGTGTGTGTGTGTGTGTGTGAGAGAGAGAGAGAGAGAGAGAGAGAGAGAGAGAGAGAGAGTGTGTGTGTGTGTGTGTGTGAGAGAGAGAGAGTGTGAGAGACTTTTCACACAACTTTATTTACACCACATTAAAAAGAAAAAACAAACAACACCAAAAAGTAACACAAAAATGCTAAAAAACTCAGTCCATTTTGACTCCCTGATTCCAACCAGAGAGCGGAAATTCAGCACCTTAACACAGCATAAATAAAGCTGCTTCTTCACACAAGAGCTGAAACTATCTGCACTGGTGTTCCCAGGGAGAGAAGCATGCCACTCCCCTCAGGCTGCTCCTCAAAGCAAGGACTGACCATCAATGAAGGAAAAACATATTCGCTGTCATCAGCCCATTGATCAGCTAGGACACGGTCTCCAGCAAAGTCTCTCAGTGATGGCGACAGAGATTGCCAAATTTCCTCCATAATTCTCCCCAGGACTCTGGAGGACTTAATGCCTGTGGCACCACCAAGTGCACCCATTGACATCCTTGTAAGATGACAGAGTTTGATAATGCCAGCCTCCACAAACAAGAACATAGTGCCAGGAAGTCATTAAAAAACAGTGGCTCCTTAAAAAGCCACATCCCAGGTCTGGGGTTAGGAGTACGTGCAACCTTCAGCGCCCGCCAGGCGTTAACCACCGAGCTGTAAAATGGTACAAGCCCAGACAGATCCACTTAATCCAATTTCAGAAGAAAGAGTTGTTTGTCCAATCCAAGCCGGCCCGCTCTCCTAAGCAACAATTGAGCAGAAGTCATCCAGCTGTGACCACAGCCATACAGCAGCCTCTGTGCCGTCTGTTGTCTAAAGGTTGGAGTTCTGGACAAAACATCTATTAGGCCTTGTCCCCCCTCCGCCACAGGAAGATACAGGCCCACCGCACGAAGCCAATGCTGACCCGACCAGACAAACTTCACCAGAAGCCGCTGCACCTCTTCCAGAAGACCGGGTGGTGGCACTAAAACAAGTAACCTGTGCCATAAAGACAAGGCAACTAGATTATTAGCTATTACAACTCTACCCCTGTAGGACAGGTAGGGGAGTAACCGGTTCCATTTAGACAACTCAGCCTCCACCTGTTCCCGCACTCCCTCCCAGTTCTGCTTCACAAAGTCATCACTCCCCAAGTAAACCCCAAGAGTTTCAATGCCCCTTTGACCCCAGCGAAGGTTCCCAGGAAGTTTGGGAATACTCGCCAAATGCCCCACCAAACAGGCCTCACTCTTACCCCAATTAACCCTGGCTGAAGAAGCGTTTTCATACAAAACCAGACATTCCTTTAATTCCTCCACATCCCTTTGATCCTTAATAAAAACATTAACATCATCAGCACATGCTGACACAACAACAGGAGGGCTCTGAGCGAGATCTGGCAAAGAGAAGCCCCTCAACTTGCTCCTCAGTCTACAGAGAAAAGGCTCAATAGCAATGCTATAGAGCTGTCCCGACCCAGAAGACTCCAGAAGTGCTCAAGAAACTCTGATGGTAAACCATCTATTCCTGGAGCTTTGCCTGAAGCCATCTGAGACACCGCCGCAAACAGCTCATCCAAGGTTATATCCCTGTTTAAAACATCCTGATCCCCTGGACTCAGCTGAGGAAGCCCCTGCAGAAGGTCCGAAGCAGAGTCCACATCACAGCTATCCGCACTAAACAAGTCCGTGTAAAAGGCCACTGCATGCCTTCTCATCTCAGCCAGATCTGTGGTCACCTTTCCATCCGAAAGCTGAAGACACACCATTTGCTTTCTGTGAACCACAGATTTCCCCAAATTAAAGGAAAATGTAGTTGGAGCGTCCATGTCCTGGAGCCTGATGAGACATCCTCCATATGTGTTATCTCTTTTTCTAGCTCCTGCACAGTTGTCATGATATTGACTATCAAATTAAAACAATTTTGCTGACAAAACACACAAATTTCCTACCTCCCACCATTGAATGAAGGAATTAAAATCATCCTTCCTTGATCTCCAGTAATCCCAAAACACCTAAAAGTTTCACAGAAAATCTGACCATGCAATAATTTTACATTGAACCGCCAAAAAGGTTTGGATTTACTGGTGGTAGATAGAAACAGCTCCATTAAAACTAAGTGACAGAAGGGAGACGGTAAGGGACGGAAGGGAGACGGGTAAGCGAATTATGCTGTAGGGGACGTCAGACGCTGGCGGGAAAAAGCAAAGGGTAGCATAGAATTTAAAAAATGCTTTTAAACTTCAAGTATTCCAAATACACTAATCACTTGTCATTTAACTAACCACATTTGTCCAACTATCTCCAACACCCTGGAGGACGACGAGGAGAGTTTAGACGCTCTCCAAGATTTCATCGACCGGTGCTTCCATGACCTAGTAATGAAGAAGGCCCAGAGTGCGCCTTCCCTGGCCAAAGTTGAGACGCCGCCATCTAAAAGATGTCGCCCGGCAGACTCCCCCGGCACAACATCACCTGCCGGCAAAGACATTGTGGACATCCTGGAGTCAATCGATAGACATATGAAACTTTATATACACCACAAATGAACCCATCTAAAAACAAAATTGATCAATTTCTCGATAATGTAACTCTCCCAAAATTATTAGATACCCAAGCAGTGGCACTGGATTCGCCACTGACGCCAGGTGAACTCCAGTAAGCGCTGGTAAGTATGCCCACTAATAAGACTCCAGGTCCAGACGGCTTTCCAGCAGAATTCTACAAAGAATTCTGGACAATTCTGGCACCAATTTTTCACAGGATGTTGCAGGAAATCAAAGAAAATGGCAGACTTCCACCAAATATGAACTCTGCAAATATTAGTCTCTTACTAAAACCAGGTGAAAACCCTGTATTTCCTTCAAGCTATCGTCCAATATCCCTTATAAATGTAGACCTTAAAATAATCTGCAAAGCTCTCTCAAAGAGATTAGAGAAAATAACCCCCCTTTTAATTCATCCTGACGAAACTGGTTTCATAAAAGGTAGGCACTCATCAACAAATACACGTAGACTACTTAATTTAATAGACTACTCGTGTAGTAAAAATATTGAAACCATAATATTCTCTATTGATGCAGAAAAGGCGTTTGACAGAGTTAACTGGAAATTTTTATTTGCAACTTTACACAAATTTGGTTTCGGAAACTCTTTCATAAACAAATGACCAAACATCTTCCAGCTTCTGTCTCCTGAGGGGCACCAGGCAGGGATGCCCACTTTCCCCTTCACTGTTTGCAATTTTTATTGAACCACTAGCAGCAGCAATTAGACAGGCTACAACAATTAAGGGCATAAAATGTAAGGATGTAGAACATAAAATCAGCCTTTATGCAGATGATGTGTTACTTTTTCGCCAAAACTCACAAACCAATATCTCTGGGGTGATTGCATTGATAAACTCTTTCTCAAAAGTCTAAGATGATTCAATTAACTGGTAAAAATCTACAGTTCTTCTGATTAATTGCTCCTTCCATAATTCTTCATCTACCCGACTGCAATCTGGAAATATTAAATATTTAGGTATTAATGTTTCTCCCAAGCTTGCAGATCTAACTAAATGAAACCATATCCCACTTTTAAAGACAGTAGAAGGCAATCTGACTAGATGGAAATGTCTACCCGAACAAACCATCACAAGATTGGTTCAGATCTCTAGACTTGTATATTTCTAAATTCCTTTGGAAAGATAAACCCCCACGTATCACCTTAAAAACATTACAAAGGACCAAGGATAAAGGAGGACTAGATCTGCCTAACTTCAATCACTACTTTTTAGCCAACAGGCTTCAAGTTCATCTCTAGATGGTTTAAACACACCCTCTTAGATGAACCTTGGATAGATGTAGAACAGGCACTATGTAATAACCTAGAAATTTCAGACCTACCATTTATCAGCTCAAACAACAAATGACATGAATGCTTTAAAAGCATCAATATTAGCTCTTCTCTAACAGCATGGTGGGAGTTTCTAAAAATGACAGAGTCTTCATTAATCCCATGTAAACGTACACCTACCTGGAACAATCCGGACATATTACAAAACAATAATATGATCAACTTGCCAGATTGGAGTGGTAAAGGAATTAAATACTTGGAACATACATTGGAAGGAACAGACTTTATTTCGTTTGACAGACTAGTTATACAATATGGCATTAACAAGAAAAGATTTTTGGAATATCAACAAATTAAGTCCATAGTAAAAAAGAAATTTAATCCCAGTGAAGCTGAATTACAAACACCACCAAGTGTGGTACAATTTTTTAATCTAAAATCCCCCAATTTATTCTGTAAAATATACAGAACACTTTCTAAAATAGATGAATCAATATCCCTTCCTATTGCAAAATGGGAAGTGGATTTATCAATCAGCTTAGACCAAAACCTTTGGTCTCAGATTTGCTTAAAAACCTTTCAATGGATCAGAAATCCCAGTTGGCAATTAATACAATACAAAATATTACACAGAGTGCACTATACTGGTCATAGGATGTTCAAGATGAGCTATACGTCTTCCAACAACGGCTCACACTGTCAAGCAAATACACCGGACAATTATATCCACACTCTTTGGTTCTGTCCACCAGTTCAGAAGTTTTGGCGCGAGATATGTGAAGACTTATCAAAGTGTCTGAAATGTAACATTCCAGCCTCCCCTTTAGTATGCTTGCTAGGCAACTTGGATGAGGTCGTTACAGAAATAAACACAGCCCACATTGTTTTTACGGCCCTATGGTCCTCACTAACTGGAAAATAAAAATAATCTTAATTCTAACCAATATAAAAACCATCTAATAGAGCACATTAGTCTTGATACAGCCTCTGCCATCACATTTGATCAATCCCTCTGGGCTCCTTTGATAGGCTTCATCACCTAGTGGGGGGGGGGGTTATGGTTTAGTCCTACCTTTGCTATTGTGGTTGATATGGGGGTAGGGACGGTCTTAGGGCGTTTAGGGATTCCCTAGGGACGTTTTCCCTGGAAGGCCTAACGCAGGGGTTGTGGCCATGACCTGGTTAGGGGCTCTGGTGGCTCTTAGATGGTGTTTTCCTTGTGGTTGTGTACAGCGGAGATGGGGGAGGGTCTATGCTGGCGGAAGTTGGTTACTGGCCTGGTAGCCTGGCTGCCCCTGAGTGGGTCCGGGATGGGCGTGGAGGCTTAGGGGTCTGGGGGTGCTCCGCCCCCGGTCCGGGCTCTGGCCAGGCCTTTGTCCTGGTTGTTGTGTTGCCGGGTCAGTGGGCGGGTGGGTGCATGGGGACCTCTGGTGCATCGGCCCAACTGCAGGGCTCTCTAACTCTCTACGGTTTGCCCCTCTGGGGGCAGGGGTACCTGGACCTGGGATATAGAGTATGTTTGGGCAGTGCCGAATATTTGTTTTTTCTGTATATGGGGGTGGGAATGCACGTTTTGTGTCTGCGTGTGCCTGTTCGTCTGTGTCTATATGTCAGCTTGGGTCTTAGACTTCACCTCTCTGGGAACATCTCAAGCTCTCCGAGGTATGGAGGCCTATCTCCGCTCACCACACTCCCTGCCAGTCGCTGATGCCTTCAGATGTTGGTGTGTTGGTGGTTCTTGGTGTCTGGGGCTGGGCGCTCATGCATGTACCGGCTCACTCCTGGTGGCCGATTGGCGGGGCCTGGCGCCTGTGGCCCGGCTGGGCCCCTTCCGGGGGGTGGGGTACCGGCTGAGGCCCGGTCCTCTCTGGCACAGCTGGCTGCCGGCAGAGCCCGTGGGCACTTCACTGCAACCCCCTCTGGCCTCTGCTCCGTGGCTGCTGGGTGACCTCTCGTTTGGGGCTCTCCTCAGCTCTTCCCAGGAGGGTGACACGGTTGCCCCCCTGGTGGTCCTCCTCGGGTCCTCGTACTCTGGGGCATCTGGATGTCTGGGGCCTGGATCTCTTCCATACCTGCTTCATGTCCTGGTGGACGGGGCTATGGCTCCCCACACTCCCTAGCAGATCGTTACATGGAGAAACCTTTGGAATACAAACGTGCTGATCCACACAGGTATGCACACAGGTGTTCACACTACACAAACTACCTCAAAGCACATTGTGCGCTGCTGATCTTATGTACTGCACAATAACATGTAATATTTAGCATCTACTGTTATCTACTGCTAGCTAGTTTATTGTGATGGTGCTGTTTTTTTATTATGTTGCTCTTTGTTGTTTGCTTTCTCTTCTGTTTATTTTCTCCATACAGGTGATCCAGGTGTTTTGTTTGTTTTTCTTTCTTTCTTCCCCCCTTTCTCACCGTCTCTTCTCCCCTCTGTTTTTCTTTCTCTCCCTCTCTTTCTTTCATTCTTTCTCCCTGTCCTATCCCCCAGTCATGTCTGTCCCATCTGTAACAACCGAAAATCAAATCAAATAAATACATAATTATAATAAAGGTCAATCAAATGGACCAATATGGCAAGGCCATGATGATCCAATTGGTAAAGTAAAGCCGCTTGGCATCTTTCTTGGCCTTCAGACAACAATTCTGATGGCTAAAGATCCAAACGGGACAGGCAACAACAAAAAAAAGAAATTAGTGATGATCTGAAAAAACAACATGAAAACACTGACAGTTAACAATTTGAGCAGTAAGTGAAACAGACAAATAAAACCCGTATAATCTGGCTGCACTAACTCTGCCATCATTGACTTTCACCCAGGTATACTGCCTGGGGAAGGATGCTTCATCCTCCATGCATCAACCAAGTTAATTTTCCGTAGGACATCTGATAAAGCAGAAGATGACTGAAGATGCGGCTCCGCCCCTGTCCTATCCAAAGTAAAGTCAAGACAACAATTACAGTCCCCACCCAACACAACACAGTCCCCTTGACCCTAAGGTTGGTGCATAGACAACAACAAAAGTAAAAATAAAACCTATTTCAGCTTTCACCATAAGGACTCTCCCCTTTACCATCTCCATGCTGAAAGTAATATTTGCATTAAGAGAAGGAGAAAATAAAATAGCAACTCCTGCGCTAAAATTTGTCCCATGGCTACGAAACTGCTGCCCTCCCCACCACAGACCCGTCTATTTCATTTGTACTGTCAGTATGTGTTTCTTGGAGAAAGACTATATCTAGTGTCTTCTGCTTGATCACCTCAGCTAATAAGGGTCACACCTCACACTCTCACTCAGACACACCAAACTCACCACCATCAAACTCCCAGCATGCAGTGCGAGAGAGAGTGTGTGTGTGTGTGAGAGTGTGTGTGTGTGAGAGAGAGAGTGTGTATGTGTGTGTCTGTGTGTGTGACAGCTGCAGTGTTGACTTTATTTCTCATTAACTGTTCAAACTGCGTCTCTGATTAAACTCATTTTTAATAACCTGTTTCTGCACACGCACAGTCACCTGATCAGGGTCAAAGGTTATTGATTGTGGCTTCTTCCTCCTGTGGTTGGCTGCTGAAATACACTCACAGTTTGAAAATGTCAATTTTTAACATGTGGGTAACCATAGAAACAGGACTCCTTCTTCAGCAAAGTACACACCGGCTCTACTTCCATCCCACAATGCACTGCAGCGCAGTCACATGACCGCACAGCTAATGGTGAGATCAGTGTTCCTCAGTCAGAGCTGAAAGGAGTTTTACAGCTTCCTCCATGCCAGGGGACACTGCGGTGCCCTTTGGGAGATTCTGCGATCCCATAATTCATAGCAGCGCACCGTCAGGTCATCATGGAAACGTGCTCGCCTGCTGGCACGAGGGAAACATTCGCTTCCTTCTCTGACATCAGAGTGAAGCATCTGCCTGAGCATAGGTCAAAGTGCAGCTCTGCCCTCATTGTGTAGCGTTAGAGAGAGATCATGTGACGGGGCGGTAATCACATGATCTGGTGTTCATGTGAGGTTATTCTGACTGAGTGAAGCCTCCTCACCTGTGCTCAGGTAACGTCAGCTCACTGATCAACGTGACATTTGCTCTGGGCCTCACACCTCCCATCATGTTCTCATCATCATCTGAAGCAGCTGATTGGTCGGTCTGTAGCAATACTTGGTGCAGACAGAGGGTATCGATCAGCGTTGATCAATGAACTAAAACTGATCAGTTTCACTGATGGCAGATCAATGAAGGACTTCAAATAAAGTTTTACGGAGTGTGTGTGAGAGAGAAAGACGGTGTGTGTGTGTGTGTGTGAGAGAGATAGACAATGTGTGTGTGTGTTTTTTTTAAGTATTTAAAGGGTTTATCTTCTACTAAACTTTATTAGTGTGTCACCTGTCTCAGTTTCCGTCTTTATTTACAGCTCAGAGGTCAGAGGTCAAATATTCACAGTCAAATATTCACTCCTCCTCCCTGCTTCCTGTCTGACACACACACACACAGCCTCCCCTCCCCCTTCTCGTTTCCTCCTGCAGGACAAAGCGGCCACGCTGCAGCTAACGGACACACAAACTAATACACACCAAAACTCAGTGTGAACACACGCACACAGGCCGAACGCACACGCGCCACGAACGAACACGGGCGCTGAACACACACGCGCGCGCGCTCTGAGCAGTTTTCAGTCTGAACGGAAAAAAAAGTCCCGTTTCCGTTTCTCCTCAAACTTTCCTCACGTGTTCAAACACAGCCTCCTGTACACGCTGATCATCGATCGATCGGTGATCGGCGTGTACGACCGATCAGTAGCCGATCAGTGTCTGATCAGCAGGTATCGATGCTGTGATCGATACTCTATAGTAACGGAACAGTCTAAGCGGAAACAAAGCGGAACAGCCCGAGTCCGCCTCCCGCCGCTCCCTCAACGATCACTCATCAATAACTCCTGATCGGACGCGCGCAGCCGTCTGCCCCGATCCATCCGCGAGGAGCGGTGTGCACGCGCCCGGAGAGCATTTCTTTCTTTTTTCCGGTGAACTCACCTTCAGGTTAATTTCCTTCATCCTGTCCTGCCTCCTGCTCTCCAGCAGCCGGGACATTCCCCTGATCAACCGATCCCCGATCAGCCGATGGTCGATCACCTGCCGATCTCCGATTGATCCAGCTGATTGCTCCGGTCTCTGATCAAAGAAGTGCGGTTCTCGTCCCGGAGCGTCCGCGGTCTGAGCGGAGGGGGCGGGGCTTCTCTCTGACTGACAGCGAAGCTCTGTACTTCTAACTAATCACAGCTCAGCCCGCTGCTGGGACGCTCGACCAATCACAATCCACTCAGGTCTGTGAGCCCAGCCCCCCGCCAGTTGTCAGGGAGCGCTTCTTTTCTCTACCGGGGCGGGTTGACGATAGTGAGGGTGGAGTCAGTCTCTATGACAACGTGTCCACAGCTCACGTGACCCTCATCAGCCACTAGGACAGCCGAGGGCGTCACGTGACTGATGACTTGCGCGGATAAAATAGACCCGCCCGCGCGGGCGCAGGGTGGACAACCATCGCGGTGTGACGTGGAACCCCGGAGGTCAATCCCCGCCCACTGCGCGCGGAGACCGGAGTACATTGGCGTAGACAAGAAACGAACCTCCATCGGACACAAAGAAAAAGCGATCGATGACAGATCAGACCGATCGGAAGCAGCTCCACAACAGTCATGTGATCGATCAGAAGCGGATAGATCACTTCACACAGAGCCAAACGTTTGTCTGCAACTGCCTCCCGACACAGGCCGCCACACTGTTACCATGACAGCCAGCAATTAACAAACACATTAACCTGAGGATAGTGACGTCATGAAAGCCTACCGCCCCCTCTTGACTGGCCGGAGGAAGTACAGCTGATATTTAACCTTCAGTCTTTCAAAGGGAAAAATGGATACTTTGACATCACGGCCAGTAGTGGTTCAACTCCACAATGAGGGCGGAGCCTTTTTGTGCATGGGTTCTCTCCGGCTTCCTCCCACAGTCCACAGTTAGTGGGGTCTGGCTAGTTAGTGAAACCGGTGGTTACCAGACTAAATTATAAATAGAGGTGGGTTTCAATAATCGATTTTTCTGACTCAAAACGATTTTAGCTTGAATAAAGTGATTTTGATTCAATAAATTCTGAATTGATTTTTAAATATCAATGTATTTTGCCAGAAACGCCAGAATCTCAGGTCAAAGCTCACAAAACTATTCAACAACTAGCAAACCGATAAAACAGCAAATAAAGACAACTCTTTATTGTCATTGCACAGTCATACCTAGTACAATAGCACAACAAAACGGCACAGTAACTTAAATTAAAGTGGATTTTTTTAAGTGCATGAATGGTATGAGCAAATGAATGACGTAATAAATAAAAGAATGAGTATGTTTATTGCACATTACTATTGCTGCGTGCCCTCTGGAGACAGCGAGTGCTGTAAAGGTCCTTAACGGAGGGAAGAGGATGTCCAATGATTTTTTGGACCATATTAATAACCCTCTGAAATGCTGTGGTGCAGCTGGAGAACAGCACACAGATGCAGTTTGTCAGCACACTTTCAATGGAGCAGCGGTAAAAGACGATCAGCAGCACCTTCTTCAGCTCCATTTTTCTGAGGATTCTCAGAAAATGAAGATGCTGTTGGGGCTTCTTTAAAACCGCCGAGGTGTTTGAGCTCCATCGGAGGTCTGTTTCTATGTGCACACCCAGAAACTTGAAACTGGACACCCTTTCCATGCACTCCCTGTTGATGCTGCAGCTCAGATTTCCTCCTTCTGAAGTTGACTACGAGCTCTTTTGTCTTGGTGGTATTGAAGTCCAGGTTGTTGTCTGCACACAAATCCAACATGCTCTGGACCTCAGCTCTATATCATGTCTCGTTTCCCCTAGACATGAGTTAATGACTGCATTGTCTGGGTGGGAACTAACACAGTCATGTGTGTACAGAGTGTACAGTAGGGGTGTTGTACACAGCCTTGTGGAGAGCTGGTGTTAAGGCTGAGGGCTGAGGAAAGATGAGGCCCCACTCTAACCCTCTATACACGGTCTGACAGGAAGTCTCTGATCCAGCAGCAGGTAGAAGAAGGAGGTCCGATATCAAGCAGTTTAACTATTAGTCTGTTGGGGAGTATCGTATTAAAAGCAGAGCGAAAGTCAACAAAGAGCAGCCTGGTGAATCGCCTCTGTTGTTCCAGGTGAGAGATGGTGATGTGGTGCATTGCAACAATGGCGTCTTCAGTTGATCTGTTAGCTCTGTATGCGAACTGGAGCGGGTCGAGTGTGGGTGGCAGGCAGGACATGATGTGACGTCGGACCAGTTTCTCGAAGCACTTCATTATCTGTGGTGGGAATAACGGCGTTACAAGTAACGACGTTACTCACGGCGCTACTTTTTTCAGTAACGAGCAGAGATGGGCAGTAACGCGTTACAAGTAACGCGTTACTGTAATCCGATTACTTTTTTCAAGTAATTAGATTACCGTTACTTTCCCGTAGGAACGCTGCGTTACTGCGTTACTAAAACCGTGATTTTTTTGCGAGAATGTCTCATGACAATGACGTAAGCAAGTGCGACGTTTGTGACAACAGCTGTGTGCAGATCAACAATGGATCATATATCGAGTGCGGGAGAGAGTATGAGCGTGCAGCGTTTAAAGCGTGGAAGTACTGACCTTACTTTAAGTTTGATTCCATAAAAAGTGACAAAAACATTAGCATCCATTAGCATTGTGCGTGGGAAGAAAACTTCTTTTTACAGCGAAAAAAAACCCCTAAACCTCCAAGCAAGCACCGAGTAGCTATGACGTAATGGGAAATTCACAGAGAAACTCGTGGATTCTTCCACTGACCGCTGCGGCACACCTGCACCAGGATAAACCTCCGCCTACCCTACCTCCGCTAGTCTTTGACTTTATTTATTTTCTGCAGTGTTTTACTTGCATCTATTTGAAAGACTGAGTGTAAACACACAAAAAAAATATTTTATGTGCTGGAATGTGCAGAAAATAGGTTTAAATATTAAACTAATTTCTTCCAGTCAGAGAATGTTGCATATAATTAAATTTTTGCTTGATGCATAAAGTTAAAAGATTAAAACTAATAAAACAAGTTTTAAAAAGAGACTTTTCCATTTGATTACATTTTGTATGATGGATTATGCAGAAAAAGTAGAATTGGGCTGAAAGATCTATCGCTTTATCACCTATTCAGGTTGTAAATCGTGTTTTTAAAAAGTAACTAAGTAACTAAGTAATTAATTACTTTTGAAAATAAGTAATCAGTAAAGTAACGGGATTACTTTTTTGGGGAAGTAATCAGTAATTAGTTACTGATTACTTTTTTCAAGTAACTTGACCAACACTGGTAACGAGTAATATGAGTATTTACTGTTCCTATCGTTACAACGCCGTTACCGTTACTAACAACAAAATACGGTCCGTTACTATTTTTCAACAGACGGTTGAAGCTGTGTTCAGCTTACTGCACATTATATTAGTTACACAGAAGTAGCTGTAAGTAATCTAGGCGCTACAGCTTTAAGCATTTGCGTGCACTCCTGCGGACGGCAATCACTTTCTGCCCGACGATCACTTTCTGGCACAACACCTGGAGCTAGGGAGCAAAACAATCGCATGAGTGCTGCTGTTTGATTGAAGAAGAATAAAGTAGTCGGGGTAAGCCAATTACATGACCACTTCAAGATGACAAAGCAACAAGGTGATATATACCAGTTTTTAAATTGTGTTGACAGGCCACGTAAAACCAGAGTCATGATAAACAATATATACACGGCGTTTGTTCCTGAATAGTTTCATTACGTTTACTGTCTAAGGACAGTGCTAGCAAGCACTCTGCTTATGACCAAACAAAAAACAGCCCGTTCATGTTGGTGGAAAAATGCACCATGTCGACCAATCAAAAAATGATATGGCAACATGACATTTGGTTGTTTAGGAAGAGGCGGAAGATTTAGGAGTGACAGAGAGAGAAAGAGAGAGAGAGAGAGAGCAGAGAAAGAGAGAGAGAGAGAGAGCGAGTTTTGAGATGTGAGAGATTTGTGACGTTTAGCGTGTTTGGAGAGTGTAGTTAATGTGTTGTCTTGTGTAGTTAGTGTGTAGTGTTGTGGATAGTTTTGTGTTGTGTGTCAGAACAATGAGGCGACTGCTGTCTCCAGGTAGAAACAGGAGTGATACACCTGCTGCTGTCAGACCTGCAGGTATCAGGCTGTGATGTTCTCCTTTATAGTGGACAGAAATTATTGTTTTGGAGAGGCACAAATAATTTGTGTGGCATCTTACTGAATGCAGAACAGCTGATTGTTCTGTAAATAGTCTGAAAAGGTTATAAAAAGGGTAAAAGGTAAATGGCTGCAAATAACTTTGTTTGCAAAACTTGTGCATATGATTTTAAAATTGACAATTTATATTTGCATTTAAAGTTATGAAATATGATTCATTAAACATGTTTGTGGTTGTTACAGTAAAAAATATAAAATTTTCTACTCGGATTTTATGTTTTTGTCTGATTTTAGATCAATTGTGCTAATACAGTATGTAAAAAATGAAAACATAACTGTAAATTCAGACATGTGAGGTTGTGCTGAAAAGGATGATACTAAACAAGGCAAAGTAAAGAGTTTTTAAAGGTGAAATGTGGAGGGAAAATCCAAAAATCCAAATCCAGTTTATTTATATAGCACATTTAAAAACAAAACGTTTGCCCAAAGTGCTGAACAGAATCACAGGGTAAAACACAAGATACAACCACTGACTCTCACATAAAACATAATAAAACACATAAAAACCACATCAACTCAAGCCAGTCTGAACACTATCGAAAAAAGGTGTGTTTTCAAGAGCATTTTAAAAACAGGAAACGAAGATGCCTGTCTAATATCTAAAGGCAGCGTATTCCAAAGTTTTGGGGCCATAACTGAAAAGGCTCGTTCTCCTCTACGTTTAAGCCTTGATTTTGGGACAACCAACAGCAGCTGGTCAGCTGATCTGAGGGTCCATGAAAGAATATAAGGCTGAAGTAACTCGGAAAGGTATGGGGGAGCAAGAGCATTAAGGCATTTATAAACCAGTGTTAGGACTTTGAAATTGATTCTGTGATGAACAGGAAGCCAATGAAGAGAAGACAGGATAGGTGTTACATGTTCATAGCTGTGGGTACCAGTTAAGAGGCGGGCAGCAGCATTTTGAATGAGCTGAAGACGAGCAAGAGATCGTTGTCTGACTCCAAAAAACAGTGCATTACAGTAGTCAAGCCGTGTTGAAATAAAGGCATAGCGCTATATAAATCCAATCCATTATTATTATTATTATTATTACCTTCTCCATGTCACCTCTTGACAAAACTGTCTTCAGCTTAGCTATTTGCCCCAGCTGGAAAAAGCTTTTTTGCAAGACCGAACTAATATGTTTATCCAAGTAAAATCTGAGTCCATAATGACTCCCAAGTTTGTCACATGCTGCTTGATATAAGACCCTAGCCAACCACAATTTACGAGCAGGCTACATGAAATATTATTAGGTCTAAATACAATCACCTCCGTTTTACTCTCATTGAAACTCAAAAAGTTCAGAGCCATCCAAGCTTTGATATCAAGGCAGTTCAAAAGGATTTGGATGGAGCCTGGGCCATTTGGTGCTAAAAGCAAATAAATTTGGCAGTCGTCTGCGTAGCAGTGAAAGGATATTTTGTGTTTTCTAAAAATAGACCCCAAAGGGAGCAGGTATAATGAAAAAAGAAGAGGGCCAAGGATTGAGCCCTGAAAATCAAAAGTAGTTAAAAATGGCCCGTTATACCCTGGACCCCAGAGGGTTAAACATTTTTTTTAAAGTAATGCAATAGTTACTTTTCAAGTAATTAATTACTTTTAGAATCTTGTAACTCAGTTACTAACTCAGTTACTTTTTTGAAGAAGTAACTAGTAACTATAATTACTTACTTGCCCACACTGTTCATTATAACAGGTGTTAGAGCAACTGGTGGGTAGTTGTTGAGGCCGCTAATGTTGGTGTGCTTTGGCAGTGGGACAATTGTGGCTAACTTTAGGCACGGCGGGATGCAGGACTGGGACAGTGAAGAATTGAAGATCTTAGTGAAGACCCCAGCCAGCTGGTCTGCACATTCTTTTAGGACCCTTCTGGTCACCCAATCTGGACTGGTGGCCTTTCTGGGGTTCACTGTCCTCAGTGTGCATCTCACCTCATCACCTCATACTCCTGCACCATGAGGCTTGGGTTGCTGCTGCCGTTCAATGTTTTAGCTGCTGCTGCCTCTGTATGGCGTTATTTTTGTGCCACTATTCTGAGTGCACGTTGAAAAAAATTGAGCGCACGTAAAAAAAGTTTGCAGGTGCAAGTGTTGCATTTTGAGAATAAATTTATTTTGAGCGAAGAAAAGCTGAATTTGAGTGAACAAAATTCATTCCTGCGTGCAAAAAATGTATTTCAGTGTTTGCTATTATCCACACACACAACAGCAGCCCCTCTCGCTCAGTTTTTGCATTTGCGCTCGCTTGCAATGTGTCGCTCGCGCTCTCAACATTTCTGCCCGTGCGTGCTCAACTCTTTCTCTACACCAGGGGTGTCAAACTCAAATACACGGTGGGCCAAAATTCAAAACTGGAACAAGGTCGCGGGCTAACATTAATATTTATTGAAAAAAAAATCTTCCTCCAGACATAAGAATGAATCTTTTCTTATGGACTCAAACAAGTTTTGCTGAAAAACTGAATATGGAACAAGCAAAGCTTAATACTAAACAATATATATTAAATTAGCTGTATAATACCAGTAGGCCAGCTCTAAAAGTAATTTGGTATGTCTTCGCGGGCCAAATGTAATTAGGCTGCGGGCCAAATTTGCCCCGTGGGCCAGAGTTTGACACCTATGCTCTACACCGTTATATTTGTGCCACAAAACCAGCCAATCACAGACTTGGAGGAAAAAAATTCTGATTGGCTGCTCTGGTCTCCAATCAGCTCGAAATGACAAAATGCAATATCCCAGAATCCATTTCGTCCAAAACTCAAACGAGGCAGTGGCGGAGGAACACAGAGTGGCAGAGTTTGAAATATTACTCTTTCTGGGTCACAAAATAAACTTTTAAGATATTTTCATGCGAGAATGTTTCTGTGTAAACTTCAAATATCTGCTTGATTCATCAAGACATCACATATTTGCATAACTGCTCTGACGTTTTCGGAGATGCCTGTTACCCACCAGCTGACCGGGTGGTCACTCGGGTTAAACATAATATATAAGGCTGAAGTGACAAAAAAATCACCGACTACACCACCAGGTATTACAGGAAAAACCATAAAGCCTTTGAACTAAAACAAACGCTGCTGTGACAGTGATGCACACTGTGTCTTGTTGGTATATATGTATGATTTGTATCACCTTCGTGTTTCCAAACCGATATCATGACCAGCAGCTTTTACAGCTGTGGCTCCAGCAAACATCAGCTGATACTAGAAAGTAATATTAAATAAATTATAACAACAGCTGATCAAGCTTGAACGTGCTGCTGTTGTTGTTTAGCGCAACATCTGCTGGTTTCCTGTTTCTGGTGCAAAGTGGGAGATAAACAAACAAGAGAGACGATCAGCTGATCATTGATCAGTTTCATGATTGAAGTAGCAACAGGAGAGGGAGGGGAGAGAATGAGAGAAGAAGAGGCAGCTGTGCAGCAAAGACAGAATAACTCCAGCTTTGTGTCTTTTTTCATTCTAGCTAAAGTACGGGACTTATCGCGTTCCTTTTCCCTTCAATATGGATGTGTTGTAATTGGTCCAGCCCAGAGTTGATCATGACCAATTGGCTAATCCACCACCTTTCATTGTTTATACCGTTACAAAAACAAACAAACATAAAAATGAAAAATCATCATCGGCCCACCGGGCAAATGTCCGGTATGCCCAATGGCCAGTCCAGCTATGCGGTCAGCTGGTGGGTAACAGGCATCTCCGAAAACGTCAGAGCACTTATGTGATGTCTTGATAAATTGAGCAGATATTTGAAGTTTACACAGAAACATTCTCGCATGAAAATATCTTAAAAGTTTATTTTGTGACCCAGAAAGAGTAATATTTCAAACTCCACTCTGTGCTCCTCCGCCACTGCCTCCTTTGAATTTTGGACGAAATGCATTCTGGGATATTGCATTTCGTCATTTCGAGCTGATTGGAGACCAGAACAGCCAATCAGCTTTTTTTGCATCCAAGTCTGTGATTGGCTGGTTTTGTGGCACAAATATAACGGTGTAGAGAAAGAGTTGAGCGCACACGGGCAGAAATGTTGAGAGCGCGAGCGACACATTGCGAGCGAGCGCAAATGCAAAAACTGAGCGAGAGGGGCTGCTGTTGTGTGTGTGGATAATAGCAAACACTGAAATACGTTTTTTGCACGCAGGTCTACATGCTCCCCCCCCCCAAACAAAAACAAACAAAAACAAAACAAAACAGTTTCAAAATGCATGAAACGTGTGTTTAGCTGTGGTAACTAATTATTGTGGAAAGATCACAGAGAAACACTGATGATGTCATAAATCACGACACACTGGGCTGCCTTTATACTGGCCCTGTGTTTACTTGGTACTGGTTCAATTCCAAAATTGCAGTATGGTAAAGTGTAACCGGTGTGATTCTGTGTTGTGTCTGATAAAAAAGGTAAAAGAAAGAAAGACCTCCAAGTAAATAATTTGCCCACTCCAGCTCCTCTCCCACAGGGGAATTGTAGAAAAAGGGCTGGCATTTATTTTTACATTAAACATAAAATATGCATTTACACGTAACATATTTGACATAAGATAAAACAAAAACAACAACATGAAATCCGACATACCTGATAAAAAAGGTAAAAGAAAGAAAGACCTCCAAGTAAATAATTTGCCCACTCCAGCTCCTACGACCAAATACAAACAGTGGGGAAGAGGGTTAGCTCAACCCACCACAGCTCCCAAGCTAGCAAGGAGTATATATTCATGCTAGCATTTATGGCGCCTAAAACACATTTATGATACACACATACTACACACTTATAACATCTTACAAAAACAGGCTTAATAATGACAATAACTGAACTAAATTCGCAATCATAAACATCAGGGTGGTTAAATATGAATTATGTGTGTTTTAAGGTGTTGGAAAGAAATGACACCCACGTCTCCCACAGGGGAATTGTAGAAAAAGGGGAGAGGCAAAAGGGGTACACTGTATTTATAGGGTTGCACCAAAGAAGAAGAAGAAAAGAATGAGGAGGGGCTCTAACTGATAATGAACACAACTACAGGCTTGGAGATCCTAAAAGTCAGGTATAAAAGGAGCAGTTTGGGGGTTTATAACACATTTTGTGTAATTATAACAATGTGATTTATGACCCTGTTACAAAAGCACTAATGACTGACCTGCTGCTGAAGCAGCCACACCTCTGTGTGACATCATGAACACCGGAAATTACACCTGTTTTCACCTGCCGCATCTGCAGAATGAGATTTAAATTCTTATGGCTGTTTTTAGCCTTGGTACTCTGAGGGGGCTAAACTCGCGGGAGCTCCTCATGTTTGAGTCTGCAGCAGGTGGGCTTTCTCACCGTCCTCCAATCACAGATCATTTCCACTCCTGAAACTGAAGCAGGCCGAGAAACGTCATCAAAGGTCAGACACCTGGACCTGGTTAGATCTGAGGCTCTGACCCAAACATCCAGACAGCTGATGGTGATGAAGATGTAGGCTTCACATCATCAATGTGTTAATCCTACCGAGTGCCTCCGCAGAGGCACAGCAACCAGACCGTTTTACTCACTCACCGCTCCGACGAACACCTGCACAAACAAACATCTGCACAAATAAACAAACATCTGCACAAACATCTGCACTCTCAGTGCTGCTGCTCCTGCTCGCAGATGTTCGGAGGAGGAGTGAACATGCTCCCTGTTCTTGCTTCATGAGTAACATCACATTTTTGGCACATTTTTCGTCGCAGTATTGGACGAAAACAAATCAAAGAACATTTAACGCTTTTATTTCAACGTTTTCACGCGTGCGCGGATGTTTAATTGACACTTCTCCTTTAAGAGAGCTTTTCCTTTAACACACCTGACCACACCTGAGCTGGACTTCCGGGTCTTTCACAAAGAGAAGAAACAACAACAAGTCGGCGGAAGAGAGCCGGGACCAGGATTAAAACCAGGATTAAAACCCGGCCCAGGTCTTCAGCGAACAGGTGGGTTTTTTCCTAGTGTGAATTTCCGCTCCGTTAGCATGTAGCCTGTTAGCTCGGAGCTCAGTCACAGTTTTTATCATATTTGATCACAAACGTCACGTCGCCATGTTAACTTGAGACTGACGTCATGCAATGGGCGGGACTACCGCTACCTGCAGCTTGTGTTTTATTTGTCACAATTTCAAGTTCAAAAAACTTCAGAGCATAAAAACAGAAATTTTTAAACACTCCCGCGCGCGCACACGCACGCATATAAACAGACAGTTGCGTCATATACAAAGCTGCGTGTAAGAGTCTGTATTGATTATTGATCATCAGATCAACACGAAACTTTCACACCTGAGCTCTGAGGGAGCCTCAGGAATGGAAACGACATTTTTTCGCCTGATCTGTTCCAGAGCAGGTTAGATTAACAGCATCAGTTACCATGGTGATTTACCTCAACAAGCAGTGAATCAGCTTCATAGTTACGTGAAGTTACCTGGGTCTTAGTGGCGATGTGGGCCCCCCTAAAGATCGGAGGGTTTGAGGGTCATCAGAGAGGATGAGTTTGTCTGGACCGAAGTCCTGCACTTCTAAAATAACAAGCATAAAGCAGAACAACAGGAGACTAAATCTGAGTAAGAACAACACAAAAGCACTCAGAGTTCATCCTGATATCAAAGCCAGAGAATAAAGATGAGTTTGATGTCAGGGCCTGATGTGAAGAAGACCCGATCCCCTCTGTGCTTTCATCTGGACCACAGTCATCCACTGTGCAAACTTCAGAAATCAGAGAGGGAACAAGAAACTAGAAAAGAATAGAATGGGCCTTTTATTTTTCAGACTCAACGAAACAAGGTTGTTTTCCGACCGCGGAGCACCCGGGTTTACCTCCATTCTTGCCGGTCAGCTCTTTTTTGCTTCCGAGGCCTCATCGGAGGAAGCAAGCAGGCTTTTTTGTGCTGCTTTGCCGGCTTCGCAGAGAACTGGATCTTCAGCTTTACTTTACTTTACTCTTGGGCTGCTGCCAGTAAAATATGCTTGAGACTTGTTGGAGCTGATTTAATCCCCACAACCCCCTGTGTTTACCATCCGGGTTGTCACCTGAAAGCATGGAAAGCCACGGCTCATCACAATAGGAACCCTGATTTACTGTGTGGCTTACTGCACTGTGCGGACTCTGTTCCAGGCTATTCTACACCTGTCCCGGTGGGTCTCAACATTAAAATTATGTTAATTAATGCCCGCTCAATTGCCAACAAGTCTTATATTTTAAATGACTTGTTCTGTGCAGAGACGCTTGATTTAATGTTTGTCTATGAGACCTGGCAGTGTGAGAATGAAGTCTCACATCTTTTAGAGCTATGTCCCACAGACTGTTCATTTCTCTGTGCGCCTCGGATATCTCGATGAGGAGGTGGAACAAGCTGTAATTTTTAAAAAGACATTTTCATACCAGTTGATTTCTTCGAGCTGTTACAATTCTTTCGAGATGGTTATGATAAAAATTGGAAGAGATCAGCCCATGTACGGTATCTTAATTTATTGTCCACCTGGGTCTGCTGCGTCTTTTCTGGCAGACTTGCTAGAACTTTTAACTTCCACCATTAAACTGGGCAAGGTCATCATTGTTGGAGACTTCAACATTCATGCAGAGGACTCATCAAATAGTACCACTAAGGAGTTCCTGAGCATCATGGACTCTTTTAATTTTGTTCAGCATGTATCAGGCCCTACTCACACTGCTGGGCACACTCTGGACTTGGTCTTCACTTATGGCGTTTCCCTTGACCACTTGAATTTAAATGACGTTGTCTTTAGCCACATAAGTCAGTCTCTTTTAATGTGTTTGTCAACTCAGAGTCTCTTCCCCAAGATTTTGTTAGGTGCAGGCCCTTTATTGATGACTCTGTTATTTCTAAATTTTCTTCCCTTTTTGATTTTAAAACTTCTTTTGACGATGTTGAGCTCCTTATTAACTCTTTTAATGAACACTGTCTTGCTATTGTCAATCAGGTTGCTCCTTTCAAAGCTAGGCATCGCTCTGTTAGTTCCCGCACACCCTGGTTAAATAATCAAACTTGTGGTCTTCGATGCTCCTGTCAAAAAACAGAGCGTCTCTGGAAGTCCACTGGTCTGGTTGTCCGCTGCTCTCGCCGGCTGGAGTGACCATTGAACCCCCCGGCTTGCTATCGAGCGGGTGGGTAACAGACGTCTCTGAAAACGTCGGCACACTTTTGCAAATGTACGATGTCTTGATAAACCAAGAAGATATTTGTAATTTACACAGCTACTTTCTTGCCTGAAAATATGTTTAGTTTATTTTGCAACCCAGAAAGATTAATAAGACTAATTTTAAAACTTAGTAGCGGCCGCCATTGTTGGCAGCTGAAATTTGGCTGGGCCGCGCTATGAATTCTGGGATATGGTGGGACACAAAGGACACACCCGACCCATCCTTCAAATTCGGGGAAATGAAGGACACATTTGTCGGCCGCATTGGGACAGCTTTCGTCGCCTGGCTGTGACGTAGTCGGCCTTCAAATGCGGCCTCCGGAGGATGCAGCCGACGTTTTGGGACACAGCTTACGTTTGGTTGACTCTGTGGAATCCTTTAACCCTGGAGAACCCATGGGGTCAGAGCCGACCCCATGGGTTCTCCAGGGTTAAAAAGCAGTTAAAAACTTTTTTGTTTAAACAGGCCTTCTGCTAATCAACAATTTTGAATTGTTTTGAATTTGCATTGTTTATATTGTCTATTTTATTACTTAATATTTTCTTTATTTTGACCTTTGTGTACAGTGCTTTGTGACTGCCTGTGTACGAAAAGCACTTAATAAATAAACCTTACTTATTATGGGCGCTCCCCGCCAACTGTGCCGGAGTTCAAATGTAAATAGTAAATACACGTTGGGAATAAATGACACACAAAAATAGGAAAGGCACACAGCGGAGAACAAAGAAAAGACTTGGACTGAATGTGTGAGTGTCCTGAGTGATGGGGGTCACACAGGCCATGGCTCAGATGGGTGGGTGGGGTGCATTTGCTAAATCAATCATGAAACTTAGGTGAAGGTAGCATTTTTTTAATGTTTGTGATTCAGAATTTCATGTTGAGAAGAATTCTACATGCTTTATTGTGATGGCAGTGAAAGTGTCGTCTGTTGGGTTCAAACATTGCATCAGATTTCAAAATGATCTTTCACACAGTCTATATAAATGCAGGAAGCCAGGAGGTGGAGAAGGAGGCCTGCATTATGCCTTAGTGATCAACCACATCACACCTGAAGT
This sequence comes from Simochromis diagramma, assembly GCF_900408965.1. NCBI lineage: Eukaryota > Metazoa > Chordata > Actinopteri > Cichliformes > Cichlidae > Simochromis > Simochromis diagramma. The sequence goes on from NW_024386860.1 coordinate 19,419,811, forward strand.
ACTCCAGTGTTTACTCCAGTGTTTCAGCACACACAGGTCGTGAGCTGTGTGTGGCACAGTTCCTTGTATCACCTGTTTACTGTTCACTTGGATTTACCTGACCCACTCTCTGTTCTCCGGCAGGTGCATTTGCTCACAAAACAGGACGCGCCATGATGGAGGACAGCGGAGGGAGGAAGACCAGAGAGGGTGAGGATGAGGAGACGGTGAGCTCAGTCGTGACCGAGGCGAGCACACTGCCGTGGTCTGCAGACAGACAGACGGGTGGACGGACAGGTAAAGCTGACAGGATGAGCGTGAGGTCAGGTGTGTTTCTTCCCGAGGCGTCGAGCTGCACAGAGAGCGAAAGAGAACTGAAGGCAGAGGTGGAGAGGAGGGGCGGCAGAGCGGGTTTAGACGAAGGAGCGGAGCTACGTGAGGATAAAACTAGGGTACACCTGTTGGAGGAGGAGCCCCGAGAGAACCTCCTGCCAGAGAAAGCTGCTCAGGTGTTCAGGCCTGCAGTGACTGCCCTCCACTCCCCCTCCTCACTCAGAGAGTCTGGGCTGCTCCGGGAAATGGAGTCCGAGAAGAGTCCCTTCCTGGGTCCCCAAGGAGTTCCCGAGAACTACAATCAACATTATTACCTGCACGAGGAACTGCGCTCCAATAAACGTAAGTACTAACTCAGAGACTATGTCAGAAAATCGCATCACCTTGCATCAGGAGGAAATGGTCAGGGGGTCGGGCACACCTGAACAGAACCACCTGAACCACCTTAAAATCTGTAGATTTTAGACGACGCTCAACTAAAACGACTGGAATGACTCGGATACTTATACATATTAGTGAAACCAGTCCCTGACAATCACAAAAATGCAAATGTTGAGGGTTTTTTTGGGGTTTTTTAAAAGTAAAGTAAGTAAAGTAAATTTGTATTTATATAGCACCAAGATAAAATCACAAAGTGCTTCACAGAAGCAGAAATGGACATGAAACCTCAAACAAACAAAATCAACCAAAAACAAGTTTAAACAGGTTTTTAACTGCTTTTTAAAAGACATGACTGAGTCCACAGATCTCAAAGTGAAAGAGTCGTTCCAGAGTCTGGGAGCCACTGATACAAACGCTCTGTCACCTTTTGTTTTTCACCTTGTATGCTGGACAACCAGCAAACCTGGTCACAAGACCTCAGGTATGGAGTGCCAGGACTGCCATAATGAATTAATTAAATACACCATTAAATAATTAATTAAATGTGGCAATAATTAATTAAAATTGGAATTAATTAATTAAATAAATAGTTATGACACATGTAATTAATTAATTATTGACACATTTAATTAATTATTTATGTATTTCACATTTTAATTAATTATTGACACATTTAATTAATTATTGACACATTTAATTAATTATTGACACATTTAATTAATTATTTAATGATATATTTATTTATTTCATTTTGGCAGTCCTGGCGCCTGGCTCTCATCATGAAATAATTTTATCTGTCAGCCTCACCCATCAAACTCAGGGGGCGGGGTTAACGCTGCCCATGCAGCTTCTCTAACATTTGATTGGTTGCCGTGCAAAGTAAGTCAAAACAGGTCGATCCTAGATAATCGATTGCTTGTGTAGACTTGGGGCAGCCAGGTATCCCAGAATGCAGATCAAATCACAGGCAGCAATGGTGGTGGTGTAGTTTTAAAATACCCCGTTTTTCTGTCACCAGCTACACTTTTAACAGTGTTTTAGCCGCGAATGTCGCGACGTATGTCTGGTCAGGTTGTCAACATAGAACATGTTTGCAAAAGTGCTCAGATGTTTTCAGAGATTTCACTAGCTCTGCTAACAATTAGCATGCAGAGTGCACCCAGGGGGTTACGTTAACCGGTTTGTTTACATATTCCACTCTCCGTGTTCCACATGTTGCATTCGCAGATTCTCATTTTCACCGAACGATCGTCTCTTTCCGCCTGGTCTTGTGTCTCTGTGCTTCTGTAACATAAAGAACGAGCTGACATTTTTCTCACGAAACCAGCGATCAGCTCAACAGACCCTCAGTTTACCTGCATGCATCCTCCTCCTCATCTGTCAGCTGTTTAACACCTGCTGCTAATTCAAGAAACACGCCTACGTTACCTGGTGATAGTCACAGTTTAACCGGGCAGCCGGTACTCGATATAAAGCAATGTCAGCGCATTTTTCTGCACAAGATAAGTAAATATAGTGTTTTCCCCGAGTGCAGAGCTGCTGGAGCTTGTTTCCTTACAGAGCACTTTATAGGCGAACAGCTTCATCAGCGGCTGATGTCCAATCACCGGCACACAGCTTTGAAACCTCAGCTGAGTTTTAGCTCTCAGTGGTTAAACGCTGGACTTCATTCACTCAGGTTCTGTCTGTCGGGTCACGTTTACTTCGCTGTTTTATTTACAACTGAGCAAATCGATTTGGCTGAGGTTAAAGTTACGTTTCATAACTGCATAGTTTCACAGACGTTTAATGGTTCACTGGCACATGTGTTAGACTGAACTATCATCTAAATATCATCTGTTTTTTAATAGTTATTCAACTGTATTCTAAGCACCAGCTGTCTGTTAGAATGTGATTTTTTTTCTCTCTCTGTTGGCAGAGGTATAAAACTGCGCAGGAAAATCTGACGTGCATGGCAAACTTCACCGACGATATTTAGGGAGGAATAAACACACATCAAACATAAATGAACCATTTGCCTGTCTCCATAATTGAGAGCATTTTCTCTTCTTATGTCCACACTCTTTTTTTTTTTTTTTTTTTTTTTTTTTTCTTTTTCGGTCATGTTATGTTTACCTGTCAAAGGCTTGTTACAAACTATGAAACACATCGTGCAGACTTCTGGATGTTAGAAGAAAACTAATACTGCTCATGAAGGAGACTAAAGGCAGGAAGGTGTCCTTTAAAACTAAACATGTTAATAGGACCTCCCTATTTATATCATAGTTTATGATATAGCACGTGTATTTCAGTAATAGCCTGCTGATTTCAGTGTGGTGAACAGTCGCACAGCTCACGTAGGCGTTATCTGTGAAACTCCTTAACTATAATTTATCCAAGTTAACTTCAGTTAACCATTCAGACAGTTCTTTTGCAATGAAAAACATAAACACCCATGCTGCCGGTAGGTTTCCTCAGTGCCAGCTGTTAACATTATAGCTGCTTATGCAGTAACCATGGTAACCACGGACTGAGCGGCTGGATCGACGGAGGTCAGACAACAATTTTACATGTATGATCTTAAAACAGGACACAGCCACTATACGTGCTGGCCTCATATCAAATGTGAAGGCAGACTGAGTCTATGTTTGACGTTTTTTATATCTAATCTTCCTCTCAAACATTTAAACAGCAGCGAGTCTGCAGCTGAGGGAATACAAACTCAAATTGTCGGAACAGGTTTGCTCGTTTCTTGGATTCATTTGGTGATTTATTAAATGTATAACTGTTATTCTAATCTGCTGCTGAGTCTCTTACACTTTTCTTTATGCTGTATATTTTCACGTCTCTGGAATAGTTGGCAGTTAGATAGTCAGCTGGGAAACTTTGTGTTAACTCATGGAGCTGAGGATATCGTGGATATGCTGACCTCGCTCCGTGGTGTACAGGGCCGTTTACCCTCATGATTAATATTCGCAATAAAAATATTAGCCGAACATCATGAAGTCTGTATGTGTTTCATAGTGTCGAACAACCTTTGTACAGTTAAAGCCAGCAGTTACTACATGACAGAAACACCAACGTTATCTCTTTTATGCGTTTATACACAGGTCACGCTGATTACTGAACAAAAACCCAAAGATCAGATGTTAAACAGATTTATTTGCTCTCTCTCCTCCTTAAACATGTTTTTAATGTTAGTTATAATTCAGAATTGGCGACTGAAACACGTAGGACACATAAGAACATCAGGAAATAAAACACCGATAAATATAACCTCAGTAAAAGAAGTCAGCGGGGGTTACTACAGCTGTGTACCGGGGCCTGCGCTTTGTCGGTGGGATTGCTTGCGAGGCGAGCGGGTCTATCCCACGCTTTGCCATGAGACTGGGCAGACATCTCCGACATCATCGAAGCACTTTTGCAAGGAGGCTGTATCTTGACAAACCGACCAGACACATGAAGATTAAACCACTACATTCTCGGCTAAAAAAATATTAAAACGGTATTTGGTGACACACAAACAGGGTTTTTCAAAGTTCAGTTCTGTTAGCTTCCACATGCCGGTTGTTGTGTGCTAGAAACAATGGCCACCAGCTCAAAGCAATGGTTTTGACTCGATCAGCGTTAACCCCGCCCCCTGAGTTTGATGGGTGAGGCTGACAGATAAAATTATTTCATGATGAGAGCCAGGCGCCAGGACTGCCAAAATGAAATAAATAAATATATCATTAAATAATTAATTAAATGTGTCAATAATTAATTAAAATGTGAAATACATAAATAATTAATTAAATGTGTCAATAATTAATTAATTACATGTGTCATAACTATTTATTTAATTAATTAATTCCAATTTTAATTAATTATTGCCACATTTAATTATTTAATGGTGTATTTAATTAATGCATTATGGCAGTCCTGGCACTCCATACTCAGGGACCTGCTGGGACGATAAGGAAGAAGAAGATCACAGATGTAAGTTGGAGCTGCACGGTGCAGGGCCCTATAAGTCATGATTATGATCTTAAAATGGACCCTGAACTTGACAGGGAGCCAGTGCAGTTGAATCAGCAGGGGCGTGACATGGGAGTATTTGGGATGCTTTGTCAGAAGCCTAGCAGCAGCATTTTGAACACCCTGCAGTCGTTCCAGGGAGGCATTACTTAAGCAAGTAAACAAGGAATTACAATAATCTAAGCGAGATGAAACAAAAGCATGAAGAATCATTTCCAATTCAGAGCGTGACACAATGGGACTCAGCTTAGCAATATTTCTTAAATGGTAAAAACAAGAGCGAACCAAAGATTTAACGTGTGTGTCCAGCGTCAGAGCTGGGTCAAATTTAACACCAAGGTTACTAATGGAGGGTTTAATATAAGCAGTGGCGTGTCCAGCGGGGTGGCCTGGGGGGGCACAGGCCACCCCCCCCAACCAGACTGGCCACCCCAGGTGCCACCCCGAAGCTAAAACAATAAAATTTAATGAAATATCAAACGTACGATTATGGTTTCACAGTGAAGCTCAGATATCCGAGGGTAAGTGAATGCAGCACCGGCTTCTGCATCATGTTAGCAAAGGTAGAAGAGCCAAGCACGAAAGACGGCACCGCAGAAAACATTTTTTCGGCGAAAAGTTAACAAGTTAACATAGCTGGACTAGCCATCGGACATTTGCACGGTGGGCTGATGACTTATTTATTTATTTTTTGTAACGGCATGAACAATGAGAGGTGGTGGATTGGCCAGATGCTGGCTGATGTGTAAAAATAACTCAGTTGTTTGGTGGTGGCTATGGCGGAGCTTCCACAGAGGCAACAGGTGGATGAGGGAAGGTGAGGCAGGAGGAGAGACCTGAGGTGGCCGCCGGTCCGAGTGTCAGGTGAACTGAACTTCAGGTAAGAAGTTATGACCTGCAGTCTATCTGGGTCAGATATAAACCAAGTTTAGGTGCAGTTTATTTTCGTTGTGCTGACTTTTTACAGTCAGTTACAATACCTCATACTGCGTGAGCTAGCATGACGAGTTTCTATACAGCTGTTCGGTTGCTATGATGTTACTGATAGTGAACTTTATTTTATTCATAAGGTTAGTTAGTAGAGTTGCCAACAGCTCCTTAAAAAATGGAATGGTCCCTCATTAAGAGAAAAATTTACGCGTTTCGTATTGAGCTGAGAAGAGACGCAGTTTGTCCCAAACTTTAGCTAGAATGGAAAAAGACACAAAGCTGGAGTTATTCTGTCTTTACAGCTGCCTCTTCTATTGCTACTTCAATCATGAAACTGATCAATGATCAGCTGATCGTCTCTCTTGTTTGTTTATCGCCCACTTTGCGCCAGAAACAGGAAACCAGCGGATGTCGCGGTAAACAACAGCAGCACTTTTAAGCTTGATCAGCTGTTGTTAGAATTTATTTAATATTACTTTCTAGTATCAGCTGATGTTTGCTGGAGCCACAGCTGTAAAGCTGCTGGTCATGATGTCGGTTTGGATATGTGGTGAGAGGGAAACATGAAGATGAAACCAGGAGATGTCCTTACTGAATCATCAGAGCTGAACAGGTGATGGAGAAACAGGTTTACCTTTTAGGTGACATGAATGAGTTGAAGGGAAGTTATGAACTGTTTCTGAGAGACAAATAACACCAGGATCCTTTTCTAAGTAGCTGACAGCTGGTAACTGTGCAGGGGCGGGTCTAGCAAAGTGTTGCCAGGGGGCCAGGTAGGGCATTAACAGGGAGAGGGGGGCACAAGGAAGTACTTTTCTTTTTTATTCTCAATTCAAATATTTAGCTTTTATTAAATAATTATCTGAATCTTGCGAACAAAGTTTTTATCTGACGTAAAATGTATAGAAATCATACATATGCCAAAAAGACAGTGTACATCACTGTCACAACAGCATTTGTTTTCAGTCAAAGTCTTTATAGCTTTAATACCTGGTGGGCTGGTCTGTAGTCAAAATGCCCGATTTTTTTGTCCCAGTCCAGCCCTGCAGGTTAATACTGGCAGTGTCACCATGCCAGCTGACTGTATTTCATCATCAGCCAGTGTTGTTCTTTATACATCAATATTACCAAAGTTTACCATAAGGCAGCATATAAAGTATTTACTTGCTTTCAGGTTTTATTCAAATGTTAGTCTTTTCATTTGTTTCCCCACTTTTTTCCTGTTTCAAAATCAAACACCAGTTTGTGAGAAGATTATCTTCTTTTTTTTTTTAACAGGCATTGGTTTTGCATTGGAATTGGCTAATTTGCCAATTGTATGTTAAAAATGTTCATATTTTAATATTCAAAAATGTTTTTGCCCAAAACATGTGCACTACATGTCAGTAAAAATACTATGCAAATATTGATGTCCTTGACTGCTGAATAAACACTGACTGATTGTATCTCTTGTACTTTATCAACGCAGTATCTAAAAACTTTGCACCGTAGTGGTTAAAATCTCATTCTAATAAGAGTTAAAAGCGCATTCGGTTATTAGGTTTATAGGGTTATTGAATTATGGTTAACGGTTGGTAGAATTGTTTTTAACATTATCTGCCAATTACATCTGCCACCCTTCTCCAAATCTGTGCCCCTACCTGGCCCCCCCAACAAAAATTTTCTAGACACGCCACTGAATATAAGAAGCAATAGGGCCTAGATTTTTAACCACTAGGGGAACAAATTTCTCAGGAGCAAAAACAATGACTTCAGTTTTACCAGCATTTCGTTAGTTGATAATTAGTTGATAATTATCAGCCAGCCGATCTCTAATGGAATCTAAGCAGGACTGCAAGATTTGGAGCTTAGAAACATCAGGTGGCCTAAAAGAGATATATAGCTGAATATCATTAGCATAACAATGATATGAAATATCAGAAAAAGAGCTACAAAGAGCCCCACAGGAGGATCAGAAAAAAAAGTTTTTAAAAATCAGAGGCTGAGGAAGAACTCCCCATTAAACAGGAAGTTGGCTAATGCGTGCTCTGGCATTATCTGCCACCATGGAAGCTGTGGAGAATTGCTTATGCCATCACTCATTTAACCAATCACGTCAGGTTTTGTGTCCTTTGGACAGGACAGCCATGCTAGTGCGTCCAAATCATATGACCATTTAAGATGACGTACCAGCAAGATGCAGTCTCACTGAGTCTCCGTTTGTGTTGACAGACCAAGTAAAGCTAGAGTTATGATAAATCATTCTCATTGTGCTTTTTCCTGAATACTGTCGTCAGGTGTAGCGTACAGAGCAGTGGTAAAACTGGATGTTCTAAGGAATGCACTTTCAAGCAAAAACGAACAAATACACCCTTTCCTATTGGTGGAAAAATGCACCACATCAACCAATCAAGAAATGATATGGCAACACGTGCCATTTGTTTGCTTACAAAGAGGGGGAAAGTGGGAATGATTTTGATGTTTAGCATGTTTGAAGTGTGTCTACGATGTTTGGCTTTTGTTCTTTTTTTGCGTGTCACAGCAGCGAGGTGACGGCTGAATGTCACTGACTGAAATCTCCATGTGGAAAACAGAAGTGATACACCTGAGGTTTTAGGCCTGTGATGAGCTCCTCTGCCTTTTGCTGGACAGAACTAGTTTTTGGAACAACACAAATAATTTGTGTGACATCTGATTGCTTTGTGCAAAAGAACGGCAGAGACTGTTAACAGTTGCACAGAACTTTTATTTTTTCATCACAAGTTCTGAAAATGATTTGTTGAACATGTTTCCTGCTCTGATTTTTCTTTTAAGGTTAGTTGTGTCACTACAGTATGTCAAAATGAAAACATGACTGTAAATTCAGACACGTGAAGTTGTGCGTAAAAGAATGATGCCAAACATGGTGAGGGAGTCGAAAACAGCAGGTTCTACCCTGGACTCCAGGGGGTTTAATTACCTGCCCCTGTTTATACACCTGTGCACCTCTGACTGCTGACTCTGCCTCCATTAATTCATTTTTCTCATCTGTGTCAGGAGGGCAGTGCTGTCTCAGTACGGATGTCCTGAAGATGGGCGTGTCTCTGATGGCCTCGGCGTTCTTCTTCCCTTTACTCGTCTGGGGTGGTTTTGTGTTTCTGCCATTTGACGCCCCGCTGCTGGATGGTGCCCCCCTCCGGCTCGTCTACACGCTGCGCTGCTCTGTGTTCGCTGCCACCCCCATCGTCCTTGGTGAGTCACACACCACCGAAAAAGAGATGCAGAATCTCACCTGTCTCACCTGTGTGCGTCTCACCTGTTCTTTAGGTTGGCTTGTTCTGGGCATCTCACGGCTAAGGTCAGGTGTGCTTCGTCCTCTGTTTGATGATGAGATAAAGGAGGCGGAGCTACAGGAAGTCACTGTCCACCAGCGCTTCATCTCTGACTCTGCCTCGCTGTTCCTGATTTACTTCCTGCAGCTGGTCGTTATGGCGATGTACCTTAGCCAGGAGCAGCTGAAGCTTGTGCCGCTCCTGACCATCCTCTTTGCTTTTGGAAGGTGAGGATCCATCCACGATGTGATCAGTCGATAACGACATTGATTGATGAATCTAATGGCGCTTCCGTGTCTACACAGGTTGGCGTACTGGGTCGCCGCGGCATTTGGCAGCAGCATTCGTGGATTTGGTTTTGGCATCTCCTTCCTGCCAAGTATCATCATGATGGGAGCAAACTTCTACTTCATCTTCACAATGGATGCGGCGAGTTCCATTTTCAGTGTTCCCCATGACGAAGCGCCGCCTCAACCTGCAGGCCGACAACGGTTCTGGGGATAAGACACAAGCAGTGATTGATGATTGTCATTATCGATTGAAAAGTAAAATCTGTCTTTATTTTGAGGTTTAAATGCTTTAAAATGACCAGGCGTAGCCCTGCCCAGCTGGTGTGCGCGGCTCTTGTTTTTTCCTTTATTAAAATGTTTCCTGTTCTCTGCAGCTTCCTGTTGATCTTTTTTTTTCTGTGTTTTATTTTCTACAATTGTTTTTATGATCAATAAATTAAAGAAAAGAGACTGTAATTTACAAATTTTCACAATAAAAGTTGGAAACTATCACATCGTTTCCTGTCTGCAGTGTTTCAGAATAATGTTGGTACAACAAACCTTTTTCTTTTTTCTTTTCAAAGGACATGACAAAAATATGTGATTTAGGGAATAAAATAAGAAACTGATTATTATTTATGTTACAATTAGATATTTAGATTTTAATTTATATTTATTTACAAAGGTTTGTTTTTGCACACTGCAGCCTGTCAGTGTTGATGATTAAGCATCTGCTGCTGTGAAGCTGATTTTTCTAGTTAAACTGGTCAAACTGTCATATGAAATCTGAGCACAGGAAGTACTCACACCCTGACTTCACAATAAAAGGATAATGTTTTTCATTTTGGATAAATAAGAATCTTAAATTTATCGTGAAGTATCAAGAGTCGATCATTTTTGTCCCTCTTTATCAGTATTTATAATTTGATAAGCAGAAATGACACAGGAGGATAAAGGGTTGAAATGTTTGTTGCTCTGAGGCATCGGAAACAGTATGCGTCATTATATATAAACACAGTTTCCAGTGACACAAACTAATGAGATCAATCGCAGTGATCAATAATCACGAGATCATTTACGGTTGACAGGAAGCAATTTTCTGTCTTCGCCATTCTATCTACAGGGAAGCTTTTATTTTGAAGGCTCAGGTGTGTGAGGCTTTTGCAGGTAGACTGCATTTTTTTTTTTTTTTTTATTGTCACGGACTGAAGGAGCTTCCGAGAGCAGCACTGCCATTTGTTCCTGCAAGATCGGCTCATTTACACCACATCCTGCCACTGAAAACGCCAAACAGAGTTTTCTTCATGGAGTCCGTACCTGTGAGGAGGCGGTCCTGCCTGCTGCGCTTCAGAGAGCGCTGTCCGTTCAGGAAGCTCTGCAGACGCACGTACGGTCAGTAATCTCTGTTTAAATAAAGCTCAGTGAAACTGCTTTTGCTTTTGTAATCAGCTTTCAATAAACTTTAACAATAGGTGTGTTTTAACGTCATTAACGTGTTTAACCCTGATGAGGTCATCAGAGGCTGCAGGGCTACTCTGGGGGAGAGGCAGGGCTCACCTGGACAGGTGAGAAGTGTGATATACTTCACCTGAGTAGAAACGCCATAACAGGTCTAAATTAACGCTGCTGACCTTCAAAACAGATTTGAACTTGATCAAAATAACTGTGTACACCTGCGTGACAACCACTGTCTTAGCTTTCAGTTCTGGTTTTAACTCCAGTTCTTCTTCTGGTCTATTTTCTTAGGTCCAGCCACAGTTGTGGTTCGGTTACAGTCCACTGTCAGAGGCCATAATTTGTAACCTCCACTAAAGCTGTTTCTGTGCTGTGATGAGCTCTTAAACCTGACTGAAACTCTTCAAATAAGCCACTCCTCTGCAGATGATCTGTTAGCTGTTTGACAACTACTGGCATTGCTAATGTAGCTTGCCATTGCCAGTGTGTGAATGTGTGTGTGAATGGGTGAATGACTGAATGTAGTGTAAAGCGCTTTGGGGTCCTTAGGGACTGAGTAAAGCGCTATACAAATGCAGGCCATTTACCATTTTACTCTTTCAAGAAAGTTTGATATGAAAGGAAGGTTGGAGATTGGCCTATAATTAGCTAAGACTGCTGGGTCTAGAGATGCTTTTTAAGTAAAGGTTTAACTACAGCCAGCTTGAAGGCCTGTGGTACATAGCCGATTATTAGAGACAGGTTGATCATATTTAAGATTGAAGCATTAATTAATGACAGGACTTCTTTGAGCAGTCTAAAAAGAGTTGTTACAAAGGGCATAAAGCACCTCGAGGTGACTCTTGTTGTGATTTGGCTGAATTGAACTGATTCCATTTCTATTTCCAGTCCTGATTTTGGTCAGAACAGAGAAAGAAATCAGTCTATCCCAGAGGTTGCTGACTCTTTATCTCCTCCTGTTTCCTGTGGAACAGACACATCAGCAGCAGATTCGTCTCCTATTGATCTACCTTGGAATGATGTCAGATTTCCCTCCACCAAGCAGCCAATGCTTCAGCCGTTCCCACCTTTGGCCAGGTGTCAGAGTGTCTCTCCTCCTGACCAATCAGACGCAGACACTCACATGGAGGAAGATTTGTGTGCCGCAGAGAGCCATCAGAACCACCAGAGTCACCAGAACCAGCAGCAGCACGCAGAGGGCAAAGCAGACAACCATATGGGTGAGGATTGCCTGTGCTTTTAGTTTGAACCTGCAGAAGCTGAACTGAGGAGTTCAAAACCAGATTTTTAGACCTTTGAAGGGAATCGGTTAGTTTGTCTTTTTCTCTTTATTATTTATATTTATGATTTCCTTGGAGACACATGCTAAGCTAAAGGAGCCCAGTTAGCTCATTTAGTGGATTAATTTTTTTCCAGTGACGCATGAATTTTACCCAGACCTCACTGATGTTAACATCACAAATGGACCATAATGTACACTGACTGAGTGGGAAGCCGTGACCGCAGAGGTAACTGCTTCACCCAGGAGCTCAAAGGCTTGCCACTAGTTGAAATCTCTCTGATTTTTGTTTTGTTGCTTCTTCCTGTTTCAGAGCTCGATGATGACGTAGACCCAGAAACCGGAGAGAGAGCACAGGGTTGACCCCACCCCCTTTCTGTCAGGAACTGCTGCACCGCCCACATCACCTACACCTGGGGGAAGAAAGAAGCCTGTTGCACGATCATGACCTAAAACACTGTCAGAATTCTAAAAATGTTTAAAGAGAATCTAGTTTAAAAATGGATTTAGACCAGTAACAGATATATTAGATGACAATAACAGGTAAAGTAACATTTCTATGAAGAAATATGTGAACCTCTTATGATGATTAATAAAGGTAAAATCAGAGTCAGGTGTTTTCAGTTGAGCTGTTTATATTAAATTCAATTCAGTTTTATTTATACAGGGAGTGCAGAATTATTAGGCAAATGAGTATTTTGTCCACATCATCCTCTTCATGCATGTTGTCTCACTCCAAGCTGTATAGGCTCGAAAGCCTACTGCCAATTAAGCATATTAGGTGATGTGCATCTCTGTAATGAGAAGGGGTGTGGTCTAATGACATCAACACCCTATATCAGGTGTGCATAATTATTAGGCAACTTCCTTTCCTTTGGCAAAATGGGTCAAAAGAAGGACTTGACAGGCTCAGAAAAGTCAAAAATAGTGAGATATCTTGCAGAGGGATACAGCAGTCTCAAAATTGCAAAGCTTCTGAAGCGTGATCATCAAACAATCAAGCGTTTCATTCAAAATAGTCAACAGGGTCGCAAGAAGCGTGTGAAAAAACCAAGGCGCAAAATAACTGCCCATGAACTGAGAAAAGTCAAGCATGCAGCTGCCAAGATGCCACTTGCCACCAGTTTGGCCATATTTCAGAGCTGCAACATCACTGGAGTGCCCAAAAGCACAAGGTGTGCAATACTCAGAGACATGGCCAAGGTAAGAAAGGTTGAAAGACGACCACCACTGAACAAGACGCACAAGCTGAAACGTCAAGACTGGGCCAAGAAATATCTCAAGACTGGTTTTTCTAAGGTTTTATGGACTGATGACATGAGAGTGAGTCTTGATGGGCCAGATGGATGGGCCCGTGGCTGGATTGGTAAAGGGCAGAGAGCTCCAGTCCCACTCAGACGCCAGCAAGGTGGAGGTGGAGTACTGGTTTGGGCTGGTATCATCAAAGATGAGCTTGTGGGGCCTTTTCGGGTTGAGGATGGAGTCAAGCTCAACTCCCAGTCCTACTGCCAGTTTCTGGAAGACACCTTCTTCAAGCAGTGGTACAGGAAGAAGTCTGCATCCTTCAAGAAAAACATGATTTTCATGCAGGACAATGCTCCATCACACGCGTCCAAGTACTCCACAGCGTGGCTGGCAAGAAAGGGTATAAAAGAAGAAAAACTAATGACATGGCCTCCTTGTTCACCTGATCTGAACCCCATTGAGAACCTGTGGTCCATCATCAAATGTGAGATTTACAAGGAGGGAAAACAGTACACCTCTCTGAACAGTGTCTGGGAGGCTGTGGTCGCTGCTGCACGCAATGTTGATGGTGAACACATCAAAACACTGACAGAATCCATGGATGGCAGGCTTTTGAGTGTCCTTGCAAAGAAAAGTGGCTATATTGGTCGCTGATTTGTTTTTGTTTTGTTTTTGAATGTCAGAAATGTATATTTGTGAATGTGGAGATGTTATATTGGTTTCACTGGTAAAAATAAATAATTGAAATGGGTATATATTTGTTTTTTGTTAAGTTGCCTAATAATTATGCACAGTAATAGTCACCTGCACACACAGATATCCCCCTAAAATAGCTAAAACTAAAAACAAACTAAAAACTACTTCCAAAAACATTCAGCTTTGATATTAATGAGTTTTTTGGGTTCATTGAGAACATGGTTGTTGTTCAATAATAAAATTATTCCTCAAAAATACAACTTGCCTAATAATTCTGCACTCCCTGTATAGCGCCAAATCACAACAGCAATAGCCTCAAGGCGCTTTAAGGTGCTTTATATTGTACAGTATTTAAAGAACTATCTGAGTCTGATTTCCACAACATGTTGTGACTCATGACCAGATGAGAAGTGAGGATTTCAGAAAGAGACTTGTTGGTGGTCATTGGGCTGTAAGGGTTCCCAGAAGCTTCCCTACTTTTATATTTTTCATTTGTTGCATCAATCAGCATGCACTTTGTCACTCAGAGAGTAAAAGTCCTGAATTAGCAGCTAAGAACCAAAAACAGGTTCCAAGAACTTTGGCAGTTTGTACTTCCTGCAGAGTGGAGTGACCACAACTACGAAAATGTTCCCGCAGTCCAAAAGCATCTATGGTGGTGTCATGGTTTGGGACTGCTTCAGTGCATACAGACCAGAACAGCTCACCATCACTGATGGAATGATGGATTTTGACTGAGAAGCAGGACATCTGCCTGTGGATTGAATCGTGCAGCAGAGACAACAACCCTCAGCTCACAAGGAGAACATTAAAGAAACGTTCATGTGAGGAGATGTGAAGCTCAGAGTCCTTGGGGCTATTGGCCACAGCAGAACCTGGAAGCAAAGGTTCAAATACTTGATGTGATACTGGACCAGTTGCCTCAAGATGCTTTGTATTGTAAGTTAGACCATACAATAATTTAACAGTGATAACCCCAACAACCATATGACCCCCTATGAGCAAACACTTTGACGACAGTGGGAAAGAAAAACTCCCTTTTAACAGGAAGAAACCTCCGGCAGAACCAGGATCAGGGAGGGGCGGGGCCATTGATTGGTTGGGGTGCGAGAAGGAAGACAGGATAAAGAAATGCTGTGGAAGAGAGACAGAGGTTAATAACAGATATAATTCAATACAGAAAGGTCTGTTAACACATAGTGAGTGAGAAAGGTGACTGGAAAGGAAAAACTCAATGCATTATGGGAATCCCCGGCAGCCTACATCTATTGCAGCATAACTAAGGGAGGATTCAGGGTCACCTGGTCCAGCCCTAACTATATGCTTTAGCAAAAAGGAAAGTTTGAAGCCTAATCTTGAAAGTAGAGATAGTGTCTGTCTCCTGAATCCAAACTGGAAGCTGGTTCCACAGAAGAGGGGCCTGAAAACTGAAGGCTCTGCCTCCCATTCTACTTTTAAATACTCTAGGAACAACAAGTAGGCCTGCAGAGCAAGAGTGAAGTGCTCTAATGGGGTGATATGGTACTTTACGGTCATTAGGGAGCGTTCACCCCATGATCAGAAGGTTGAGGGTTCAAATCCACCGAAGGCTACCTGCGGTATCCCTGAGCAAGGTACCGTTCCTACACATTGCTTCCTGGGTGCTGGATTGGCTGCACACTGCTTCACTGAGTGAATCGGTTAAGATAAGATAAGATAAGATAAGATAACCTTTATTAGTCCCACACGTGGGAAATTTGTTTTGTCACAGCAGGAAGTGGACAGTGCAAAAGTTATGAGGCAAAAATTAGAATACAATAAGAATAAATACAGTACACAACTGTACAGAATAGAATAAAATACTATATACAGTAGAATAAAATAAAATAAATATACAATAAGATAAAAATAGAATACAAATACAAATACTATATACAACTGAGTAAAAATACAACGATGACAGAAAGGATTATTGCACTTAGTATTATTGTATATGTATGGATGTGTGTGCTTGATCAGTTAAAGTCTTTATTATGGAGTCTGACAGCAGTGGGGAGGAAAGACCTGCGAAATCTCTCCGTCCCACACCGTGGGTGCCGCAGTCTCCCACTGAAGGAGCTGCTCAGTGCTGTCACAGTCTGCTGCATGGGGTGGGAGATGTTGTCCAACAGGGATGACAGCTTAGCCGCCGTTCTCCTGTCACTCACCACCTCCACTGGGTCCAGAGGGCATCCTAGAACAGAGCTGGCCCTTCGGATCACCCTGTTCAGTCTCTTCCTGTCCCCAGCAGAGATGCTGCCGCCCCAGCAGACCACGCCATAAAAGATAGCAGAAGCCACAACAGAGTCATAGAAGGTCTTCAGGAGTGGGCCCTCCACTCCAAACGACCTGAGTCTCCGCAGCAGGTACAGCCTGCTCTGCCCTTTCCTGTAGAGGGCGTCTGAGTTATGAGTCCAGTCCAGTCTATTGTTCAGATGAACACCAAGGTACCTGTAGCTGTCCACAGCCTCTATGTCCATACCTTGGATGTTCAGTGGTTGCAGTGGAGAATGCTTGTGCCTGCGGAAGTCTACCACCAGTTCCTTGGTTTTACTGGCGTTGATCTGGAGGTAGTTCAGCTGGCACCAGTCCACAAAGTCTTGGGTCAGTCCTCTGTACTCCTTGTCGTCCCCATCAGTGATGAGGCCGACTATTGCAGAGTCATCAGAGAACTTCTGCAGGAAGCACTGGGTGGAATTGTGGGAGAAGTCTGCAGTGTAGATGGTGAAGAGGAACGGAGCCAGAACCGTTCCCTGTGGGGCCCCCGTACTGCAGACGACCCTGTCCGACACACAGCCCTGAGTCCTCACATACTGTGGTCGGTCGGTGAGGTAGTCCAGGATCCAGGTAGTGAGGTGATGGTCCACTCCAGAGTTCACCAGCTTGTCCTTTAGAACCGTGGGAAGAATGGTGTTGAAGGCACTGGAGAAATCAAAGAACATGATTCTCACAGTGCTCCCAGCGGTCTCCAGGTGAGCGAGGGAACGATGTAGGAGGTGAATGACGGCATCATCCGCTCCAATGCCAGGCTGGTAGGCAAACTGAAGTGGGTCCAGTGATGAGCTTATTAGGCGCCGAAGCTGAGCCAGGACCAACCGCTCCAGGGTCTTCATCAGGTGGGATGTCAGAGCCACCGGCCTGTAGCTGTTGAGGTCCTTGGGGCGTGAAGTCTTTGGCACTGGTACAACACAGGAGGTTTTCCAGAGCTGTGGGACTCTTCCCAACCTCAGGCTCAGGTTGAAGAGGTGCTCCATCACCCCACACAGTTGGTCCGCACAGGACCTGACGACCCTCGAGCTGATGCCATCTGGACCCGCTGCCTTCTTGCCGTTAATCCTCCTCAGTTCCCTCCTAACCTGGGTGGTTGAGAGAGACAGGCTGGAGCCTTGTGTTGAGTGTGTATTGGATGCTGCAGTTGGGGGTGGGGGGGAGTGAGCAGGGTGAATAGAGGAGGTGTGAAGTGTCTGAGGTGGAACAGCAGCAGTGGGGGTGGGTGAGTCTGCAGCCGATGTTGCAGACTGCCTCATGGCTGAATCAAATCTGTTGAAGAAATGATTCAGTTCATTTGCCCACCTCACATCCCTCCCAGGCAGAGAGTTCTGCTGTTTGTGGCCCGAGATGGTTCTGAGGCCTCTCCAGACTTCACCAACGTTGTTTTGTTGAAGCTGGTTCTCCATCTTCTGCCTGTAGCTCTCCTTCCCATTCCTTATCAGTCCCCTCAGCTCTCTCTGCACCCTTTTCAACTCCTCTTTGTCTCTGGATTTGAAGGCCCTCCTCTTCTGCTTGAGGACGGTTTTAATTTCTGGGGTAATCCAAGGTTTGTTGTTGGAGAAACACCGTACAGTCCTGGTAGGTACAGTGTTATCCACACAGAAGTTTATATAGTCAGTAATGCATGTAGTAAGGCTGTCGATGTCCTCTCCGTGGCCATCACAAATCACCTCCCACACAGTCGACTCAAAACAATCCTTAAGAGCCTCCTCGCTCTCCTCTGACCATCTCTGTACTGTGCGGGTGGCTGGTGGCTCCCTGCGCACTAAGGGCTCATACACAGGGACAAGGTGCACCAGGTTGTGATCAGATCTGCCCAGGGGAGGGAGAGGTGATGAACTGTATGCCTCTTCTGCATTGGCATACAGTAAGTCCAGTGTTTTATTGACTCTGGTTGGGCAGGTCACATACTGGGTGAAGGTGGGCAGTGTGGAGTCCAGTGAGGCATGATTGAAGTCCCCTGATATTATGAGAAGGGCTCTCGGTGATTGTGTTTGCAGTCTGCTGACCACAGAGTGGAGAGAGTCACAGGCTGCATCCGCGTTGGCCGAGGGGGGGACATACGCTGTTATCGCGATAACATGCGAGAACTCCCGGGGCAGGTAGTACGGACGCATGCTAACGGCTAACAGCTCAATGTCTCTGCTGCAGAGTTGCTCTTTTACAGTGATGTGCCCAGGGTTACACCATCTGTCGTTCACAAAAACTGCCAGTCCCCCTCCTTTCCTCTTACCGCTGTCTCTGGTCCTGTCCGCTCGCAGCAGCTGGAATCCCGGTAGTGTCACGCTTGTGTCCGGAGTTAGCGATGTTAGCCACGACTCCGTTAGCATCATGATGCTACATTGCCGGTACTCCCTCTGTGACCAGGTTAGCGACATGAGTTCATCCATCTTATTGGGCAAAGATCTTACGTTTCCAATAATTACAGAAGGAAGAGATGGTCGATAACGTCTCCTTCTCGGGCGACGGCGCTCCTTCCCAGCACGACACCCCCGTCTTTTCCTCCTCAGCTCGCTGGGAATATCGGGTCTGTCCGCCGGCAGTACCGCTGCAGGACGTAGTGCTAACAGCTGATCCTTACTGTAAACAAAGGATCTCTGCTCTGGGTCCCCAGACACGGGTGAAAAAAGTAGAAATAAACTGAGAAAAACGACCAGGACTAGCACAAAGCGGTAGAACATGGTTGCAGAGTCTAATTACTAATACGTTAGTTATAAAAAAAATTACGAGAAAAAAGATAAGAAAGAAAGAAACTCAGAATGAGCAGAGCTGCTGTAACAGGCTGCCGCACACGGGGGGCGCCGGAAGAGGAAAACAAATGCAGAGAGTAATTTCCCTACAGGGAAAATCCAGTTTTGAGATCCTTCCCAGACACCTTAACGCCCACTCACATCTAGGTTTCACAATGAGCTCACCCGAAACCCTGGCTGATTGTGACCCACACCCGTTTTCACACCTTGGGTTGTGTGATTAGGTAGAGGTTTATTAGGGGGTCCATTGTCCCTCTTGGCGGATTACTCCCACAGGGCTTAAATCTGGGACTCTCCACTACTTGACCCTTAGAACTGAAAAAGCTTGTTGGATGAGAGGTGAAACGTCTTAAAGCAACTTAAAGAAGTCCAGACGCTTTTCTTTCCAAGCTCCTTAGACTACGATAACCTGGATGACTGAGAACCTTCACAGACATACAGGGGAAAGTATACCAAAAAAAAGATAAGATGGGGCCTGATTGAATCAGTTATGATTAGTATCATCAGTAAATAAAGTAGCAGGTCTGACTGGATTCTCTTTAAATGCTTTTAGGGCTTGTTTAGGTTTAGGAAGGTTTAGGTCGTACTACAGAAAGAGAGAAAATGTTAAAGGCTTTAATCTTTTTACTGCAACAGAAACACCTCCATTAATTGTTTGTCTGTTTTACAAAGAACCTGAATCAGGTTTTGTTTTGTGTACAAGAAGTGTCACTCATCTGCTGCAGGTAAAGCCGCACTCAGACATCAGTATAAAAGCTTCTGCTGTCCCCTGTGACAGAGTATTGGCACCAGGGCATGGCATTCAAAAGGAAAGCTTTTGTGTAAGAAGCACATGAATGCAGTCCAGGCAAGAAACTTGCAACATGTCAGAGGACGATGTGACCTTTGACCTGCTGACAATAAATTTTTTCCCACAAAGTTCTGACTTTCCCATAAAAAATTTCCCATAAAAAGTTCTGACTTTCCCATCCCATAACATCTTTCCTCAGAATGTGACCGAGCTTTTGATTTTTCTAAGATTATTTAACTTCCAGTTTGAAAACATGAAGTTCCCGGTGGCTGATTTCTGGTCAATAAAATGATCGATTTATCTGATTTTAACATTTTGTGAGGTGATAAAATAAAAAGGTAATTTCTGTGGTGCAGATTTAATAATTTCCTTAGGGATCAGCATACTTTTTTAGTGTGCTGATCCCTAAGGAAATCTTACTTTTTTAGTATGGTGATTCTGCTTGATGAATCCTAACTCGTTTAAACTTTTGTCCTTAGGTCTGATTCTAATGTACGGTCATCTTATTGATTACTGAACTATTGATGACAATGTGATGGCTCTATAAAACTGAATGTTTGGGGTTTTTCCTCTGCTTTTGTGTGAACAATAAAGTTATTCAATACCGGTTATTTTGTGTTGTATCCCATCCATCTGTTTTCTTCCACTTTTCCAGGTCGCAGGTCGTTGGTCGGGCAAACAGCCTAAGGAGATAAATCAAGGGTTAGGGTTAAGCTCCTTTTTGCTCGACATCACCAACAAAGCCAGATTAGGCAGCAAAGTAACCAGACTAATATTAACATTAGTGTAACTGGTCCAGATGTTTGACTGTAAAAGTGATATGCACCGGAGTTTTGTATCCTCCACGCAGCATTCCCAGCCTGTGTCCATATTTCAGATTGTTCTGTTTGTGGATAAATTGGTACCATTAATTATTGATTAAGTCTTAATCTCTCTGTAACGTTAACGTCAATCTTTGATCGGTGTGCATCACAAAGTACAGCTTTAAAAGCCATCTGGTCCTTCAAGTTATTGTGTCCCCACAAACATTTTTTTTCTGTTTCTGTTGTTTTGTAGCACGTTTATATCTGCTGGTGTTTTCTTAGATCACACCTACAGGTGTTAATGTTTACATGTTCACTTATCCTTATTAGGATAATCAGGATAAGAGAATGAACGTGGACTCTGCTGTTCTAAGTTGAACAGCAGAGTGCAGCTCACACCTGTACTTCCTGATGAAAGGCTCAGCGGCTTTATTCAGAGGAGTTTGGGATCAATCACACATGAACTCCGGTGTAACATCTTCCACTTAGTTTGGCACTTTTGCAGTAAAATATTTTCTACAATAATCCGTTTGATGTGTCAGCAACACCAGAGAACATGAAATCATGGAAAACTTCTTTATTGACTTAAAAAACAAAAAGACAACATAATATTAAATCTTCTGAACGGTAATATTTACAGATTTTTTATGGACAGTAAACACATCAGTGTTTGCTTTCTTTTATTTTTAATAAAAGACGCGTTGCTTTTTCATTGGATAAGATCTTCTGACTGGTTAATATCAGTCTTCCGTTTCATTGGCTGCTTCTGTCTCAATGGGCGGGGCTTCATCCTCTGAGCTGGTCTGACGTGCTGCTGTCCGAAACAAATGCATCAAATCCCGAAACCTGCGGGACACCTGAAGACACGACAAGAAGTTAATAAAGTGAGCAGTTGACAAACCGACCAATCATGCTGGAAGAACACTGAACAGCCAATCACCTCGCTGGGAGTCTTGTTGCCGAGCAGGCTGGAAATGGCCTGAAATGTGTTCTGATTGGCTCCTTCTTGCTGACATGTCTTCAAGATGACCCGGTCTGCTTCTCTGAAAAATAAACAAACAGTCAGGCCTTCCATAGGTGCCTCCTAACTCCTTTTCCTAATCACCTTTCCTTCGTCGAGGTGAAAGAAAGTACCTTGTCCACAGGATCACTTTCTCCCCGCTCGCAGTCAGAGAAATGTTTTTGGCACAGACAGGGAGGTCAGGAGGAAGAGGAGCTAACCGAGGAGGAGTGCAGAAGGCTGCAGACGTGGAGGAAGCTGTAGTGGAGGGCGGAGCTACAGAGGAGGAAGTAGAGATCGTGGAGGTGCAGGTAGAGGTGATGGAGAGGGTCACAGGTGGCGGTTGCAGTGTCTCCTCTCTCCTGCTCCTCTTTGCTGCTGGGCTCTGTTCCTTTTTCCTCTCCTCCTCTTCTTCCTCGCCCTCCTCTTCCTCTTCCTCCTCTTTTGTATCAGCCAGTGGAAACGAGCCTTCCCATGATGCATCACACCGATCTGTCAACACAAACAATAAAGTTATTTAAAGCAAACACACACCTGTCTGCTAAAGGACCAACAGAGGATCGTGTGACATACCTGGCAGGGGACTGTCGTCGCCCCCCTTCAGGTCCAGGTCTTTGTTAGCTGGTTCATCATGGGTAGCACTTATCTGAGAGTAGAGTGGGTCCAGACTCTTCATGGCCCTGGACACGCCCCCTGAGGTCTAGAGGAGAGATGAACAGGTAATTCAGGTGTAATTCTTTCTACGCGTTTCACCCCTGGTGAAACATACAGACATACCTTATTGCCATGGCAGCGGGTGCATCCTTTCCTCTTGTGTTTCTGGATCTTTGAATCACGACAAGGGCAGGCCCAGTCTTTATCGGACCAATCACAGCCCTGCAAAGAATAGTGTAAATCTGTCCAATCACAGGGTTGAAAACAGTAACAATGTAAATCTGACCAATCACAGGGCTGAAAACACAGCTGCTCATTGTGACAGGACGTCAGCAGAAATAAGCAAACAATCCTGGATCCCGACTTCCAAAAGATCTGGAGTCATAACGGATCCAGATTTCCAAAAAAAACAGACGTGGAATCTGACTTTGGAACGCTGTGGATTGTGTTTTTCTACAAACGACCTGGAGTACAGCTCTCCCCTAAAAGATTGATAAAAAGGAGCAAAGACAGGAAATAATCTGACCCCCTTCAGACCTTGTAGTTTCTGTGAGAGTCCATCTTCCTTCTCTGACGCCGGTTTGTCATTGGTTGGATCTTATGTCCCTCCTCTTCCTCTTCTAGTTCTGGCAACGTCACCTCCTCAAACCCGCCACTGGCCCCGCCTCCTGAATTTTGGCTGACGCCCTCTCCACCTTCCAACCCGCCGCCTCCATCTTCTGGCCAATGGGTTTCTTCAAACTGTCCAGGATGCGCTGGAGGTGGGCGGAGCTTGTCAAAAAACACCCAGAATTCAGCTTGTAAATGGGTGTGGCCTTTGAGCAGCATAGACATCTGAGCTTTGAGCTGAAAACATGAAACAGCTGAGATTAGCACAGGTTAGTTCCACCTGTCTGGTTAATCTGGTTCAAAGACCTCGTACCTCGTGGACGCTGGTGGGAGTGAGGTCCTGGCCTATCTGCAGAGCTTTGATGATCTTCTGGTAATGCGACGGATTGTCTCCAAAGCTGATCTCCAGCTGTCGAAGGAAACGGCGGCTGCGCTCAAACGCCTGCTGCTCGTCGAACTGCAGAAGCATGAAGAGTGAAAACACCGTTAAATTCTTGTGACCTGCGAATGGACGGAGGCATGACGTGAACTCGTTGTTACTAAGCTAAAAAGCTGCAGTGATACGGATACTTGCACGGAGCACATGAAATGAGGCACGGGGACGTTTGTTTATTCAAACTGCGCCACTCAAGTTCTGCAGCACACCGCTGACATGCAGTTTTTTTTACTTCCTGTTTAAGAATCCATAGTGCTTTGTTCTAATGCTGGAACGCCATCTGTAACTGCACGATGGCAGACTGAGTGCGTGCACTCATGCCCCAGCTCGCCCGAACAGATGGGCGCAGTCCAAACGTGCTCGAGCATGGCGGCCTGTACAGAGGAAGCAGTTGCGTCAGCCTCTACAGACATTCACTGTCCTGCTGGCAGCTACGGCAACTCTTAAGGTGGAATGCTTTGCTGTATGAGCTAAATCAATCAGTACACCTTAAAAAAAGAAAACGATCGATGATTCTTGTCTAAGGAGCTTTGAAAGAAAAGCGTCTGGACTTCTTTAAGTTGCTTGAAGACATTTCACCTCTCATCCGAGAAGCTTCTTCAGTTCTAAGAGTCAAATGTGGAGAGTCCCAGATTTAAGCCCTGTGATCAATGATTCTCTAAAGAAAATCTGCCCTTTGTGAACATGGAGATAAAAGGAGTGTCATCCTTCAGCTGTTCTCTCCTCTCATTAGGAAACTCTTCAGCCTCCTAACAGGTTCTCACATGAGGGGCTCTGTGATTGGCTGAGGCTGACTTTAACTTTAGTCGGAGCTTTAGGGATTAGAGATTTGTAAAAACACATTTTGAATTCATCACTTGGAGCCTTTATGAGGAAACTTAATGAACATGTAGTTGATGCTGAAATGCAATTGTGTGGGTTGCCATGACAACACCAGAAGCCAGCGCCTGAGATCGTTATATTGTTTTGCTTTATTTAGTATTCATGTTTGTGTACACTTACAGTGGAAAAGGATCATCTTTGAGTCCAGTGATACATTTTTTCTTACAAAAGAAAGTTTCTGTGAACATGATTGTGGAGTAGTCACCTCCTCCGGAGTCACAGGAACAACAAGTTGTGAGCGGCAGAGACAAGACGGACTTTTAGGGCTCTTCAACTTTTCTACTGCTGGTTTACAAAGCGTACACGGTAAAATTATGCTTGTTAAATTGTTAAGCACTTGTGCACTTTGTTAAAAGACATAAGTGTCTGAAACAGATGTTGTATGTGCCAATGGTATTATTTTACTTGCTTCTAGTTTTCATGGTGCTCCATGATTGTGAGAGGAAATAAAAAAGGAATTGTGGACATCAGTACGAAGCGTGGATTTTTTTTTTTTTTTTTTTTTTACCAGAGTTGATACAGAACACCTTGGGCTGTCATCAACAGGAAAACCAGCGAGTTTAACTCCAATGATAAAAACCACACGAGCTGCTCACCAGTCCACACAGCAGCGCCTGGTCAGGATGCAGAAAAGCGGCGAAGTCTTGGAGGAGGTCTGTCCGGTTTCCCAGGATGCAGCGCAGTTTCCTGAACAGCTGCATCACTTCCTGTCCATCTCCCACCTGCTCAAACTCACTCAGCAGAGACACAAACTCCTCCACCTGCTCAGGTACATCATGCAGTGCCTCACGCACCTGTCGACACACAGGAGGAACATCATGAGCCCACATGTTCTAAGGAGAGATGGTGATTACTGTTACCATAAAAACAAACAAAGTGAAGACCGGCCCCCTCGTACAGACTGTACGAACTCGAACGAGCGCCACGCCACGCCACACCTGTAAAATCAGATGTCACTTCTTTTTTTTTACGCCATCCAAGCGATTAAAGGAAACACCAACTCCACCACCATCTTATTCCACAGTTTTTCTAATTTTTCTATGTAACTTTGCACTGTCCACTTTCTGCTGTAACAAAAAAATTTCCTACGTGTGGGACTAATAAAGGTTATCTTATCTTACTTTTACTGCCCTCCAGTGTCCGTGTGGCGGCACTACATTCCACTTACATTGCCCCATCAATCTTTCCCTCTCATTCACCCCAAGACGTCGTGCTGCTGTGGTCACTCCTCCTAGCTCCTAACACACAGAACAACGAAAGCTAGACACAGATCCCGGGAGACGCGATGCGGGAGTCATTAACGATGCTGTTGTTTATGATCCTCAGAGATTACAATGCTAACAATAATCCATGCAAACACGAACCAAAGAGCCCGAAGGGAAGACCGGACACGTTGCACCGTTTATGTGCCGAAGCAAAAGCAGCTGAACATCAATGACGTTCTCATCCAGGTGATGATTCACAGGTGAAACCACAAACATGACCACGAGCACAGCGTGTGGTAAATTGACTGATTCTTATATAGCGCTTTTCTACTCTCCTGGAGTACTCAAAGCGCTCTATACAACACATTCACATTCTGATAGGCACTGACTCTAAACTGAGTGCTTTTCTAACGACATTCACACTCCGACAGATGCATCGGAGAACATCAATATCTTGCACAAGGATATCTGGCATGCAGACTGGAGGAGCCAGCGATCCACCAACGTTCCAATCAGTAGTTGACCTGCTCTACCTCCCACATGGTGGAGGGGTGGGTGGAGACCTATCAAGTGATCATTCACTAAAATCTGACCAATCCTGCTGGAGGAGTAGCCACGAACGTTTTCTCATTTATCACAAGAAACGCAGGAAACTGAAAGGAGGTTCGGAGGCGATGATGTCAGCGTCTGGAGAGACCACGTGTGCAAAGACGGGAGCTCAGCAAACAGCGGGACAATTTAACGTCCATTGCTCACCCTGCTGAGGTAACTCTGTGCGAACGCCATGTCTTTGCTCTCTCTGTGCGGGTCGTTGTCCAGGATGTTTTCGTCATACAGCAGCAGCAGTTTGGCGCCATCTTTGCTGTGGCGCTCCTGACGGCTCCTCCTGAGGCCACGATGAGGTTGGCTTCGGCCTGCAGAGATGACAGAAAATAAGAAACAGGAAGTATTCGGTCACAGATGGTGAGTGTTTTAAACGGTGTTCAGACGCAGACCCACCTCGTCCTCGTCCGGGACATCGCCCCCCTACTCCTCCAGGCGTCCGCTCTCTGGACGGCGTCTCCTCGTCTAAACCCGCTTTTTTGCTCCGCCCCTCCCCTGAGTCCTCTCCTTTTGGCCCCTCCTCCTCTTCCTCTTCCTCCTCCTGCGACCCAGGAGAGGTGGGAGAGTGCTCCTCCTCTGAGTCGCCATCTGTACAGAGCCGCTGCTCCGCCGCAAGCCACGTCAGCTGCTTCATTGTCTCCTAAAGGTCAAAGGTCAGAGATTATCCAAACCCTCGGCACCTCATCAGCATAACTTTTCTTTTCAGCCGTGCTTTTAATATTTTTAAACAAATCCAAACGCCCCCTCGTGAAAACAGATTTCACTGCCGAGAGTTACCAATATCTAAATCAGTGAATACCAATCATTCACAAACGTCTCCCTGAAGACGTCTGTCCTTCAGTTTGTTTTGGTTTACTTTAAAGACCAAACTGGTCTTCATTAACGTTCATGTTTCTTCAGACTGTGTCCTCTGGATTCAAACCCAGCCAAGGGTTTGGTGATGTTTTTCTCAGAAACACTGTTCTCAAACCCCCTGAGCATCATCCTACTCTTACTTAAACTTGATCATGCTGCTGTAACCAGTGATGGTTATAATGGCGTTACAAGTAACGGCGTTGCTAACGGCGTTACTTTTTTCAGTGATGAGTAATCTAACTAATTACTATCCCTATCGTTACAACGCCGTTACAGTTACTAACAAGAAAATGCGGCGCAGTCCGTTACTATTTGTCAACAAACAGACGGTTGAAGCTGTGTTCAGCTTACCGCATCTTATATCAGCTGCACGGAAGTAGCTGTAAGTAATCTGGACGCTACAGCTTTAAGCAGCTGCGCGCTCCCGCGGACGGTGATCACTTTCTGCCCGACGATCACTTTCTGGCACAACACCTGGAGCTCAGGGGGCAAAACAATCGCATGAGTGCTGCTGTTTGACTGAGGAAGAATAAAGTAGTCGTGGTAAGCCAATCACATGACCACTTAAAGACAAAGCAACAAGGTGACATATACCAGTTTATAAACTGTGTTGATAGGCCACGTAAAACCAGAGTCATGATAAACAATATATACGCGTGTTTTTCCTCAATAGTTTCGTCACGTTTACTGTCTAAGGACAGCGCAGCGAGCGCTCTCTGCTTATGAGCAAAAAAAACAAAAACAAACAAACAAAAAAAAAAAAACAGGGAAAGTTTTAGGAGTGACGACGAGAGAGCGAGAGAGCAGAAAAAGAGAGAGAGTTTTGAGATGTGAGAGATTAGCGTGTTTGGAGTGTGTAGTTAGTGTGTAGTGTTGTGGATAGTGTTGTGTTGTGTGTCAGAACAATGAGGCGACTGCTGTCTCCAGGTAGAAACAGGAGTGACACACCTGCTGCTGTCAGACCTGCAGGTATCAGGCTGTGATGTTCTCCTTTATAGTGGACAGAAATTATTGTTTTGGAGAGGCACAAATAATTTGTGTGGCATCTTATTGAAGAACAGCTGATTGTTCTCTAAATAGTTTGAAATGGTTATTAAAAAAATCAAGGTAAAAGGTAAATGGCTGCAAATAACTTTGTTTGCAAAACTTGTGCATATGATTTTAAAATTGGCAATTTATATTTGCATTTAAAGTTATGAAATATGATTCATTAAACATGTTTGTGGTTGTTACAGTGAAAATATCACTTTTTCTACTCTGATTTTATGTTTTTTGTCTGATTTTAGATCAATTGTGTTAATACAGTAGTCAAAATGAAAACACAACTGTAAATTCAGACACGTGAGGTTGTGCTGAAAAGGACGATACCAAACAAGGCAAAGTAAAGAGTTTTTAAAGGTGAAATGTGGAGGGAAAATCAAAAGTAGTTAAAAATGGTCAATTACACCCTGGACCCCAGAGGGTTAAACGTTTTTTAAAGTAACGCAATAGTTACTTTTCAAGTAATTAATTACTTTTAGAATATTGTAACTCAGTTACTTTTTTGAAGAATTAACTAGTAACTATAACTAATTACTTTTTCAAAGTAACTTGCCCAACACTGGCTGTAACACAAATGTCCATTTTAGGATCAATAAAGTCTCTGTCTATCATTTCAGCAGCTGTTTGTGCTGATGAGCTTCTACTGAAAGGAAAGAAATTTTAAAAATGTTTTCTATTCAGCTTCAATTTCTGCCTCAGACACAAAAACATGAGAAAATCTTTAGTCTTTGTTTCCTCAAACCTGAACTTTTCTCTCTGTGTCGGAGTAAAAATACATGATCAGAGGCAACTTCTGACCAATGAGGAGGCCGGCAATAAAACCCGTTTCACTTTTATTTAAACATCACCAAATCACAACAACAGCTGCCTCAAGGCGCTTTATATTGTAAGGTAGACCCTACAATAATACATACAGAGAAAACCCAACAATCATATGACCCCCTGTGAGCAAGCACTTTGGCGACAGTGGGAAGGAAAAACTCCCTTTTAACGGGAAGAAACCTCCAGCAGAACCAGGCTCAGGGAGGGGCGGGGCCATCTGCTGTGATTGGTTGGGGTGAGAGAAGGAAGACAGGATAAAGACATGCTGTGGAAGCGAGACAGAGATTAATAACAAGTACGATTGTAGGGTCTACCTTACGATAATAAGCGCCTTAAGGTGACTGTTGCTGTGATTTAGCGTGAGTAGTGGTTTAATTACTGCCAACATGAAGGCCTGCGGTACGTAGCCATTAATGAGCATAAACAACACCACTAAATCGCAAAAGGTGGAAACTTTTAAGGTAGACTTTCTATCTACCTGTAACTCTGGAACCGACAGAACAGACTCCTCTGATGCTGATGACATCACTTCTTCCTCATCTTCATCCTGTGTGAGGTCATCAAAGTCCTCATCATCATCATCATCTCCATGCCGGTCCTGATCTTCGTCCTTATCCTTCCCTCCACCGTCGTCTCTCGCTCCACTCCTCTCCTCCCTCTGTCTCCCTTCCTCTTCCCCTCCACCCTGCTCATTCTCACCTGCTTCGCCTCCTTCTCCCCCCTCTCCTCCCCGTCCCCACTGCTCCTGCTCCTGACCATTGTTTTCTCCTCCATTCAAACTGACACCAACAACAATTGCCTTTTCCTCCTGTTCCTGTCTCTGCTCCTCCCGCCTCTCCTCTTCTTCCACATCTCCTGTACATGACGTCAGGCTGAGTGTTGATACCAAGACCATGCTCTCCTCTTCCTGATTTAGCTTTTCCTGCTTAGAAAAGACCTCTTCCTGCTGCCCATTGATTGGCCCGTGGATGTGATGCTCCAAAACATTTTGGGGGGAGGTGGGAGGAGCTGGGGGAGTCCACACCATCTGGAGGAGGAGGCAGCCCGGCTTCAGTGTGTTTGCAGTGCTAGGACTTGTGAGAGAGGGAATGGGCAGTAGAAGTGTCGAGGGGGTGGGGCTCTCCTGTGCAGACACGGTATGTGGTGTATTTTGGCCAATAGGAAGGTAGGACTGCATCACCTTGGCACACACAGGGGTGGGCGGGGCCTGGATGAGCAGCAGTCAGTGGGACCGCTCCAGAGATAGAAGCTGGTGCCAATGGTAGGGCTCCTGACACAGCAGTGGGGGCAGAAAATAACGTGACGCCTGAAACAGGTAAAAAGCGCATGTCCACCTGTTTCTCTCCGTGTGGCTCCACCGGCAGATCTTCCTGTGCTTTGGCGAGTGGCAGCAGAGATTCATTATGAGCCAGTGTGAAGACGCGCCTGTGGGGGCGGGGGCGGGGGCGGTACCTGTTGATATAATTGGGGTGGAGCCTGAGAGTGCAGCCTGGAGGAAGCCAGGAGGGGTAACGGGCATCTGAGCGGGTCTTCTGGATGCTTGGGCGACTGTTCTGCAGACGAGAATAATGGGATAACAATCTGTGCCTCAGATTATGATGTTTGAGCAATACTCGTATAGCAGCACATGAAACTACACAAAGTTTCTTTTTGTTATAGTTCTGAGACACAAAATCTGAATCAATAGGTCACGCTTAAAGAAAAACTTTAGATTGGAATTGGCTAGCAGGTTCAAACTGGTCCTTTCAAAAACTAAACCGGCAAATTTTGCTCCCAGCAGATTTGTACCTGGGTCTGAATGGATGTAGACAGAGCCACACAATAAAGGGGAATTCTATTATATTCTATTATAGGTGTGGATCTGGATCACGATCGGGATTAGCTGTTCAAACCTTGAGCCAGTTTGGCATGTTTTCACCATCTCTGTCCACCGGGGGGCGCTGGTCCTCCTGCTGGACTCTGCTGCAGGCGAGTGGCAGCGGCGGGACGACGCCCTTCGTCACAAATGTCTGAAAAGAACCACGAAGTTGGGCCCCGAGTCATTCATTTGAAATGTAACGTTCGCTAATGATGTCACACGGTGCATAGTGAGGTCACTCTGATGTCACCTTGATGACATTGTCAGGTGCTCTTGGGCTGCTCATCTCTCTGACGTGCTTCCTGAAGTTCCATCGACTCTTACAGAGCAGGTATGAACTGATAAGCTCGTCGGACTGAAATGCTCCCTCGAAGTGTTTCAGGCCGAGAACGATGAGACTGCACAGAGGCATGATGGGAAATATGTTTTTACTGAGTTCAACGAAGAACAGAAGCCATAAATTTACACAAAGTGCATGTGAAAAAATAAAATGTAGGAAGTGTGTGTGTTTTACCAATCCTCTCCTGGCGTGTATAATGTTCTCAGGTTCCTGCTGTGGAGGGCGGGGTCTAGGCTACAGACAGGAAGTAGTTCTGGGTATAGGAACACGGGTCGTGTGGCGAACAGCCAGGCGGTGTCGGCAGGCAGCAGAGGGAAGGCAAGACCTAAACAGAACCAGAACAAGAATCTGAACCTGGATCTGTTTGGTGCATCAAACATGGCTGACAGGTAGCTTGCCCTTACTGTTGGTTGCAGGAGTCATCTGGGGGAGCCAGCGTCTGGAGGCTCGAGTGGGAGGAGCAGGTGGAGGCTCGTCCCTCTGCTCCACCTCGTGCAGGAGATCCAGTGCACCCTGCAGGTTACATGCCCTGAAACAGCTGAAGGCGCAGCCTTGCTCCTGATGGTGGGCGAAGTGCTGCAGCTCCTCCTGATAGTGGAGGTGCTCATTAGTGCTGGTTCAGTTTCATCTTATTCACACAGCAACAAGTCGCCTCAAGGCGCTTTAAACTGTAAGGACTGGGTTTAAAAAAAATAATGAATTTCCTGATTCAAATCTATTTTAGTCTGAATAAAGCGATCTCGATTCTTTAAAATCCTGAATCGATTGTTAAATATAAATGTATTTTATCAGAAATTCCAGAATCAGCTCAAACAGGAGATGAGAGCAGAAACACAGAGCGTGGATCGTCCACAGACGCACCGTTGGGGCTGAAACACACAGATTCTGCAGGTTTCGTCTCTCTGACCAAAACTGACTGAACCAGCAGCCAAAGAAGCTCAAACTTCACGTTTGAGAAACATCGTCATGGATTCTCTCTGACTTTGGCTGTTTCACTCCCCGCACAGCTCTCTCTCCCTCAGTCCACTCAGAGACAAGTTTACCATCAAATCTCTGTTTTCTGCATTATTCTCTGCTTATCACGCTCTGCTACTGTGCTCGGTGCTGTCGTCCTCTGACAGCAAAGCCTCATTTCTGCTGTTTAAACTGAAGACATTTAGACTTCAATGATTGCTCAGCTGTGATCAAACCTCTGTGACTCTGCTTCACTCCAGCAGCATCAGGTCATGTTCACATGTTGATTCATGGTTTTCTTCAGTTTTTGATCGACTGCAGAATATTTTTAAGGTTCTCTGCTATAAAAAGCCAGGACAGGAACACCTGCTTCAGACACAAAGACGTCTGCTGTGATGGTCACACCTCTGATGAAGTCTCACAGTGTCAGCTTTGTTTTATAGATACAAAATATGGATATGTGCTGATAGATGATCAGAGTTATAATATTTCAGACTGAGTCTGAATCGAATAGAAAATCAGTAGAAATCAGTAACGACACCCAGCCGCAACTGTAAGGTAGACCATACAATAATAGAGAAAAAAACCCAACATATGACCCCCTATGAGCAAGAACTTTGGCGACAGTGGGAGGGAAAAACTCCCCTTTGACAGAAAGAAGCCTCCGGCAGAACCAGGCTCAGAAAGGGGCGGGGCCATTTACTGTGACCGATTGGGGGTGAGAGAAGGAAGACAGGATAAAGACATGCCGTGGAATAGAGACAGAGATTAATAACAAGTAATAAGTTCAAGAGCTGAGGAAACGCCCACCAGGTAAGTGCCCACTTGCCCTGTTCAGCTATTGTAGGTATAATTGAGAAGTGTTTACTGACCAGGTAGCGTTTGGTGATGGAGGCTTCATGATTCAGGGCAGCAATGTGGCGACTCAGCAGGTGAACCTGTGTCAGCAGTTGCACATGCTAGGAGAGAAAGGGTCACATGATATCAGGCAAACACACCTGGAGAATAAGTGGGTGAGACAGGTAACCTTCCATACCTGCTGCAGCTGGTGCTGTAGCTGCAGTTTCTGGGTGTGGTCCAGTTGGAGGGAGGGGCCAATGCGACGCGGCAGCACTAAGACAGAAGCAATGGTATTGTGAGGTTGGGTGGGTGTGTCCTTCAGAGTTGAGGAGAGGTGATTGGTCGTGTCCTGCAAGGCTCTCCGCTGCTGCTGAGCTTCGTACTGCTTTCTGACCGTCTGCCGCCGCTCTGTTAGCATGTTGGCTAACGGTGCCTCAAAGCTACGGGCAGCAAATGGAGACACTGTAAGCGAGCATGTATCACATATTCTGAAGTCTGATACTTAGCCACCGAGTATTTCACGTGTAAGTAGGTGGAGCATCATAGACAAATTGTTTCCTCTCAGCGTGACTCTTCTTCACAAGATCTGTGTGAAGAAGCAGCAGCAGAGGACACTAGTCTTCCTCCCGACCCAAACAGCCACAGCACTTCTCTGCTGTGCCGTCCCAACGGGAGGCAGCACCGTGCGCCACTCCTGTGTGTGTGTGTGTGCACAGGTGTTCACCTCATGCCTTGAAGTCTCTTCATACATGTTCAGATCACAGCAACTATGATGAAACCACCTTTACATCATATAATCTTGACATCAATGATACAGAGTCAGAATCAGAAAAACTTTATTTATCCCCAAGGGGCAATTAACATACAACAGAGCAGCATGACTTTGAAGATAAGCACAGGGCATAAAGCCTGTGAAGGTTCTCAGTAATCCAGGTCATTGTAGTCTAAGAAGCTTGGAAAGAAAAGCGTCTGGACTTCTTTAAGTTGCTTGAAGACGTTTCACCTCTCATCCAACAAGCTTCTTCAGTTCTAAGGGTCAAATAGTGGGGAGTCCCAGATTTAAACCCAGTGGGAGTTTCCCCCAAAGAGGGACAAAAGGACCCCCTGATGATCCTCTACCTACATCGGAGAGACCAAACAGCCACTTCACCAGCGCATGGCACAACATAGAAGAGCCACCTCCACAGGACAAAACTCAGCAGTCCACCTGCATCTAAAGGTCAAAGGTCACTCTTTTGAGGATGCCAACGTTTACATTTTGGACAGAGAGGACAGATGGTTTGAAAGAGGATTTGAAAGAAGCCATTTATGTCCCCTGTGAGCGACCATCTTTGAACAGAGGCGGTGGTTTACGACACCAACTGTCTGCCATCTATAATCCAGTTCTGAGATCCTTCCCAGACGCCTTAACGCCCACTCACCCCCTGGGCCATCTGACCTCAGGAAATCAGATGATAGGGTGGGGTCAGGTTTCACAATGAGCTCACCCGAAACCCTGGCTGATTGTGACCCACACCCGTTTTCACACCTTGGCTCGCGATTAGGCAAGGCAATTTTATTTGTATAGTACACTTTCAGCACAAGGCAATTCAAGGTGCTTTACATGATTAAATTAGGTGCTGAACTCACCTAGCGATACCTTTTTGAAGTTTAGTGATTGGTGAAAGATTGCAGCAAGACCACCACCTCTTTTGTTTTTTTCTGGTCTCACTAATGAAGTGATAATCAGTTGGGCAAGTCTCTATTAATACAGTTTGTTGTGAATTTCCATCTAGCCAAGTTTCTGAAAGAAAAAGAGCATGTATATCATTTGTAATTGATTAATAGAGACTTCCCTGATACACTGCAAATTCCTTGTAGCTTAACAAGATTTATTGTCTTAAATTTAGCCAGATTATCTTGTCCATCTTGTTTTGAACATTACAAGCTAGTTTCCAGTCTCATGTGTTAGATGATTAGACTTGTTTCAAGTATATATTACTTTTTTTCTTATTTAGTCTGTATATCTAAAAATGAACCATTTTACATTTATTTCAAGCAAAAATAGCTTTTAGATAGAGTGTAAAACAAAAAAAATTATCTCAAAATTAGAAATATTCACCTTTTTCCTTGAAATAAGAAAGTCAATCATTTGAAGGTATATTTATTTCAGGTTTTTAAGTCCAAAGATAGTGTTTAAACCATTTTCTGAAATGAGTATAAGAGACCTGTCACAGATGTATTTGTTACCATGCAAAATAAGCCACTTTACTCTAACAGCATGATGTATAGCATCTTCAATCCCCCCAAAATCTACAACCTTTGATTGCAAATGCTCCATATTAGCAACCTCTGATACAGGACCTAGTTCTTTCTCATTTACAAATATCGGATGCTCAGTTCCTGCTTCACTTAGACAACACTCCAGCAGTTGATTGTGGTTTACAAGAGACTTGCACACATTCTTAAAGTTTATGTTGGCTGACCATTGTTCTAAAAAAACAAAAAACAAAAAACAAAAAAAAAAAAAAAACTGTGTTTAGACGTATTACAGGTCCCAGGGCAATAATCTGAGAGAGAAGATGCAGCATGTAATGTTGCTTTGGGATTACATTGTTTTCTGGGAACAGTTGCCTGAATTGATTAAGATGATCTTCTATCATTTTTTTTTAGTTTGGACACAGTTTGTAAAGACACAACTGGGGCAAAAAGTATTTTAACAATTTCAATTAAATCCAAAATAAACTGGATAAAGGGATTTTTCTCTACAACACTGTCCAATAAGAATGGCAAAATCTTGATCAATATAAGCATTTGTCCAGAGGACTGTTTGAGTCTGTTGTCACTTGAAGCTAAAGTAGCAGTAAATCTTTTTTTTTATGAATTATAGAACATTTTTGAGACATTTTATTAAATTCAATCAGTTTATATTCCAAAATGTCTTTTTCCCCAAAGTCTGTTTTTGTTTCATAATGGTGTATTTATTTCAGGTCATTTAACAACTGAATTTCTTAGTCAGGCAATCAGGGTCAGTGGGTGGGACCTGAACGCTCATTGGCTGCTGCTTAAAGAGCTGCTTAAAATGAAAGTGTCTCAAAATGTTTCTATTATTACAAAAAAAAAAAAAAATCATAGTGAAATAAATATTTAATAAAATATTATAAAAATACATAATGTAAAATAAAATTTAAATGACACATTTTTAACACTTTGGTGTTCCATAGTCTAGTTTATATTAAAAAGTTAAATAACGTATTAGCACTAGGATAGGTTCCTAGGTTCCTGTATTCCTCCGTACAACCATCAATGCCACATATCACACGAACGTCTGGACTACGGCTATGAATTGTACTAATATGGCTCAAAAGAGACTTTAATGTTAAGGCAACAAAAACACAACAAATCCCACACCTCCAACACGCCATCTTGTTTGGGAAAAAGACCTGAAAGAAGTTCTTGGCGGGCAGAATAGTAGAGGTCAATACAAAGTCTGAAGGGGTGGTTTATACCAAGTCTGCATTTAACTTGTGTAGTAATTTGATTGTAAAGACGACTACCACAGTCATAATAATTGATGGGTTATTTGTTAAAATTTGTTTTTTTTAATGCCAGTTCATTATGCATGTTATGTTCACGTTTTACAAGCTAAGCTTTACACAGACGAAAATGTGTAACACTACCTCCCCCCTGGCTGCCCTCAAGTGGCTCTGTCCATTATCTCACTGTTTGAATCGGAGTGAAGGACACGAGGGAGCAGGTTCGGACTGGATTCTGTTAAGGTAATTAACTTTTGCTTACAAACATTTCGGGTTCTTTTAGCTTTGACTTACTGTAGTAACATCAGTCGTGGTCAAATATTAAGTTTTACCGAGGCAGTATTATCAGGTCTAATATTTGGCTGACTACCAATGGGTAGTTAGCCAAAACTGCCATCCAGCTAGCTAGCTTAGTTCATACAGTTTGCTGAATTGTTAGCATGCAGTGAGAGCAAGGCTGGACTGGGACAAAAAAATCGGCCCGGGCATTTTGACTAGAGACCGGCCCACCAGGATAAAGATTGAAAATGTGACGTCATTCAGGGGTAAAACCGCAAAGGATTCTGGGAACTTGTGGCAAGAGGTACTAGCGCACGCAGGCTTTCAATTGAACTCAGTTACACAGCGATAAAAAGAAACACAAAAAATGGCAAGAAGCTGTTGTATTATTAACTGCAACAGCCGGTCGCATGACAGCCACGGGAAGCCGATCGTTTTTTTTTTAATCGGATTACGTCGTTGAAGAGAAATGTTTTAAGCCATGTTTCCGAAGTAAGAGCCGACGGATGGTCTGGATATACCAAATATAACGTCCCAGAACACTCCAGCTCACATGTTAGTCTGCTCCAAGCATTCCCACAAAGGTCAGTGTTTTGTAGTAGTTAATACTTCATTTTTCTTAACATAATTGGTGATATAGGTTACAAGCAAGTCTGGCGCTGAACAGAAATTGTCGCGCTATGCTCCTTTGTTTATTGTGCATAAATAGTGAATTGTCCTGACACAATATTGCGTTTCACTTCTGTTATTACCATGGTACATTGACAAAAACATATACTTTTATTCACAGGATAAAACAGTTGTTTTGTATCACTAATTGTCCAGTACAATTACAGCATACAATATTATTGTCACTGCTACATTTCTGTAATGAACCAGAAATTATTTCCACTACTAATTAATTACCGTTGAGCTCAAAGGTTATATTAATAAACGGTTAACGAATGTGTATTTATGACGACGATTTGTGAGACTGGTAAACTTACCTTTGTTCGTACGATGGTCTTTCAGTTCTACACGGTGCGTTTCAAGGTCCTGTACCCATCCGTCGGTAAACTGTACCTGGGCTTGTTGCAGTGACCTGAAGTTACTAAACTTCATGAGTGTATGCACTCACTCCAAGAACCGTATAATTATAAATATGAGCGTGGTGAAAGTTGGGCAGCACGCTAACGTCTTTTGTCCCTCTATGTGCTCATAAGGGTCTAACCCTTTCACACCTTTGATTTTTTCCTCGTATCTTTTCTTTGTCTTTTCGTCGAGTCTGTCTTTGTACGGACCGGCATTGTTCTCCTTTTGTTTTGTACATTCCTTTTTTGTGCGGCAAAGAAAAAACAAGAAGGTATTGGAACCGGAGAATGAACGTTTTGCGGTGCTGCAAATGCTTGCATTTGATGCGGTACTTGGATTGTTTTGCCACGAGTTCCCGGCATGCAATGCGCAAAAATCACACGATTGCTAAACAAGGGGGCGGGTGCATCCGGCCTCCTCGGCTGTAATTGGTCCAGCCCAGAGTCGATCATGACCAATTGGCCAATCCAACACCTTTCATTATATATACCCTTCCTTAAAAAAAAAAAAAAAAAATAATAATCCATCGGCCCATAAAAACAAAAAATCGCCAGCGGCCCACCGGGCAAATGCCCGGTATGCCCGATGGCCAGTCCAGCTATGAGTGAGAGTTTAAAGTTATTAATGGTGCTAGTTGGGTAAATTTAGTTTCGTGTTCAATATACTTAACATAGCTATACGACAAAAGAACTACAGTTGATATCCGCCTTTGCAAAAGTCCGTTTTGGGTGTCCCACCCACGGAGAATAAAAAGCTGCAGTGTGGTTTTTTTTCCCTTCTTAAGCCGCGCACTTTCTGTCTGCACTGTGCTTGGTGTGTTTGTGTGTGCAACTTGGGAGGACCGATACTGGTTTGAGACAAATCTCACAATCGGGCTTGTAACTTTACAACGCTGTTTTCAAATTCACTTAAGGATAACTTAAGCCTGCCGCTCCAGCACCAGTCAAACTGTCGGCTTACATCCAGAGTTCTCTGCTGCTTAAATTTTTTTTGTTATGGAAAAAGACAGGGGTGTTGGACAGATCTATATTTAATTTAAATGAGGATTTACTTAAGTCATCAAGAGTTAACGGTTTTATGACCAAAATTACATTTAACCAACATGAGTTTATTCAAATTTTATTTGCAAGTCCAGTTTGGGTGATGAAATTAAAGATAACACAAGGGAATAAAATAATGCACATTCATGAACGACATCTTTACCTATAGATTTACTTTAAGCTTCATTTCCGACAGATTATGATTAATCATAAAAACTATTGTAAGTTGGAGATGTGAACTTACTTCGAATTATTTATGTTGTAAACTATTAATATAAATCAGGTCACTTTAACCTTGCTGAACTGAGGTAGCAGTTTTTTTTTGGATGAAGTGGCCTAATCTGAGCTTTGATCATTTGTTGAATGATTTGACAAGCAGTTGGGCATTATTAGTTTTAGTTCTCCTCAGGGGAAAGTTCTGACAAAAGCTACACCAGAAAATCATGGAGGGTTTGGATAATTGCAGCCTGTCGGTTCTAAATGGTAGGCCAAGCATATGCATATTTATGCAAATTAATGTCTAAATGAATTTTGTGTTGCACACACTGACAGTGATCCTACATAGAATCAGTTTTATGTTGTCAGATCAATAATATATTTAATTACATTTAAATGTATTTGACAAAATGACCATTTGGAATAGTTTCCTTTTTTGAACAGTGAAATGTATACATTTAAAGAGATGTACAACTTTTACATTTCTGACAGTTACTGACTTTTATTTACAGCTGCCAACATAGATGAGGTCTTGCTCCACACCCTCAGTAGGGATGATTTAAGGGACCTGCTTCCAGGGTCTGAAAATTTTATGAGGAGGAAACAGTTGTGGGCTCATGTTCACAAAGAGGCAAGTTTTTCCGCTTTTGATTTAAAAACACCTAGCACAACACATTTTGTTTAGAACTCCTGTAATATAACTATTTTCGTTTTCTTTTTTAGGATGAAACTAAAGAAAAGGCGTCTCATGGATATCTCACCATGTGACCAGGGAGAAGATTATGATGCAGATTCAAGTGACAGATGTAACCTTAGGCCCCCTCCTTGATTCAGAGATGGTCTTTCCCTTTTCATGTAAATGGCCTCCTTGACTCCACGCTCAAACCAGCGTTCCTCCCCGTCCAGGATATGTACATCATCATTGAAAGAGTGTCAACTGGCCTGTAAGTGTAAATAGACTGCAGAGTCCTGGCCTGATGAGGTAGCTCTTCTGTGTTGTGCCATCCTCTTAGCCAGAGGTTGTTTGGTTTCCCCGATGTATAAATCCTGGCAATCCTCCTGCACTTAACAGCGCACACTATGTTACTGTTTGTGTCGGGGGACCCGATCCTTGGGGTGGACCAATTTTTGGCGCAGCATGTTTTGGGGTTTAAAAGCCACAGAGACCCGGTGTTTAGAAAAAATGCAACTCAACTGCTCCGATACTCCTGGGTATGGGACGGTCTAGCCTTCAGATTAGCGTCACTGCTGTCTCGATGGAGTTTAATAAACTCAACCGTCTGCTCCTTGCTATCTAAAATATAACAGGACACTGGTGTAA
Source organism: Simochromis diagramma (assembly GCF_900408965.1). NCBI lineage: Eukaryota > Metazoa > Chordata > Actinopteri > Cichliformes > Cichlidae > Simochromis > Simochromis diagramma. Next base: position 19,459,837 of record NW_024386860.1, read on the forward strand.
ACTCTCGACCATCTCACACTTCTGTTTAATTTTTCCTGTTTTCTGTCTGACGTTTATTCAGCTGTGTGAAAAAAACCCGGGGGATTAGTAAAGTTTTATTTTATCTAATCTAATAACTTTAATCTCAGCCAAACCGATTTACTCACGAACAAATAAATGGTAAATGGCCTGTATTTGTATAGCGCTTTACTAGTCCCTAAGGACCCCAAAGCGCTTTACACATTCAGTCATCCACCCATTCACACACACATTCACACACTGGTAAGCTACATTGTAGCCACAGCCACCCTGGGGCGCACTGACAGAGGCGAGGCTGCCGGACACTGGCGCCACCGGACCCTCTGACCACCACCAGCAGGCAACGGGTGAAGTGTCTTGCCCAAGGACACAACGCCCGAGACTGTCCAAGCCAGGGCTCGAACTGGCAACCTTCCACTTACAAGGCGAACTCCAAACTCTTGAGCCACGATCGCCCCGGAGAGAGCAGCTGCTGCCAGATGTTCTAAACATCAGACTCCAGCTGCTTCTCTCTGTGGTTTCATGAAGCTCCAGATGTTTCCATGGGTGATGCGATTGTGGTGATATTTTAAAAAAAAATTTAAATACTGTGTTTTTTAACATGTGTTTGTATGTTTCTAAGCTGAGCATCATGCACTGGGATGCAACTATCAGTACCGTAAAGCCTGTGGCACGTTGAACTTAGGGCCAGTCTGTGACGGGGGCTCCTCTTCCTCATGCTCCTCCTCCTCAGCCACCACCTCTTCTTCTTCCTGGAGCTGCAGAGGAGAGGAAAACAAGAAAAAGTTTGAAGCTTCGCCCACATACTGACGTTAAAGACTAATCCTGTGAGTGTAAAGTGGCATCGAGTCAAATTTGCGGAAACAAAATAAGAACTCACAGTTTCAAAGAGTTCTTCTAGCAGCTCATTTACTTCCTTCTCTGAAAAACAGGACGCAGAATTCACAGTGAGGATTCTGACACTCTCAAAGCTCCGCCTCCTCCTAACTGCACATCACTTACTGGTGATCTGCACAGCCCGGTCCGTCCTGTAGTCCTCCAGGTCGGGTTCATCCAGGTCCTCTGGGAAGTTGTACTCGGGGTCGTCGTCATCTTCGGCCTCTTCTGAAAACAAACATCAGCTGTTTGCCGTTAGACAAAACCATAACCTTCCTTTTCAACTCAAAAACATTTTTCTGAGCTTGTTTTCCATTTACGACATATCAATAAAGTTTGTCCAATCCTGGATGTTCACCATCAGCATGCTTCAGCAGCTTGATTTTTAAAAAAAAAAAAAAAAAAACAGGTTCACAATTGGTAAATGGACTGATTCTTATATAGTGCTTTTCTACTCTCCCGGAGTACTCGAAGCTCTTTATGCAACATGCCACATTCACCCAATCACACCCATTCTCGCAAGGACTTTGTCTAAACTGAGTGCTTTCTAACGACATTCACACACTACAATGGATGCATCGGAGAGCAACTTGGGGTTAGGATACTTGACATGCAGACTGGAGGAGGCAAGGATAAAACCACCAACCAATCAGTAGGTAACCTGTTTTACCTCCTGAGCTACAGCCACCCCACCACATTTAAAATTTGAAGCCTCGAGCAGCCAGCGCCATCATGACCTCTAACCTTCAAAGTCGGGGGCCATTAGGCCCTGCAGCCACTTTGCCCAATGGCGGTCCTCCTCCCGCTGGGCAGTGCTTTCATCGTACATGTCGGCCGTTATGTCAGGAGGCAGAAGCTCCGCCTCCAGCTGACCCAGAGGTACGTCTACCAGAGGATGCTTGGAGCGTGTGCGGTACGCCAAACTGCTGGAGCCATTATCAACGCCACCATCAACATCAGATTTCCTGTCCAGAGACTGAAACACACACACAGGTGCAAGATCAAACCAGACGGGACACATCACAGGTATTTACCCCCCATCCTTTTAATAAGGTGAGAACACAAAGTCTGATATCACACAGGTCCTTCAGTAACAGGAAGTGTTTAAAAAGAGTTTGATATGCTGTTCCCTGGTGTTGCCTGGTTAGATATGTTACCTGACTGTAGGTGTAGGAGGGGCTGCAGTCCAACTCCTCATCAACAGCCTTGAGTCTCTCCAGGAAGGACGATTCAGGAGGAGGGAGGAGCTGAGGCGCGCAGGTGGAACTCATCTGGTCATGCGGGTTTCCTTCATATCTCTAAGCAATAAGCCAGAGGTCAGAGCAGCTTGCAGGGTCAGAGGTCACTGTACCACTTTGTGGTGGTCAGACATCAGCAAACCTGCAGGGAGCTGTCCATCCTCAGGTGTGTTGGAGACTTGTTCTGGGAGCCCAGGTGCATTCTGGGAGGTGAAGCCAAGCTGTCAGCATCACTGAGGAATGTCTGTCAAGATGAAAAGGTTTGTACAGACGGAAGTCCTGAAATTTTCATTTATGCAAGTTCTGACACTCCGAGTGAGTGTGTGTGTGTGTTTGTATGTGGCATCATGTTTGAGCGAGAAATGAGGCCTCACAGAGTGTCAGAGTCACCTGCTGCAGGTGAGACTGCACAGGTGCTCTTCATCCTGTTTCTGGTTCTCAGAGTTTGGATTAGTGTCTCTTACTGATAACCTGGATGTCACATGTGTGACATCATGACTGCACAGTGAGGTCAGTTTCCTGAGGACAGCAGCAAGGCGAAAGGTTAAAGACTCACCTCCTCAGTTGTATCTTCCTCCTCTTCTTCATCAGGACAATACTCTTCATCAGATGAGTCTTCATTATCCTCAAGTTCAATGTCAATAAACTGAGGGGCCTGCGGGACAGACAGGTACGAGGGTAAAGCGTCACTGAAACTGACAACATTTCAAATCCAACTTAAAACATCTGAACACAGGCTGATGAGTTTACCTTGTTCACTGCAGACAGACCCCGGTTCACAGGCTGAAAGCAGACACACAGGTCAGGCTCACAGGTAAACTGTCAGAGAAGATTGTGGGATGCTGGACTCACCTGAAGGCTCTGTTTGAGTCTGGACCGAGTCCAGATCTTTGGCTCCTGATGAGAGACAGGCAGAAAGATATGTATTTTACATACATACAGAAAAAAGCAACAAATGCCTGATAGATACAGGTAGACACCAACAGGTGAACAAACTCACAAACATGGGGAGGTCCTGAGTGTCTCTGATTGCCGCTTTCATCATGGCAACCACACGCTCATCAGTGATCACCTCCTGAAACACACACATGTCTGAGTGTATGTGTTAGTGTGCGTTAAAGTGTGTGTGTGTGTGTGTGTGTGTGGTGGCGTGCTGCTCACGTGCAGGATGGCGCGCACGTTGCTGGATGTCAGGTTCAGCTGTTTGGACTTCCTGTCCAGGTCAATATCCAGTCGTCCCAGTTCATCATCGCTAGTCTCGACGGTGACCGCTCTCTCTCCCATCATCCGCCCACCTGAACAGGAAAGTCCGGGTGTGAACAAACGCTAGCTCTGCCTCCTTTAGCTGATCTTTACACAGCACAGAGGGAGGGTAACTCCCTGTAACCCTCCCCTGTGCAGATCAAATGCGGCCTGCACACAGACTGAACCAGCCAATCAGATCAATCAATCAATCAATCTTTATTTATAAAGCACTTTTCATACAAAAGGAAATGTAGCACAAAGTGCATTACATGGTTAAAAGCAGCCCACCCCACCCTCCAACTCACTCCCCACACTCTCATTAACATAAACGATGTGAATACACACATACCCCCCCCACACACACACACACACACACACACATATCCACCCCCCCCACACACCCACACTTAAAGAGTAAAATTGGGCTGGGTACGCATGAGCCAAGTGAGGAAACACTATGGTAAATGGCCTGCATTTGTATAGCGCTTTTCTAGCGCTTTACAGTACATTCAGTCATCCACCCATTCACACACTGGCGATAGCAAGCTACATTGTAGCCACAGCTGCCCTGGGGCGCACTGACAGAGGCGAGGCTGCCGGACACTGGCGCCACCGGGCCCTCTGACCACCACCAGTAGGCAAACATGGGGCTAGTATCTTGCCCAAGGATATTTGGCATGCAGCCAGGAGGCAGCCTGGGATCGAACCACCGACCTTCTGATTAGTGGCTGATCTGCTCTGCCACCTGAGCTACAGCCACCCGATATATAATAACAGGGAGCCGTCTGCACCGGGAGCCGGTCACAGACCGCAGCCTCCGGGCTGGGCACACAGCAGGAAGGAGGCAAAGAAGCCCTCCACTGGAGATATGACACAATAGGATATATACAGGGTAAAACGATAAAATAAATAAGAACGGGATACAATATAAATATAAATAGAGTAAGAAGATTAAAAAATGAATAAGAATAAAATCAATAAATATTAGGTAAAACCTAAATTAATAATAGAATAACAGGATAGAATAAATAAGCATAAAATAAATAAACACTAAGTAAAAGCTAAATTAAAAAGGTGGGTCTTGAGCCTGTTCTTAAAACATGTACGTTCTCTGCGGCCCTGAGCTCCTCCGGCAGGCTGTTCCACAGACGAGGACCATACCACTGAAAAGCTGCCTCTCCGTGAGCATGTGTCCTGACTTTAGGGACAATCAAAAGGCCAGTACCAGAGGACCTCAGGGTCCGCAAGGGTTCATATGGGCGACCGTGGCTCAGGGGGTTGGGAATCGCATCTGTAACCGGAAGGTCGCCGGTTTGATCCCTGGGCTCTCTGTCCTGGTCGTTGTGTCCCTGGGCAAGACACTTTACCCTACTTGCCTACTGGTGTTGGCCAGAGGGGCCGATGGCGCGATATGGCAGCCTCGCTTCTGTCAGTCTGCCCCAGGGCAGCTGTGGCTACAACCGTAGCTTGCCTCCACCAGTGTATGAATGTGAGAGTGAATGAATAGTGGCATTGTAAAGCGCTTTGGGTGCCTTGAAAAGCGCTATATAAATCCAATCCATTATTATTATTATTATTATATGGTAAAAGCAGATCTGAGAGATAAGAAGGCCCAAGACCAGTAAGACATTTAAAAACCAATAAAAGAACTTTAAAATCGATCCTGAAACACACGGGGAGCCAGTGCAGCGATTCTAAAACTGGTGTAATGTGGGCCCGCCCTCTGGTCTTCGTCAGCACACGAGCTGCCGAGTTTTGCAAAAGTTGTAAAGTTGAAATATTCTTTTTGGGGAGACCAGAGAGCAGGGCAGTAATCAATGCAACTGGTAATAAAAGCATGCATCAACATCTCTGTGTTGGCCCGAGAGAGAATAGGGCGGACTCTGGCTATATTTTTTAGATGATAAAATCCAATTTTGGTTGCATGTTTAATATGTGGGATAAAACCAAGCTCAGAGTCAAAAATAACACCCAGGTTTTTCACTTGTAGCGAAGGACATAGTGAAAATGCCTCTAATTTAGACAAGAGTTTCTCTCTCTGAGCCTCAGGACCGACGATTAAAACTTCAGCTTTGTCCCGGTTAAGCTGTAATAAGTTTTCTGCCATCCAAGATCTTATATCTAGAATACAGTTAAAAAGGGCATCCATTGGTCTGGTGTCATCAGGAGACACGGAGATGTACAGCTGCGTGTCATCAGCGTAACTGTGGAAGTTCACTCCATGCCTCCTGATGACACCGCCGAGAGGGAGCATATACAAATTAAAAAGTACAGGGCCTAGAACCGACCCTTGAGGCACACCACATGTCATTCTATGGATCTTAGAGGAGCATGTATCCATACTCACCATAAAAGTTCTGTCTGAGAGACAGGAAGTGAACCAGTTGTGTACAGCACCAGAGAGGCCCACCATGTGTTTCAGTCTGTTTAAAAGAATAGCGTGGTCTACTGTATCAAAAGCTGCGCTTAGATCCAGCAGCACCAGGACTGAGAGCTTTTGGGAGTCCCAGTTACATCTAAGATCAGTTAAAACCTTTAGGAGAGCCGTCTCTGTGCTGTGGTTCACCCTGAATCCAGACTGGAATATCTCCAGGATCTGTCTATCATTCAAAAAGTCATTAATCTGAGTAAAAACAAGTTTTTCTAAGATTTTACTTAAAAATGGTAAGTTGGATACAGGTCTGTAGTTATTAAAATCATTACAATCCAAATTGCTCTTCTTCAGAAGGGACCTCACCGCTGCCGTTTTAAAGGCAACAGGGAAGACACCCAACTGAAGAAAGCAATTCATCATGTATAAAAGCTCAGCTTCAAAAAATCCATAAAGTGTTTTAAAGAGTGAAGAGGGGATTGGATCTAAAAGACATGTGGTGGGTCTCACTGTGGAGAAAACTTTCTGAAGGTTCTCAGCATTAACCAGGACAAAGCTGTCCAGTGTCTCCTCAGGTACAATCGAGCCCTCAGATGTGTTTACAATCATATCGCGATTAGATAAAATATCAGATCTGATGGCGCTGATTTTTCCCCTGAAGTGGTCTGCAAACTGCTCACAGAGCGAGTCTGTGGGGGTTCTTTGGGAGCTGTTAAAATCAGGGTTAAATAAATGATCTATGGTGGAAAAGAGGACCTTGGGATTATTTTTGTTATTACTGATTATTTTGGCGAAGTATGAATTTCTTGAATTCCTTAGTGTATTATTGTACATTTTAAGTTGCTTGTAAAATATTTGATGGTTGATAGTATTTTTATTTTTCCTCCATCTCCTTTCTGCTGCCCTGCAATTTCTTTTGAGTTTTTTGACTTCTTCGTTTCTCCAGGGTGATGCCTGTTTTACGTTAATCTTTTTGGTGGTGAGTGGAGCAACGGAGTCAAGGCTTTTCTTCAGTTTGCTGTTGAAATGATTAAAAATCAAATCGCACGGTGCAGGTAGAATCACAGGGGGGCATTCGTCTAAAACCCTGGTAAAATTTGCAGCCACTTCAGAGGTTAGATAGCGCCTCCTCACAGTTCGCACCGAGGTCTCCCGCTGAATAAAACCGGTGATGTTAAAAAAAAAAACACAGTAGTGGTCAGAGACAGCCAAGTCAACAACAGAGGACACGCTGGTGGACAGCCCATGGGTGATGACCAAATCCAAAGTGTGTCCTCTGTTGTGAGTCGGCTGTGTGACGTGCTGGGTAAAATCCAAACAGTGAAGAATGTTTAAGAATTCTTTTGATGCAGGGTCAGAAGGATTATCTATGTGCAGGTTAAAATCACCGGTTAAAATTATCATATTATATTTTGAGTGTATGTTTGTTAAAAATTCTGAGAATTCCTTGATAAAAGCAGCACTGTCTTTAGGTGGTCTGTAAACTGTGACAGATAAAAGTGGAGGGCTGCTGAAAACAATAGCATGGAATTCAAAAGTGGTAAAATGATCAACCCTGGTGAATTCATCCTTCCTTTTAAACACCATTAGATATAATGACATCACCTGAGACAGGTGTGGCATCCTCTTCTTGTGTGTCAGTGGGATGTCCTGTCTGCAGCTGCCTGTCCATCCCTCTGTTTGTCCTCAAACATTTGACCTCCAGAAGACAGACATCTTCCTCAGCGATACGCCGCATCGCCATCGTCTGAAACACAGAGAGCAATGAGACCGTTACTGATTGAGATCAACAAAATTATCAATATAGGAACTCCACCTTCAGCTGCTGATACATTCTTTAATCTGAATGAAGGTTTAAACTCTGATGTTCTTCACACCCAGCTTATGTCCTATTGATCAATCAGAGATGTTTATCATTTTATAAAATCTGAGCATAAAGGCTTAAACTTGACAGCCAGCTTATGATGAAACAGGTGATCACTGAACAGCTGGAGTCAGCTGGCAGACGAATAGTTGCTGATAAACAGAGGGTTAGGTTAGGGTCCCTCTAGCAAGATTTACCTAATAAAGTATCCAAACTAAACAATTTACAGCTAGATGTGAAAATAAAACAGTGTGTTAAAGTAAGTACGTGAAAAGACTAAATAACCAAGCTCAAGCTCAGCATTCAGGTTACAGTTCGGTGCTTCTCCGGGAACGGTGTGACCACTGTGACCGATGAGGTCGTCGACGTTACGGCGAGCCGGGGCTCCAGCGCTGTGCTAACTCAGGGACCGCAGAGTTCCAGCATCAGCACGGGACCTACCGGGAGCTTCACGGTGTTATGGTGGATCCACACAGAGCCGATTAAAGCTCAAGCTCAAACTGCTCAGCAAACATAAACATGTTGGTGTTTGTGTGTGTGTGTGTGAGAGAGAAAGCTAATGTTAGCTTAGCTCACACACTGAGCAGGCGCAGTATGGTTTGTTTAGCGCGTATTGCTCCAAGATCAATAAATAAAACGGGACCCATTGCCCAGGAGACAGAACCGATCACACGGACGGAAGGAAAGGACTCACCGTCAGGCTGAAACCGACAGCCATCTTTTACGCTCTCATCTTCCGATGTTTGCTCCGTTAGCCTGTTAGCTTAGCTTCTGTTCCGCCAACATCAATACCACTTCCGGGGCGAGACCTTGACCGGGGCTTTGGAGCGACAGAGGAGCGAAAGCACCACATCAGCCAGTAGCGGTTTTTGATACGGGCGATACGGGCGACACGGGCGGTTGCCCGGGGCGGCATCACGGGCATCGGCAAAAAAAAAAAAAAAAAAAATTGTTCGTACTCATGCTGCCCCGACGTCAGCCAGCGCATATTGGGAATGGTACAGGCACCGATCGGTTTTCTCTCACCCATTTGCTGGGAGTAAGGGCGCCCTCCGTTTGCGAGGTGCGCCTGCTGCTTGCGGCACAGGGAAGAGAGGGCGGGGCGGCGGGGGATTCTCTGGCTGGCTGGAGCGGCATCTAATAACTCGCAAAATAAAAACAAAACAACAAACACGAAAACACCAGACATTATGATACAGACTTATAATTTGCACCGATGTTTTTTGTTTTTTTTAATACTTTCTCTTTATTGATTTTCATCTTATTTTACATACAGAACTAAAGACGGCAAGGGAAACCAACACAGTCACATATGTTCGCATATTCCAAAATACACAACGCCTTGTTTTACTTACACATATTACATATTACACAGGTGCATGTTCCATTCAAACAAATTCGCGGCTGCGCCTCTGCATCACAGAGGTATCAGTTTCTAGTCTCTTGACATATAACGATCCCATCGTTCCCAAAGTCTCTCTCCTTTCTCCTTCTGTAGCCGCAGTGAGAGGGTAATCAGTTCCATATGATGAATTGTGTTAATAATGTCTATGACCAGCTTCCGTGTGGGGGGGCTTTTCTGTAACCAACACTTAGTAATTGCCTTTTTGCATGCAACCATAATTATTTTCAGTAAGTATGAGTCTCTGTTATTTATATCCTCAGGGATATTCCCAAGGTACATGGTACTAAAGGAGAAGTCCAGTATTACTTCCAGCACATCCATCACCATTTGTTTAATCTCCTCCCAAAAGGTCTTCAGTTTAGGGCATGACCAGAAGACATGGAAGCAACCTGCAGCGACCTCCCCGCACTCCCTCCAGCATGAAGCGCCTGAACCACTTATTTTGGATTTCTGCTTTGGTGTGATGAAGAATCTAATTAAATTCTTCCATCCAAAATCTCGCCATGTTAAAGAATTTGTGGTAGATAACACATTCTTCCACATCCGCAACCAATCTTCCTCTGAGATAGTTATACCTGCTTCTTTTTCCCATCGATGACTGACATATCTTGTTGAGGTCTTTTTCATGGCTGTAAAACTTCTGTATATTTTGCCTATAGTACCTCTTATAATGTTCTCACCATAAGCATCCATAAATATTTGGATCACCCCACTAGCATCTGCGTCAAGCATTCTAATTTCCTTCCGGAAGAAGCTCCGAACCTGCAGGTAACGATAAAAATCTTCCCTGCCGATCTCGTAAATCTGACACATGTCCTCAAATTTGATCAGCTCCCCATGCTTAACTATCTTACAGATCGCAGTGATTCCGTGCCTGGACCACTCCCTGAATTTATGGTCTAACAATGCTGGAAGGAAGCGTGGGAGATACGCTGGCCATCCCAGCAACCCTATTTCCCTATTAAGACCAAAAATTTTAATCACATCTGCCTATTTTTTCAGGGAAAAACTTACACATAAATTTAGCATCTGATATGCCTGTGGCAAACTCTCAAGAGACCCCAGAACAGACTGTATTGGGAAATCCATCAAAGAAAGCTCAATGTCCTTCCATTTTGCCTCAAACTTAGAGTTACACCAGCACACTAGAGGTCTGATCTGGGCTGCCAGATAGTAATCCTCAAAGCACGGTAGAGCCATGCCCCCCCGCTCACCAGGCAGCTGCATTGTTGCATATTTCACTCTCGGCCTTTTATTTCCCCATATGAATCTTGAGCAATGCATATCCCACTCCCTAAATTGTTTTGCTGGAACCTCAACTGGAAGTGCTGCAAACAAATATAGCAGCTTTGGGAGGATATTTATCTTTATCGCTCTAACTCTGCTGCCCAGATCGAGGGGGAGCAGACCCCACCTCTCCAGATCTTCATGTATCTTCTTGTTCACCCGATTATAATTAACTTCATATAACAATGCAGGGTCTTTTGTCAGCAGGATCCCCAAATACTCCATTTGAGATTGATGCCATCCGAATCTATATCTTGCTACCAATTGTCTTGAGGGGTTAAAGAAGAATGTCAAGATTTGAGTTTTTTGAATGTTCAGTCTATAACCAGACAGTCTGCCATATTCTTCCAGTATTTCCATAAGCAGAGGAATTCCCTCTTCCGGGTTTCCTAGCGCTACCAGCACATCGTCTGCATACAAGCAAATTTTATTTTCCACATTCCCCGTTGTAACCCCCTCCAATCGAGTATCTTCCCTGATACATTGAGCCAACGGCTCAATGAAAAGGTTGAAGAGCAGTGGGCTCAACGGGCAGCCCTGCCTGCAGCCACGTTGTAGCGTTATCCGATTTGAGAGGCTTCCATTAACTTTGATCCTCGCTGTTGGAGACATATAAATCATTCTTATACACTGAATAAACCTGTCACATAGCCCAAATCTCCTCAACACATGAAACAGAAATTCCCACCCGACTGTATCGTATGCCTTTTCCGCATCAAGCCCAATGAGAACTGTTCCAGTTTCCCCTTTAAGTATCCGGTCAATAATATGAATGGCCCTTCTGATATTATCGTGTGTTTGTCTGTTACCAATGAAGCCTGTTTGATCCTCCTCTATCAGCGTGGGCATCAATGTACTCAACCTCCTAGCCAAAATCGCGGCAAATAGTTTATAGTCTATATTTAACACGCTAATAGGTCTATAACCTCTGGGGTCAGTTTTATCCTTCCCTGCTTTTGGTATGACAGAGATATACGCCTCCCGCCACGATGGTGGGAGCGCCCCCCCACTCAGAGAGTAATTAAAAGAGGCCTTTAGTAGCGGGATTAAGGGTTCCCTCATCTGCCTATACCACTCTGGTGGAAATCCATCACATCCTGGGGCTTTAAAAGTCTTGAGTTTTGAGATCCCAATGTTAATCTCTTCTGCTGATATTTCTCTGACGAGTTTTTCCATTCTGCTGCTTACCTATAAATGGTAGATCTAGGCTGGATAAGAAATTCTGAATCTTATGCTCATCTGCTTTGTCCGGTTGTGTGTATAGCTCAGTGTAATATTCTTCAAATGCTCTCTGAATTTCTTCAAGTTTATTAGTTATCTTATTTGTTTTTAAATTTCGAACTTTATGAATAGTGTTCTCCTGTTGTTGCCTCCTGAGTCTCCATGATAATAGCCTAGCAGCTTTGGGTCCTGCCTCATACCACCGTTGTCTATTATATTTTAATTTTTTTTCAATTTCCTCACTTAAAATTTTGTGGATCTCCTGTTTAACCAGCCTCATCTGCTCCAATACCTGGGGGCACCTTGTAACGGTGTGCAATTGTTCCAATTTTCCCAAATTTTCCTGCAAATCTGACAGCTTTTTTGCTCTGACCTTCTTTAGGACTGCACATTTTGCAATAATTTTACCCCTAAGGTATGCCTTAGCCGCATCCCATAAAATCATAGGATTAACTGTTCCATTGTCATTGAGTTCTAAATATGTTTTTAACTCCTGTCCCATTTCTCTTTTAAACAAGTCATTATTTAACAGACCTGTGTTAAGCCTCCATAAGGTGTTTTTGGGGCTAGCTTTAAACCCAATCTTCATAGTTAGTCCCGAATGATCAGATAAATCTCTTTGTCCTATTATACAATCCTTCACTCTGTGGAGATCTTTACTAAAAGTAAAGAAATAATCAATTCTCGAGTACATATCATGTCTCGCTGAATAAAATGTAAATTTGCGTTCATGTTTGTGTAAATATCTCCATATATCTATAAGCCCCAACTCAGACAACATTGTTTTTACTTGTTTCTCTAATTTAGTTCCCCTCCGGTCTCGGCTAGTTGTATCCCATTTTGGATGGAGAAGTAAATTAAAATCTCCTGCACATATACATGTACCAACACTTTCTGCGGCAATAAGACTGAATATCTCCTTAAAGAACCCTGTACTACTACCAGGGGGTGCATATATATTACACAGCGTGACGTCTTCCTGTTCCATTTTCCCTTTCACCAACACAAATCTTCCCTCTTTATCTTTATGTTCTCCAGTAAACTCAAAACCAACCTTGTTCGGTATCAGAATGGCCACTCCTCTTTTTTTGCCAGATCTATGTGAGGCATAATAGATATTTTTGAATCCCATTCTCTTCCACTTCTCATGTTCTTCCTTTGAGAGATGCGTTTCTTGTAGAAATGCAATATCAATTTTTTCCCTTTTTAGCTTTGAAACTATCTTACTCCTCTTAATGGGATTCTTTATACCATTTATATTCAAAGACAGTACCTTATAATACCGCATATGTTCTATATATTTCCAACTTATTTTCCTGCACCAGCATAACAATACTCCCAGCCCTCAGAACACATAATAAACACACATGAACAAAGACAGAACTTGTCTTAACCAAATAAACCAGGTCTTCCATGAGAGAGGTTTTTTTCTCTCCTCTCAGTCTGGGGGAAATGCCACAGTGTGGGGCCCCTCTCGTTTCCTATTTTAAAGGAAAAAGGGAAACTAAAAAACAAAAACAACAAACATATGAGTCACCTGCATTGGACCCTCACCACTCTATGATCAAAGGGAGATCGACGTGCCATATTCCATCACGGCCAGGGGAGGAGGCCATCCAACCATATATCCCCCTGTATTGATCAGCAGCCCGGTGCACCTGTTGTTCCGTTGGTCTTATGTTCATCTTAACAGCGAAACGGGGCGGGTGGGGCACAGGTGTTACTCCTCCGTACCGACATCCTCCGTGCGGTGGAAAACCTTCAGCTTTTCCCGTGCGCTCCCGCGTAGATCAGCTGTATTCCTGGTGCGCCGCGGCCCAACCACGCTCGTCGGTAGGATACTGCTGATCATCTCCGCCATAATGCCTTTGGGCTTTCTTGTGGCCACCGGTCCCACCGTGTATCCGCGTCTTCTTAGATCTGCCGCAGCTTCCTCCGCGTTATTGTATAGGACCATTCCCGAGTCAAAATGAACCCGCATTTTAGCAAGCGGGGTCTGGAACCGGATGGCGTTTTCTTTAAGTACTTTTTTAACCGGGCCATACTCTTTTCTCTTCATTTGTATGTTTTCGGCATAGTCGTGATCAAAGAAAATCCGTTTCTCCTTTATATATACAGGCTTCTTCCATGCAGCGCGTAGGATTTGTTCTTTAATATTGAACTTTAAGAAGCGCACCACCGTTCATCGAGGGGGCACCCCCGGCGGCGGCTGCACTCCCAGCGCCCGGTGAGCTCTCTCTATCCCTAGGTTCTTCTCGCTGCCCAAGTCCACACCGTCCCCCAACTCCGATATCATCATGCTTTCCACATACCTTAGCATGGAGGTGCCTTCTATGTTCTCAGGGATGCCATATATCCGTATGTTATTACGGCGTGAGCGCCCCTCCAAATCCGTAACCTTCTCTTGGAGCTGCCTCTGGTTATCCAGCAGCTGAACAATGGCATCCCTCACTCCAATGTCCCATTTCTCCTTCCCTACCATGTTTCTTTTCATTTCTTCCAGACGTTTCCCCACCTCCTCGATCCTGCTTGTGGCGGCGGTAACCTGTTGATTTATCTCGTGTGTTAACTCGCTCATTTGGGCTTTCATGTCCTCTTTCAAACTTGTTCTCACGAGCGATAGCTCCTTCTTCATCTCTGCCTTAAGGTCTTGCATGCCCTCCGCCACTACTTCACTCACCACTTGTCTGAGGGGGCCTAGCGCTGATGTTGCGGCCTCCGCCGCCATCTTCTCGCCCTCTTGCTCGGAGCGTGTTTCATATGTCTTACTCTCAAGTCGCGTTTCTAAGCTTCGGCCTGGGGCTCGTCCCTTCTTATTTTTATCTCCGCTCATTATTCTTAAAGGGAAAATCGCTTTCAATGAATTATATTCTTGAATTGCGGATTATTTTAGCTATCGATGTAGGAGCTCCTGTTTATGCTGCTACTCTCGCCACCATGACACCGGAAGTCCCACCGATGTTTTTTTGAAATTCTATACGCGAAAAGTGAGTGCGAGAGAGCCCTCGGTGCGCCTGCTCCCAGCTGAAGTCAAAGTAAACTTTATTGTCATCTCCGCTACATACAGTCCAGTATATAGAGAGATTGACAGACCACGTGACTTTTGCGCATTGCATGCCGGGAACTCGTGGCAAAACAATCCAAGTACCTGCATCAAATGCAAGCATTTGCAGCACCCCAAAACGTTCATTCTTCGGTTCCAATAAATTCTTGCTTTTTCTTTGCCCCCCAAAAAGGTATGTACAAAACGAAGGAGAACAATGCCGGTCCGTACAAAGACAGACTTAATGAAAAGTCAAAGAAAAGATACGAGGAAAAAAATCAAACCAGTGAAAGGGTTAGACCCTTACGAGCACACAGAGGGACAAAATACGTTAGCGTGCTGCCCAACTTTCACCACGCTCATATTTAGAATTATACGGTTCTTGGAGTGAGTGCATACACTCGTGAAGTTTAGTAACTTCAGGTCACTGCAACAAGCCCAGGTACAGTTTACCGACGGATGGGTACAGGACCTTGAAATGCACCGTGTAGAAAGTAAAGACCATCATACATATCATAAGTTTACCAGTCTCACAAATCGTCTTCATAAATACACATTCGTTAACCGTTTATTAATAGGACCTTTGAGCTCAACGGTAATTAATTAGTAGTGGAAATAATTTCTGGTACGCATCACAGAAATGTAGCAGTGACAATAATATTGTATGTTGTAATCGTACTGGGCAATTAGTGATACAAAACAACTGTTTTATCCTGTGAATAAAAGTACATGTTTTTGTCAATGTACCATGGTAATAACAGAAGCGAAACACAATATTGTGTCAGGACAATTTACTATTTATGCACAATAAACAAAGGAGCATAGCGCGACAATTTCTGTTCAGCGCCAGACTTGCTTGTAACCTATATCACCAATTATGTTAAGAAAAATGACGCATTAACTACAACAGCAGACTGACTTTTGTGGAAATGCTTGGAGCAGACTAACCTGTGAGCTGGAGTGTTCTGGGACGTTATATTTTGTCTTTGAATGGCTGCAATCCAGTCGCCTCTTTGTTACTTCGGAAACATGGCTCGAACAATTTCTCTTCAACGACGTAATCCGATAACAACCGATCTCTTTACCCGTCGGCTTTCCGTGGCTGTCATGCGACCGGCTATTGCAGTTAATAATACAACAGCTTCTTGCCATTTTTTGTGTTTCTTTTTATTGCTGTATAGCTGATTTCAATTGAAAGCCTGCGTGCGCTAGTACCTCTTGCCACGAGTTCCCAGAATTCTTTTCTTTTCTACTGAAAATGTGATGTTTTTACCCCTGAGTGACGTCACATTTTCAATCTCTATAGAGAGACGAGACGACGAGGCTCCAGTTACAACAGTGCAAGTAAACAAACAATAAATATAAGAACAGTAAGAAAATAAATATACGCTTTAGGACTCGGGGTAAAGGGATCAATAACAATTTAAAATTTATAATTTACAGTTTGATGATTTAAAGTCTCACACACAACCTGTCGAAAGGGGAGGGGCCGGCTGCTTCCAAATAGAGCCCATTTCATTCATAATGTTGTAAATTATGTGTAATGGCTATCTTTGTTTCTTCTTGGAGTTCTCTATTTCTCTTATATCTAAAATAAGAGTCTGGATGGACAAGAGGCTGTTTTACGTGTCGGTTTGTGCAACAACGACGGTAAAACCATCGTGTCGCTCCGCCATTCGCTTGTTTTATTTCTCACAAACCTTTCACAACAAAAGCACCATATCCTTTCCAGGCTTTTCAAAATAAAACATGTAAT
Source organism: Simochromis diagramma (assembly GCF_900408965.1). Lineage (NCBI taxonomy): Eukaryota > Metazoa > Chordata > Actinopteri > Cichliformes > Cichlidae > Simochromis > Simochromis diagramma. The sequence continues at coordinate 19,476,161 of NW_024386860.1, forward strand.
AACTATAAATGGCGCTAACATTCCAGCCCCTAATTGTTACTGCTAAGGCATAACAATTACATATTAACACAATAAAGCGTCATTTAATATCAACACTCAGAATCTAACTGGCTTAACCAAACATTATATGAAACATAAGTCATATGTATTGAACATAAATCTGTTACACATGAGGCTGAGATTCAAACTGTTGCCTCCATTTCAAGCAACAAACATAACTTGTCCATAGGCCTCTCCAAAACGCTAGTTTTGGTTTTGACAAACACACGTCTGACAAGTCCATGTGAGTCTGGAACTGTTCTCTCAACCTTTCCCATTAACCAGGAACTTCTTGGTGCACTGTCATCAACTATGAGAACAACATCTCCTGGTCTCAGATTTCTCCTAGTCACTAACCACTTCTGTCTTTCTTGTGGAAGCGGCAAATACTCTTTAGTCCAACGCTTCCAAAAAATGTCTGACAGGTACTGCACCTGTCTCCACCTTTTTTTTTGCATACAAGTCCTCTCTTTGAAACAATCCAGGTGGCAGTACTGGCTGCCCTTTAAGAAGAAGTAGATGATTAGGTGTAAGTGCGTCTAAATCATTGGGGTCATTAGACGCTCTTGTTATTGGCCTGCCATTGACAATTGCTTCAACTTCACATAGCAATGTCCGCAAGCATTCATCATCCAGAGGTTGCTGCTTTAGGATCTGGTTAAGAATTCTCCTAACTGAGCGAATTTGTCTCTCCCAGATTCCTCCAAAATGTGACCCTGCTGGGGGGTTAAATATCCACGTGATGCCCTTTTGCATGAGTATTTCTGAAATTTTTGAATGATTCCATCCCTTGATTGCTTCACGCATTTTCTTTTCTGCACCCACAAGGTTAGTGCCATTGCCTGATCTCATGACAGACACTTGACCTCGTCTTGCAATAAACCTCCTGAATGCATTTATGCAAGAATCAGTCTCAAGTGAGTGGGCAACTTCTATGTGTATTGCTCTAACAGCAAGACATGTAAACAATACACCATATCGCTTAACTCTGCTGCGCCCATGCTTGACCTCAAAAGGTCGAAAATAGTCTACGCCCACATTTGTGAATGGAGGTTTGTCAGGAATCAGGCGATCTTGTGGCAAGTTTGCCATTCTTTGTTCACCAGGTTTCGCAGATGTCCTTCTACATGTTACACACTTTGACAGGATTTTTCTTATTGCTGAATCTGCCTGTGGAATCCAGAATCTTTCTCTCAGCCTGGATAATATGTAATTCCTTCCTCCATGGCCTGTTTCTTGGTGAATGTGTCTCAGAATCAAAGTAGAAACATGATGACTTTTAGGGAGAATCACTTGATGCTTAACATCGGCTGGTAGTGCAGACTCATGCAACCTACCACCAACCCTTAAAACTCCATCCTGGACAAAAGGATCCAGCTTCGCAATGTGACTGCTCCTTTTAAGCTTGTCACCTTTTTGAAGACTTGCAATTTCTTCTGCGAAGCTTTGATTTTGACAAAACTTAACAATCTCAGTTTCTCCCTTTGCAACATCTGCAGTGGTAAGTGAAGATCCCTTAATACATGTTTTGAACTGCTGCATTTGACCTGCAACCTTTTCAGATTTCCTTTTGCTGCTTTCACAGCCACTTGCTTGTGACATGAGAAGCTTCCTTAACCTGCCAAGCAGCTGCTTGAACGTAATTATCCAGGAAACTGCCTTTTTTAGACGGTACCAGTCTGAATAGTGAGAGATCAGTTTGTTCACTGGATTTTCATGTAATTTTGTAACATTCACACTCATCACCTCTTTGACTTCGACATCATTTTTTGGTATTTCTTTAATGTCCGGTGGAATTGGCCAGTTTTTCTTATCTTTTGTCAAAAACTCTTGCCCAGCAATCCAGTTTGAACACTTCATGAATGTGTCTGTGTTCATTCCTCTTGAAGCGTGGTCAGCAGGGTTTAATTCAGAGTTTACATACATCCACTGACTTGGTTTTGTGTTGTCTCTAATAAGTGACACTCTATTTGCTACAAATGTCTTAAATCTGATGTTCTCGCTGGAAATGTACTTTAAAACAGTGGTACTGTCAGACCAAAACACAGATTCTTCTTGTGGCATTTGCAGCTCCTTTCTCATGAGCTTGTCCATTTTTACAGCAACTGCAGCTGCTGTCAACTCGAGACGTGGAATTGTTATCTGCTTCAGAGGAGACACTCTGGACTTGCCAATAATGAATGAGCAGTGAGTTTCTCTTTTCTGGTTTGTGATACGGAGGTAAGTAACGACTCCGTAACCTCTCTCACTGGCATCAGCGAAGTGGTGCAATTGTGTAGATATGACCACTCCAAATCCAGCAGGTTTCAAACACCTGTTGACGGTAAAGCCATGAAGATTTGAAAGCTCTGAATGCCAAACTTGTGACCTTTGAGCCAGTTCAGCTGGGATTTCCTCATCCCATGAAATCTTCCTGCCACATAGCTCTCGCAGGATGATTTTTGCTGGCAGAATGACAGGAGACAAAAAGCCCAATGGGTCATGTATTGCACTTACAAATGAGAGAATGCCTCGTCTAGTCTTTGGCACAGGTTTTTCAGTTATCCTGATCTTGAATACATCTGTCTCTGTGCACCAGTTCACTCCTAGGACTCTTTCATCTGGTAGTGCATCATGTCTCAAATCCAAATCTTTAATCTCTTTTGCTCTTTCCTTTTCAGGAATGGAAGCAAGGACAACTCTGCTGTTGCTCATCCACTTTGTTAAGTGAAATCCTCCACTCTCACACAATGCAGTCAGGTCCCTGACCATAGTACATGCCTCTGTTTCATCTGAAACTGACAGAAGACAATCATCTACATAAAAATTGTTCAGAACAGCGTTAACTGCTGCTAGTGGCATTTTTTCTTTAGCATCTTCTGCTGCTTTGTTTAGTGCATAGTTTGCACAGCTTGGGGAGGATGTTGCCCCAAACAAGTGCACCATCATTTAGTATTCTTGCAGAGGTTCATTCAAGTTCCCATCTGGCCACCAGAGAAAACGCAAAAGATCCCTGTCCTCTGGAGGTACTCGCACCTGGTGATACATAGCTTCTATGTCTGACATCAAGGCAATGTGATCCCACCTAAACCTTGTTAGTACTCCAAATAGTGTGTTCGTTAGGTCTGGCCCTTGTCAGAGTTCTTCGTTCAGTGATTTCCCTTGAAAGGATGCTGCACAGTCAAAAACTACACGGAGTTTTCTTTTCTGGGGGTGGTACACCCCATGGTGTGGTATGTACCAAACTCTCTCATTTTCAGGGGTAGTCTTTGTGTTTGGTACCTGAACTGCGTAGCCTTTATTCAGCAAGTCAGACATGAAGCTCTGATACTCCTTGTGAAACTCTGTGTTTCTGATTAATTTTCTTTTCAGATTCTCTGCCCTCTGCATTACTGCACTCCGGTTGTTTTGCATTTTGACAGCTTTGTTTCTCAAAGGAAGACCTATGCTATAATGACCATTAATCCTTTCAACTGTGCCATTGACAGAATCCATAAACATGATGTCTTCTCGTGACATTTCCTGTTTTTCCTCAGAAGCTTTCTCTGGAAAATCATAGTTGAGCTGTTGCATCAAAAGATTCTCAACATTAGTGACAGAGATGCGATTTACTGAAACACTCAGCTCTCTGTCAGAAGGAGTAGAGCAAGAATCTCAGAGGGCCATTGATAACCCAACCCAGGACTGTTCGAACAGCATATGGACTGTTATCTTTACTATGAATAGTCTCCCATGGTTCCATAGCCTTGTGCACATCACATCCTATCAAAAGTCCAATGTCTGCATCTGAATGTGGGAACTTGATTTGCCGAAGATGTGGCCACCTTTTTAAGTCATCCTGTGTAAGGATGTTCTCTCTAGACACTGGAATGTCTGCATGAGTGTAAATGTCAGGAAGATCTATATGGGTGTTCTCATTTAAACCACACACTTCTAATCCTGACAGGTGGTAACTTGTCACCATCTTTTCTTGTCCCATTGTGCGAAGCATGAATTTTGTCTTCTTACCTTCTACACCCAGTTGTCTCATCAGCTTTTCTGAACAAAACGTGGCTTGGCTCCCATTGTTCATGAATGCATAAGTCTCAATCAACTTATTGCCTTTCTTCAACTTAACCCACACAGGAACGATCGATAACACATGAATGCCTTTTCCGGCCCCTGTGGCTCCACAAATTCTGCCTGAAGTGTGTGTTTCATCACTTGTTGTGGGAATGTCTGAAACATTTCTCTGGATGCAATCATCTGCCTTACTGTCCTCCTCCTTTGTCCAATGAAGCATACTTGGATGTCTCTTAGAGCAGTACTCACATAATGATCTCTTCTTACAGTCCTTGCTCAGATGACCTTGTGTCAGACATGCAAAGCACAGACCCTTTGCTTTAAGGAACTCTAGTCTTTCTTTGTAAGGCTGGTTTCTGACCTTTTGACATTCTGCCAGTGTATGGAGTTTTTCACAGTATATGCATGGTTTCTGGAAGGCATTGCTAGTGTGACAAGAAGCACTTTTATTAATTTCAGGTGACCTTTCAGCTTGTGTTACACTTGTAGCAAATGTGCTTCCCCTTTGCCTGGATGATCTAGTCATTCTCACATTTGCAGATGACTTTGCTTTGTCTTCAGCATCCTTAATGTCACCAAACAAAGGATCTGCAGCTATTTTTGCTTGTCTGTTTATGAATCTCACCAGATCTGAGAACTTTGCTCTCCTTCCACTTGTTTCTTGAATGTCAAAGGCAGAGACTCTCCACGTTTCTCTCATTTTGTATGGCAGTTTAGAGACAATAATTCTGAGGTTCGTGGGGATCTCCATCTCTTGCAGTTGACTGATGTCTTGCATTGCATTGTTACAACCAGTGAGAAACAGTGAATAGCTATGAAGAGCCTTTGCATCATCTGTTTTGATTTGTGGCCAATTGAATGCTCTGTTCATGTAGGCAGTTGTAATTCTCAGTTCATTACCATAATGACAAAACAGCAACTTCCTTGCCTCACTGTAGCCTTGTTGAGGATTCATGTGCTGACAACTTCTTACCAAATCTCTGGGCTCACCTCTGGTGAACCGTTCAAGGTAATATAACCTGTCACTGTCACTGTCAGTTTTATCATGAATTGTATGTTCAAAGGCTCTTATAAATGGTATGAACTCAAGTGGATCACCACTAAAGATGGAAATGTCTCTTTGAGGCAAATGTGACAGTCTATGTTGTTTGACTAACATCTCAGTGATATCATTTTGTTTCAACATGACTTCACATAGATTCATTGGAATAACACTGGCATCAGTTTGGTGCAAGTCATCTTGTTGTTTTACACTGTGACTGTTTACCTTTGACTGCCCATCATGTTCACCTTGTACCTTTGGCTCCTGGAAGCTGAACTGCTTAACAGCTGATTCACACTGTTCCACATCATTTTTACAGCTCTCATATTCACAGTCCTCTAACACTTTTATTTTGGCTGTAGAAGCAGCAATAGCTGTCTCGATCTCAAGCTGTTCTCTTCTTGCTTTTAACTTACATTCTTCAATGTCCAAGGCTTGTCTCTGTTTCAAGGATGCGGCTCGTGCGAGCAGAGAAGCACGCTCTGCTTCTTCTTTCTGCCGTACAGATGATACCGAAGAAGCTCTGGACGATCTTGATGAGCGGCTACTGACTGAGCTTCTTCCAACGCTGGTATCTGATTTCTTTGCAGTTGGTCTAGCAGTCACTGACACGCTGTCATCTGGGCTCACGTCATCTTGATGCTGATGTCTTGTTACGATGATCCATTTCTCAACTTCAGTCATAAACGCACTGAACTGCTCCTTTTTTGGATTGAACCAGAGCATCTGGTCCACATTCCTTTCATCTTCTGGCAACAGCGACAGTACATCATCATTTGCCCGTAAGAATTCTTCATGCAGCTTTGAAAAGTTACTTAAATGTTCATCAACAATGTCACGGCTTTCATTCTCTTTCATCAGTCCGCTAATTGTATTCATTTTTGAAGTTAATTGTGACAGCTTGGACCTTCTTGCGTTTATGTGCCTGCCGAGCTGTTCTTCCAAACCTCTTTTGGCGTACTTTTGCGCCCTCTTGTGGCCAGTCCCGCTACTGCAGCTCTGTGCCCTGGGCCTGGAATCTTGCGGGTTCTGCCATCTCTGCTCCTTTTACACAGCTTCTTATTCAACAAGTGTTCATGAAACAAAATGGTCTATGACACAAAGCTGAGGCTTTCGTAGTTAGTGTCATCTTCTTAAGACCAAAAACACTGTCACTGACTTATTTGTAAGAAGTTGAGAATTGCAATTGTTCAGTTTTAGCATGACTTGTAGCTTAGCAGCATATCATAGTCCAAAACTTTATCCATGAAGGCTTATTTCTTCTTTTCTTAGATTCTTCATGCATACAGCTCTGTGCATTTAACTGACTTGCTGTATTGAACTTTGCACGATCTCATAGCGATGCAGTCGTCTTGCTCGGGAGCATGATGGTTTTACTTTTTTTTTTTTTTTTTTTTTTTCCTTTTTGTGTCCCGTTTGGATCTATAGCCATCAGAATTGTTGTCTTAAGGCCAAGAAAGATGCCAAGCGGATTTATTTTACCAAGTGGATCGTCATGGCCTTGCCATATTGGTCCATTTGATTGACCTTTATTATAATTATGAATTTATTTTATTTTCAGTTGCTACAAATGGGACAGACATGACTGGAGGATAGGACAGGGAGAAAGAATGAAAGAAAGAGAGGGAGAGAAAGAAAACCAAATGGGAGAAGAGACGGTGAGAAGGGGGGGAAGAAAGAAAAAAAAACAAAAAAAAAAAACAACAAAACTCCTGGGTCACCTGTATGGAGAAAAAAAAACAGAAGAGAAAGCAAACAACAAAGAGCAACATAATAAATAAAAAAAACGGCACCATCACAATAAACTAGTTAGCAGTAGATATCAGTAGATACTAAATAATAAACGATATTGTGCAGCACGCAAGATAGACAGCGCACAATGTGCTTTGAGGCAGCAGCCAAGAAAGCTGTAGTCCGCGTCTGTGAATACCCGTGTGTACACCTGTGTGCATACCTGTGTGGATCAGCATGCTTGCATTCCAAAGGTTTCTCCATGTAACGATCTGCTAGGGAGTGTGGGGAGCCACAGCCCCGTCCTCCAGGGCATGAAGCAGGTATGGAGGAGATCAAGACTCCAGACATCCAGAGGCCCCCAGAACACAAGAGACCAAGGAAGACCAACAGAGGGGCAGCCGCGCCACTGTCCCAGTAAGAGCTGAGGAGAGTCCCAGATGAGGGCTCACTCAGCAGCCGCAGAGCAGAAGCCAGGGGGAGTTGCAGTGACGCGCCCGTGAGCTCCGCCGGCAGCCAGCTGTGCCTGAGTGACCGAGCCCCAGGCCGAGAGGCCGGGGGCACCCCACCTCCGGAGTGGCCCGAGCGAGCCCCAGGCTCCAGGCCCCGATAAGCGGCCGCCAAGGAGTGAGCCGGTGTGTACCCGGACGCCCACCCCCAGACACAAAGAACCACCAACGCACCGACACCTGAGGGAGTCCGCCACTGGCAGGGGAAGTGGTGGTGGGTGGAGCTAGGCCTCCAAACCTTGGAGGGCCTGAGATGTCCCCAGAGAGGTGGCATCTGATACCCAACCTGACATATAGACACAGACATACAGGCACACACAGACACAAACATCCATTCCCACCCTCATGCTCTCATATGCACTTATTCCACACTCAACCAACATGGAGACAGACATAAAGAGACGCTGTACACACGGTCACACTCCCCAAGCGTACTCTACGAACCGGGTCTAGGTACCCTTGCCCCTGGAGGGGGGAACTGCACCCAGACCCAGGTGGTGTTACCCTTTTCCCTGCGGTGGGGAGAGGCAGACCGCCCCGACTCCGCAGCAGCAGGGAGGCCCCACACTCCAGACCGCAGTCGGATGGCCAACTCCTCCTCCTAGCCCCCCCGCTCCAGCAGGCCGCAGAGAACGGGGGTGAGAGAAGACTCCAAACCTCCCTCCACCCGCTCATTGTAGTGTTGATGCATGTGTGTTCTAAGGTGCAATTAAAACCCAGGAGGGCATGGAGCTACCTGCCAGAGAGCAGCAGGTAAGCGCATAGTCCCTCCTGCTAGCCCTCAATGTCTACGTGTATTCAAAATTGAGAGGTGGGCAACGACGCCAGGGGTGGGGTGTACACCCTGATGGTAATTCTGACTCCCCACCCCCAAGATCCTATATGTATGCTTAATGAGAGTGTGAGTAATGTGAATGTCTAAGTTGTGGGATAAAATTGAGGCAGAGGCAGCCAGAAGGGGACAGGGGGGGGGGTAGCCTCCTCTGCACCCTGGTGACATACCCCTACTCCAAGGCCCTACATGTGTGGGTGGTTGTGGTGGAGCGGGAAGAGGGAGGCAGCTGGAGATGGGGAGGGAAGGAAGGGAGGGGCAGGTGACCCCTCCCTGGGGCCAGCTCCCCCGCTGACCCCAGTAGGCACTCCCATACTCCGCGACCCGCCAGGGAAAGGGGGCCCAGGCCCATCCAGACCGGGGCCCAGCGCAGCAGCGCCCCCCGGCCCCACAGAGCCCGGGACAGTCCACCCAACCCCACCACAGAGAAAACTGCACCCACCCCACCATCCATTCATCTTCCAGACTACATGAGACAATAGACGCCCAGGCTGAGATCTTCCTCCACCTCTCCTGTGTCTCCCCCTCCTGCAGAGAGTTCCTGAGGAGAGGAAAGCTCCTGCAAGGTGTGACAATCTCCCCCACCAGTTGAAGAGCCCCCCAGGCGGCTCGACGCACCGGCGGCACCCCGCACCAGGGATGGGCCCCCATGCACCCACCCGCCCACAACCCCGGCGACACACAAACCAGGACCCAAGGCCCCGAGGCCCGGCCCGGGCCCCAGCCCAGAGACGGAGCGCCCCCAGAACCTCACGCCCATCCCGGACCCACCCAGGGGCAGACAGGCTACCAGGTCAGTAACCCACGTCCGTCAGCACAGACCCTCCCCTAGCCCCGCTGCACGCAGCCACGAGGAAACAGTCACCCGAGAGCCAAAAGAGCCCCCACCCGGACATGACCGCTACCCCGGGTTGAGCCCCCCAAGGAAGATGCCTCCGGGGAACCCCCCGACGCCCTAAGCCTGTCCCTACGCCCTAAGCCTGTCCCTATGATGGTTTTACTTAATGTAATGGCTATCTTTGTTTCTTCTTGGAGTTCTCTATTTCTCTTATATCTAAAATAAGGGTCTGGATGGACAAGAGGCTGTTTTACGTGTTGGTTTGTGCAACAACGACGGTAAAACCATCGTGTCGCTCCGCCATTCACTTGTTTTATTTCTCACAAACCTTTCACAACAAAAGCACCATATCCTTTTCAGGCTTTTCAAAATAAAACATGTAATAACTATAAATGGCGCTAACATTATGTATTCATGATTTGAATCCTGGGTTGTGTGAAATCCCAGAAATACACCTTAGACAAAGTGAATTTGTGTACTAAGGTGTAGGTCTATTAGGTTATGTTGTGGTGATTCTCGGGTTGGGGAATGGGTTTTCATACTGGAGTGCAAAATTAAAACCAATGGAAGATTGACAAGAAAAGTTCAAAGCCATCAGGTGCTCAGTTTAGAAAAAATAGAAAAGAAGAGGAGAAACGAGCAAAAGATACAGGTAAGCAGATGTGTCATTGGATAATGGCAGGTCATGTATCCTGAAACAATCAGAATCAGAATACTTTATTAATCCCTAAGGAAAATATGTGGGTTACAGTTGCTCCAAAAAGAAATGGTAAAAACAGTAACAGTAACAGACTAAACTCCAAACAATATATTATGTTACAGATTTTAATATTAATTAGTCATTGTCAATTGTTGATTTGTCCTGTTCTCATTGTATGACGAATTATGATGGCTGTTTAAAGCACATTATTAAACAACATAAAACACTCACAATTTGACCTTTACAAAATGTTAACAAATTGCATGTGACTACCATAAACTCGCCAGTTCTGTCACAAACAAACATCTTATTTTCTACCACAACATATAAAATACAAATTGCATACCTCATTGGCCGCATTAGCTTGCAGGGGTTAATGAAAATGCATCTTGCAGTGTCACTCCTTCCCACAGCTGGAAAACTTCTTTGCATGCGTCTACATAGCTCTACCACCAAGTGAGAGAGGAAAGCATGCTGCCCTCTACCGAGTGTGGCGTATAACTGAAAATATTGTCAACTCCAAACAACAGACTGAACATTGGTTCCACCCTGGAAACATTCTGTAAACCCTTTAAATGTTTATTTTCAAACCAACAATGTATACATTAAATCTGATTTATTAAAAATAAAGTATTTTTAACTTATTTATTGTAACTTAAACCATGAAATTATCTTAAACTGCATAACTGCTGCTGACGGCAGCCACACTCCCACCAAATCACTGGTGCTTTTCAACTGAACCTCGTTGCAAAGGAAAAAACAAGTGTAGATAGTCTCTTGGGTCAAGCATAAGTTACAGAGACAGGAGTTCTGAACTATTCAGCTTCAAGTAGGGTAACTGTTTTGTGGATGGGTCTCTCAAGATACACTGGCTTATTAACTCTTATTCCTTGGTCATCCAATGTCGCATCACTGATTAGCAGCTCGAGTTTCCTAATGATTCCATTCTCACTAGGGTACACCTTGGTTACCTTGGCCAACTTCCACTAATTTCTGGGTAGACTATTATCCATCAGCATCACAATGTCGTTGATCTCGGCATTTCTCCGTTCTTCACTCTTTGCTGAAGATTCAGCAAGTATTCCCTTTTCCATCTGGTCCAAAATTCATTGGCCAGGTATTGCACCTTGCGCCATCTCTTATGAAGATAAAGGTCTTCCTTCACAAACTCACCAAGTGGTGGTAAAACCACTGATGACTTCATGGTCAGGATGTGATTCGGCGTAAGAGGCTGTGGACCAGTGGGATCATTCAACAGGTGAGTTGTTAAGGGCCTACTATTTATGATTGCCATGACTTCATAAAGGTAGGTACCCAAGGATGAAGTGTCAAGTCTTTTGGATGAATGATCCAGAATGGATGTCAAAACACTTCTAATCGTCCTGATCTGCCTTTCCCAGCCCCCCCATGGCTGGCAGATGCTGGGTTCATGACAAACTCACAACCTAGTTGTCTTAGGCTTTCTTGGTCCATTTCCTTTACAGATTCCAAGAACTCTCGTCTTGCTCCAACAAAGTTGGTGCCCTGATCTGACCGAAGCTGTCGAACACTTCCTCGTATGGCGATAAAGGTTCGAAGAGCATTAAAGGCATCACTGGTCATGTCGTCGAGAAGCTCTATATGCACAGCACAAGAGCACAGACATGTGAATAGCAGACCATAGCGTTTAAGTTCCTTTCTTCCCTCCTTAACGTAAAACGGGCCAAAGCAGTCCATTCCACAATAGGCAAAGGGAGGCGATGTTTCAACTCTTTCACGCGGTAAATCTGCCATTCTTTGTACTTCAGCATTCCTTCTGAATTTCCTACATTTGACACACTTGTAGATGTAGGAAGACACTGCGTGACTACATCCCAATAGCCAAATGCCATTTGGTTGCAGCTCATTCATAGTCATCCCCCGTCCCTGGTGATGAACCCTTTGATGGAAGTGTTCAATCAGTAACTTTGATATGTGGGTTTTGCTCGGCAAGATCACTGAATGTTTGATGTGTGGGTGTAAATCTGCATGCTCCAGCGACCTCCCACTCTTAACACACCCTTTTCATCCAAGAAGGGATTCAGTTTGTGCAGCCTATTTGCACGATCTCTTGTTATTGTCTCCTTCGATTTCAGATCTTTGATTTCTTCGGAAAACAGTTCGTTTTGGACAGTAGCTATGATGAAAAGCTCTGCCTCTTTCCTCTCCTCAAGACTGGTGACTTCGTTTGTTCTGCACATCAGACCCTTGAGCTCTTTGACACATCGCATGAGTCGTGCAATAGCTTTAACTAGCCTTATCCAGCTTGAGAACCTTGAGAAATGATTGAGCAACGAATCTTCTGTGGGTTAGGGGTAATAGCCAGTAGTCGACCGAATAAAATGGAATAACTCGAAAAGTAAGTGTTGTAGAGGGATGAAAGTGGTGTCTATGGGGTTTTTTGGGGTCCTCCGGACACCCTGGTGAAGACTCCATGTCGATAGCACCAACGGTTCTGGACTTGGTCAAAATCGGTCAAAATTTGACCGAATAAAAAGTTCAAAGTTGGAGATAGGAGTGTCTGATCGGGCAAATTCCACCACCACTGTACTCAGCAGGCCCTGCCGGGTCGTTAGACACCCGACATGGTAGGGATCGGTGACCTAACATGTGACCGAATATTTTTATTCGGTTGACCGATGGGTGCCGAGTGACCCATCTGCGGATGCAGAATCCAACCCCCAGTCCGAGGGTGTGAGACTCGTGGTTCTGGGACTTTCTTGGGCGGAGATAAAGTCAGAAGATGTTTGGTGTCTTAGTGCACCTTCACGGACCTTAGGTTTAGTGAAAAGGACATGTCAAGGTGTGAAATGTTGAAAAATTACTTTTAAGAACATTACAGTTATTGTAAAAAATTAAAATATATACAGTAAAAAATACCTCTCATATCCATGTTAAATATTATTTATTAATGTAAAAACATCAATGTAAACATTTTAGTAAATGACCATAAAAAGTTTCATAAATTTAAAATACAATGTAAAAATCATAGTCCTCACAATATATTATGTCATTTTAAAAACTATGTAAAAATATAAGATTTTATTAATTTTACAATTTTAAACAGTCAAATTTCATGTTTGTGTAATTTTAGACATTAAAGTTCTTCTTGTGGATAACCTTTTGAAAAAACAAGTAAACTTCAAAATTTATTTCTACATTGAGAAACAGGCTATAAAAGGGCAACACTTCTCAGTTCACTCATTTTGGACCTAACATTCAGACCATCAACATCTCTCTACATTGGGGATTTATCTTCTTTGGACCTTAAGGTAAGTTCAGTAATTTTTGGTGTGTGTGTGTGTGTGTGTGTGTGTGTGTGTGTGTGTGTGTGTGTGTGTGTGTGTGCACTTACCTGCTGTGTGTGTGTGTGTGTGTGTGTGTACTTACCTGCTGTGTTTGTGTGTGTTCACTTACTTGATTTTATTGTGTGTACTTACCCAATTTTTTTCTTTTTACTTACCAGATTCCACCAGCCCTGGAGGATGTTGCTAGGGAGAACATGGATGGTTTGGCCAGAGCATTTTTGAGTTCCTCCAGTGTTTCAGATTTCCTTACTGACCCAGAGATCCTCATTCCTCTGCAGGCTAGTACTGTTGACAATGCTGGTGAGCAACTAGATGCTGAGTTCGATTTTGATGGCATCATAATCGAACTGAAATGGCTGGAAAGGTTGAAGCTGTTGTTTTCAAAGTTCAACCTTTCTCTCTACCGAATCCAACAACTGCGTAATTCTTGGCATTTAATCAAGAAACATTTGGATCTAACCAAGTTTTCCAGGGAAGGCCTGGAAGTGCTACACAAGGTTCGAGGCATCGACCTTATTGAGCTGGACGAAGGATTTAAATTGCATGTTGTTGCAATTCCCCGATCCCTTGTTAGGGTTGACAAAGCCTGTCAGTCCCCGGGATATCTTCTCACAGAAACCATTGAACTCATCAATGGTATGATGGTCAAGTTTGTGGAGAATCTTAGAACCCTCCCAGAGGAAGAACTTGCTCGACCCTCGATCCAGAAGACAATCCTGCAGAACAAAGGGTACATGAATGTCCTACCTCAGGATCAAGAGTTTGTGCTTTGCACTATTGATCAGTCCAAGGATTTGTTGCTTGAACATCCGACATTAGATCTGCATTTTTTTGTTTACAAGTTTGGCCAAAAGTCACGTGAACCACTCACTTTGTCCAAAATCATGGATTTCCAGAACATCATTCGGTGTTCTCTGCATGTGGCGTGCAATGTGATTGCAGTTGACACCAACACCCAATTTTTTTGGTCTAGAGCTGGTTTACAGTTGTTGGTTGGGCCAAAGCAACACTTTTTACCGCCATGTCCATGCACGAGTGTGCAAACTTTCAGACCGAGTTGGATCAACATGAGCTGGATGTTGCTCCAGTTTTGGCTAAAATTGCCAGACTGCCGTTTGTGAACTTTTGGCAGTTCTACGTGGACAGTCCACACACCCACTATCAATCAACTTTCCGACACCCAGTAAGTGGGTTGATAGTCAATTGTGGGCTGAGCCACCCCAACTACCAGAAAGCTCTTCATACGCGTGCGGCGGATTACTACGTCCACATGCGGGACCTTGCCATCAAGTCCAAATGCAACTACCCCTTGCGCATTGAGATGGTCCAGGGGCTGGATGAAGAGGATTTAGGAGTACTGAAGGAACCTATTTCTGCTCACTCTTTCTTCCGGATTCCTAACATCCAAAGGTTATTGGAGAAGGTCCCAATGCTCATACCTTTCCAATGGAAGGAGGAAGAGTTAAGCCTCCAGTCTGTCCTTTCACAGTGTCTAACCCACATGGTTGAGGAGCTCTGGCAGCTGGGCCAACAGCACGAGGGCAAAGGTGGGTTCCTGCCCGTGAGGAGAGCCTTTCAGCTAGAAATAGCACTTGAAGAGGCATTCCATGGACACCCCTTGTCTAACGTTGACATTGTGCATTCCTCAGCCCTGGGTTCTCGGCATGAATTCAGTGCCACACATCTCCGGGGCTTCATGGCACTTGGCCCTGCAACTGGGCCAGCAATTGAGGACACACCTCCCCCTTTGTTACACTGGACCAAGGATCCCCTACAGGTTCTTCGAGTTCACAGGGTGTTTTCCCTCACATGTAACATGGGGTGTGAGTCTGCCCTAGTTGGTCCCTCACTTGTCCTCCTTCTGCTTGCAAGCCATTTTTCGTCGAAATGAAGAGATCCCCGTTGCTGCGCTCCAGGGAGCTAAGTGCCCTGAGAATTTGAAGGGACACGTCAACCTCTCCGCATTGGTTGAGAACCTCGCCACAAGGGACTCTTTTCCAACACCTTTCACCTTCTCCAGGGCCAGGGTGCTCATTGAAGATTGTGGCAAAGATGTTCAAGAATGCCTGAAGGCTGGCTTTGTTGAAATGAAGATAAGGTGGTTCCCCGACTTGAAATTTCGGGATGTCCGGGGAACCCGTAAGGCAACTTGGAACTTCGTTGACTTTGTTGAAGTCCACAACGATGACCAACAGCCTTCGGTGGAGGC